>NW_006408572.1:14536267-14540710 GCF_000296735.1 Chrysochloris asiatica
CACACACAGTTAGAGGGCCCGTGCACCCCACACCACAGCCAGCAATGCACACACACAGAGGGTCTGTGTACCTCACACCACAGCCAGCAGTATACATACACAGTTAGAGGGCCCGTGTACCCCACACCACAGCCAGCAGTGCACACACATAGTCACACCACACACAGTGCTCTCAACTCAGTAACCAGTGAGAACATGCCCTACACCATGGCCAGGTGACAGGGGACAACATCACCTCACTATTAACACAAGTCACATGTGACAGGCAGCAGCTGTACCACTGCCAAATGATGAAGGGGAATCCTAGTGCTCACATCAAGCATCCACCTGGCTGCAGCAGTGCATATTCCACACCCAAACAGTCCCTGCAGGTCATCTGCACCTGCACTGAAACCCCCTGATACCTGGCCAACCCATTAATGCCAGCTCACCCAGGCCCAGCCATCCATGTTTGGTAGCACGCCCCCTGGTACCTACTAACACAAATCTTAATACCTCCTCAATGGCAGGCAATAGCAAACCATATAAAGAAACAGATAAGATGACCCAAACAAGTAAGCAGAATGAAGTGGCAGAAACTCTTCCTGAAGAAGCAATGGTAATATAACTACCTAACAAAGAATTCAAAAGACTTATTGTAGTCTTTTGACTCAAAGAGAATAAGGAAACAAAAAATCAAAACCCTAGAAGAATTCAGAAAAACAATAGAAGAACAAAACGACATAGCAAACAAACAACTACAAACCATACAAAAACAAAAATGAGGAGTTCAGAAGACTAACGGTGAAATATCAGAAATAGATAACTCAATAGGACATAGAAATAGAATCGATGGAAGAAAAAATTAGTGAAATAGAGAACACATCCCTCAATGCTAATGTGTTTGAGCAGCAACCAGAGAAAGAATGAAGAAAGCCTATGAGTTATGTGAGACACTATCAGAAGCAATAACTTATGCATCGTTGGAAATTCAGAACAAGAAGAGAAAGTAAATGAAAGCACAGAGAGCACTGTGAAAGATGTATTAGCAGAAAACTTCCCTAAAATCATGAAAATTTTCATCCAACAAGATTGAGAAGTCCCATACAAGATAGACCCCCCAAAAAAGTCATAATCCAGAACTGTCATAAACAAACTTTCCAAAACCAGAGACAAAGAATTCTGAAAGCAGTTCATGAAAAACAAAATATCACCTACAAAGGGGTATTAATAAGACTGAGTGAGGACTGCTTTCTCGGCAGAAACCAGGCAGGCAAGAAGGCAATGAAATGATATATAGAAAACCCTGGAAGAAAAACTTACAGAACAAGAATCATATATTCAGCACATACTTTTTCAAATGCAATGGTAAAAATAGAACATTCTTAGATAAACAGAAGGGAAGAGAATTTGTAAAAACGAGACCAACCTTATAAGAAACCCTAAAGAGAGAATCAACATCAGACAGCAACCTGAGGAGAAGACACAGAATAGCATCACCCAGATACCAATCCAGATACAAAATTCTCAAGAGCAAGTAAGCTGCGAAACTGAAAACAAGGCAACAACCATGTCAACACGAAAAAGGCAACCACTTGAAAACGTAAAAGGGCAGTAAATGGTGTGTTCTAGAACTTCCATATGAAAGGAAAATAAGACAAGGTCAAAATATGAGACTTTTTAACTTAGGAAAATAAAGATGAATTTCAGAGTAACCACAAAGATCATTAATAAATGTCCAAAATCAACAAACATGAAAGAAATTAAAAGAAGATCCAAAAACAAAAGGCTCTTAATACAGAAATTAAGCCAAACAAAAAAATTATAAATACCATGCACAAAACAGAACTAACAAACAGTGACACCAGAGATGGAGGCAGAGATGAGGACATGGAGAGAGAGAGCAGCTGAGGACTCTAGACTCATGGAAAGAGAGGGACTGGGTGCTGGCGGCCAGGAGGCAGACTTGCAGAATGTGCCTTTTGGTTGTTTAAATGATCGTATATTCCTGAATGATTTTGTGTCCAACACCCCCCCAAAAAAAAAAAAAAAAAAAATAGAGGCAATGGAAGCAAATACTGTTGAATGATGATGCACAGAGGAGATTGTAATCATTGCAGTGAAAAGATGTTGTAAAGCCGATGTTCTCCCATGTAAACTATCACTCAGTGAACAATAAAAAAATAATAATAAATCAGAACTAACAAATGACAGCAATAAATTCATACCTATCAGTAATCAGACAAAAAGAGATATATCTTAGATACAAAGACATAAATGATAAAAATAAATAAATAAATAAAAAATAAAAGGAAAAATGCAAAGCAAACAGTAACCAAGGAGAGCAGGAGGTATAATAACAAGCTTTGATAAAATAGACTTTAGTCAAAATACATATAAGAAACAAGGAAAGTGGGGAAAACAGGGGAAGTAATGTTAAGATGCTTGACTGTCTTATGAATATTGATTTCCCTTGCCTACTATTGTAAAATAGACACTTGAGTGGGCTATAAAGGAATATCTAGAAACATGATTCTAGAAAGCTTACAAGCCCATCTTCAGCATATAATTGATTGGAATACCTAAAAGAAGTGTTAGAACTTGCCCAATGAAAGAGGCTTCTTGCAGAGCCTTTGTAGTGTGTAAGGCCTTAGGTGAAATCCTGATACCAATCCAGAACCTTTTGAGGTGGAACATTCCCACTTGAAAGGACAAGCAGACCAGCCTGGAGCAGCTAGAGGAACAGAAGATACTTCTTGAAAGAAAGACCAGCAGGAAAAATCCAAAACAAAAATGGCAGTCTGACTGGCTACCACAAGAACAAGCAAGTTGTTTGCCAGGGAGCCATCAAAAAAAACAATCAAGTCCCTCCAGGACAAACCTCCTTCCAAGACTGAAATTCAAAGGGAATACACAAACAGGCATGTAAGCTTACTGGAGACCCTGTTGGACTACTGGTGAGTGGAAGTGGTGGGGAAAGCAACAATGAAGATAAGGTCTGAGTTTGATCATCTTTCATAGACTCCCATCAACTGGAAGATAAGAGAGAGAAGAGGAAGAGCTGGTTGGTCCAGAGTATGATGAGACCTGGGGACTCGGGCCCATGAACAAAAATATAGACATGGGAACTAGAGCTGAGAGTGAAGTGTCCAGCTGATATGAACTGAGGGGAGATGCACAAGGATGCCCAAACTTGTAGATAGTACCCATTTGGCCTAGCTTCAATGGCTGGATCAGGACTAAACTAGGGGAAGATTTTTAAAAAAATTTTTTGATAAAGGAAGCAAGTGTAAATTGCTACAATTTGACGAACTTGACATGTACTTATGGATATAGTAGCTCAAAATACCAACTGAGAGGGAAGGAATCATTACAGCAAGGATCATTTCCACCCCCTCTGTACACAGGGTTGATAGGAATGGGCAACTTAGACATTGGCTGCCTAAAATGGGGAGAGGGGTGTGCTATAAAGGCACAAAGTGACTGGCTTACACGTTTCAAGAGGGAGTTTAGTTTCACAGTGTACAGAAAACAACAACAATAGAGCTCTGGAGTCCTAGTCTGGCACTGTATGATAAGCACTGGACTGTTAACTGCATGGCTGTGGTTCAAACTCACCAGCTACTCCATGGAAACCCTATACTGAGTCACTATGAGTCAGAACCAACTCGACGGCACACCACCACCAATAGAACTCTTGAATACAAATTTAAGGGAAATACTAGTCATAGGGACATTGAATACAAATTTAATTTTTCCGAATTCCAAAAATTTAAGATTAAGTTATAAAAGTCATTTGATCCAGGGAAATTGGATCTATGTGGAAAAAAGTAAGAGCAATAAGGCTTTTTAAAGGAAATAGGAATTTATAAACTTTATGCTTTAAAGGCTTCAAGGCTTTACCAAGGAAATTGTGCAAGACTCTCCCCTAGTATCCCTGGAACACTTCACAAGAGACTGGACATATTGAGTTAGAAGAAGCCATAAAAAAAAACCTGATACTCCATTTTGATCAAGATTCTATAGGAGAATCCAAGTCAAAAGAGGAAAAATGGGAAACAGAATTTCACAATCTCCTGGACTCCAGACATTCTTAAGCCATGGAAGTTGGATGAACCTCAGAAACCATTGCCCTGAGAGCATCTTTAAACCTGAAGCCAAAAATAGTCCCTGAATTCTTTGTAAAACCAAATAATAGTTGAGCTTAATTGGTCTAAAATGTTCTAACTTGATCATTTTGCTCTTTTAAGAACTATCTATATAAGATCAAAGAGACGACAGCAACTTGAAAGATAAGACAGAAATCTCTGGGGCAGTGGTTTTATGGTAATGGGGGGAGATAGCTCAGAAAAGGAGGGAGAAAACAGTTGCACAACTCGGAGAGTAATCAGTGCCTTGGAACTGTATATGTAGAAACGGTTGGAACTGTATATGTAGAAATGGTTGGAACTGTATATGTAGAAA
>NW_006408572.1:14540835-14552854 GCF_000296735.1 Chrysochloris asiatica
GGTTGGAACTGTATATGTAGAAATGGTTGGAACTGTATATGTAGAAATGGTTGCGCTGGTATATATCTTGCTGTGTCTGTTCCCAACAACTGTGTGTTTTGTTCTCTTTCACAGTAATACCGTGGTTTACACACCTCCACATGACTAAATCAATTAAATTTCCTATTCTTCATTCCTCTCTTTAAACTGTCGGCTAATAAGTGGTTATTGGGCACCTACTAAGGATCCAGAACTTTGCTGGAGAAAATATAAAAAAGAAGATGGTGGTGGTGGTGTGCCGTGGAGTTGGTTCTGACTCATAGCAACCCTGCATAGGGTTTCCAAGGCTGCAAATCTTTATGGGAGCAGAAAAAGAAGACAACACACAAATTAGCCATTAAGGCATTGCTGTTGTTTGATTTTGATAAGCTCTTGGTGTGTGTGATGTCTAATCTTATTTTGCACAGCAAACCAGGTTCCTGTTTAACAGATTTGAGACCCATTGTCCGTGCCATTGGTTACAATTTTTGCAATGTGTCAGCAGTCTTTATCAGAGTAGATGTCACTAACACCAAGAAATTATCCAAAATCAAACAAGGTGCTAAACTGGAGAGATTTTTCCTCTGTGTTAACAGAAAGAATTGTGCAAGAGATTTCAGAGACCACTCAGAGAAGAAAGTGAACCTTACAACATGGGAGAGTGTGTATGGGAGGATGTATAGCAGGCCGTGGTCCATTGTAACTGACCAGAGAGATGTGTTGTTTTGGAGACTGGCCAACCACTTGCCATCAAGTTGACGCTCTGTGCACCACAGTAAAACTCATGGGGTTTCAATGACTGAGTTCTTGGACACACATTTCCAAGTCTTGCTTCTGAGGAGCCTCTCGCTGGGCTGGTACCGCCAACCTTTGGGATAGCAGCCATTTGCATCACCCAGGGATTCCTGTTTCAGTGACATTTTGCTTTAAAATGCTTAAATTCCCATACTGTTAGCCAAGGGAGCAGACATTCTAGCTCATGGCATTGCTTACCACATCTTACAACCTGGCTCACATGTTATTTTGTGTGCATGTTCCCATACACACATTCAGCCGACCATCCTGATTTAGATGAAGACGTGGGGAGAGTAAAGAATTTCAGTGGGGAAGCATTGTTGTTGTTGTTGTTGTTAAGTGCCGTCAAGTCGGTTCCGACCCATAGCGACCCTGTACAGGGTTTCCGAGGGTGTAAATCTTTACGGGAGTAGAAAGCCTCATCTTTCTCCCGCAGAGCGGCTGGTAGTTTCGAACCGCTGACCTTAAGGTTCGCAGCCCGATTCGTAACCACTACGCTGAAGCATTGGAAGCCTAGAAAAGTGCGAATAACAGAAACAGGCAGGGATTCATATCATGAAGAAGGACCAGGAGATGTCGTCTTTGTATCCACAGGGAGCCATGGGAGGAATAGGATTTGAAATGGATAACAGACAGTCATGTAAGCTTTCTTAAAAAAAAATAAATTAAATGTTCTAATGAATGTGGGAATTCTCGAAAACTGGCATACAAAAAAAAAAAAATGGCGGTGTCAAGGAAAGGCTGGAGAAAATGTGGACTGATAAGCAGGCAGCATGCTGAAATCTAAGGAGCTCTGGTAGCGTAGTGGTTATGAATCTGGCTGTGAACCTTAAGGTCAGCAGTTCGAAACTACCAGCTGTCCCACGGGAGAAAGATGAGGCTTTCTGTTCCCGTAAAGAAAATCCTCGGAAACCCTGTACAGGGTCAGTATGAGTCGGAACCCACTCCACGACACATAACCACCACCACCATGCTGAAGTCTGACCCTTTGAGTGACACAAATAGTTAAGACGCATGACTACTAAACTCAACCGTTACAAACCTTACAGAGCACAGTTCCCCTCGGACGCATAGGGTCACATGAGTTGGAGTTGATGCAAAAGCAGCTGGTATGCTGAGGTTATTTCAGGTTGGTTCACCTGGAGGACCCAGGAGGATGCTGGGACCTGAGACCTGGTCTGGCCCCTGGCTGCCCTGCAGATCCTGAGAAGTGTAGGAGATGGGAGCTCCACCGTGGTTCTTTTTCAGCGCCTTCTCCCTTGCTTTTTCAGTACATTGATGCTGAGCTGCCGCCGGAGTCTCCATATCTCTATGGTCTCCACCCAAATGCCGAGATTGGCTTCCTCACTCAGACTTCAGAGAAGATCTTCCACACTGTTCTGGAACTGCAGCCTCGGGACAGCCATGCTGGAGAGGGAGCAGGGGTCACAAGAGAGGAAAAGGTGTGGTCTAGGGTCATTCTGGAATCCAAGGGAGGGGGTCGGGGGAACCTTCTCTTCATGACTGTTTTCGCACCTGTGCACGTCTTACTTCACACACGATGGATCCTCACTGAAGACGCTGTCTTTCCCCTCCAAGAGCCTCTCACCCACACAAGCCGCTCGCTTTATGTCATCAGAAACCTCTGCTGTTTACATTAGCAGTCTGTTTTGCCAGCTCACCATAGTCAGTTTTTATTTAGTCCCAGAGGTTTGTCTGCCAAGGTGAAGAAAGCACAATACTAGACAGTTACTGGCTTGAGAACCTTAGAATTGATTCCACGACTCCAAAGTTTAAGTCACGATAAGTGGGGAGCTTCTCCCAAATACTTTTCCCAAATACTTCTCCCAAATACATTTTACCAACTAGATGTTTGTTTTAATCAGCACATTCGTCTTTAAAATGAAAATGTCTGCTCTTTGTGCAAATGACTTTGGGTCAGAGAGGCTATCAATACACAGCTAAGCACGCTTTGAAATTTAAGAAGGTGAAGAGCAGTTATGGAGTAGAAAGTCAGACAAGGGTGTGCGGTGGGTTTTAAGATTATCAGAAGGCAATTTGAAGGCTCTGATCCTGGTGTATGGGGAGCAAAAACAGAAAGAAAGGAGGTACCAAAGTAAAACTTCTCTGTGAAAAATTTCCCAAAACTAAGCAAATTCATCTTCCAAGAGATTTACCTCCGCCATCCCCACAGTTCTGCCTGGATTCTTTTCATGAGATTTCATTGGGCTTATGAGGAAATATCATTGGAAAATTGCACATGGAGATCCTGGGTGATTGATTTTAAGAAAGCAATCTGATTACTACTCAAGGAGCTGGTCTTTTGTTTAAAGGTACGGAGTGGTGTCGTTAGGAGAGCAGTTCCCAAATTTCTGTATGCCAAAGACTTTGTTGTTATTGTTAAGTGTCGTCCAGTCCGTTCCAATTCATACCGACCTTGTGCAGGATTTCCAGGAGTCCTATTATGGCGCTGTGGGTTAATATGCTAGACGGCAAAGTCGGTTTGAACCACAAGGTCAGTAGTTCAAGCTCACCAGTTGCACCTGGGAAACTCTATGCAGAGTCACTATGGATCAGAACCGACTTGACGGCTCTTAACAACAACAACAATAGAGTTTCCAAGGAGTTGTTGGTTGGTTTGAACTGCCGACCTTGTGGTTAGCAGTCCAGTGCTTCTTCTACAGTACCACACTGTTGTTGTTGTTGTTAAGCGCCATCAAGTTGGTTCCTATCCATAGCAACCCTGTATAGGATTTCCAAGGAGGGGCTGGTGAGTTTGAACCGCTGACCTTGTGGTTCAAACCAGCCTTGTGGTCAGCACTGTTATTGTTAAATACTATGGAGTCGGTTCCAACTCAGCGATCCTGCACAGGGTTTCCAAGGCTGTAAATATTTACGGGAGCAGAAAACCTCAACTTTCTCCTGCATAACTGTTGGTAGTTTCGAACTGCCAACCTTGAGATTAGCAGCCCGATTCATAGCCACTACACACACTACCAGAGCACCACACTAGGACTTTCGAAATTCTGATACTTAAGCGCAGGGATTTATTTGTATCCTAAGTGATTTTGATGTAGATGACCAGACTTTGAGAAAGCTGCTGTAAATCATATTACTATTTGATTTATAAGGTATAATTAGAAATAAAGGGTGGAGAAATTTTCTGTTACCCAGAATGAAAAGTGTTCCCAGCTTCAAAATTGAAAAGGGCTGGGACTATAGAAATAATATGATGGAGCTTCGAAAACTTTGTGGAATAATTCCACTATCTTTTCATTCCATTTCCAATGAATGTTTTTCAGGTCCTCTAATAGCTCCTGGGTAGCGCAAGCAGTTAAGGGCTTTACTGCTAGCTGAAAAGTCACAGACTTGAAAATCCCATGGAGCTCTGATCCCACTCTGCCCACATGGGATCACCAGGAGTCAGAACATCACCATGAACTGCAGCTAACAACAATATAGAAATGGTGTGGCACCAAGGTCGGCGGTTCAAACTCACCAGCTGCTCCTTTCATCACTATGCATCAGAACCAACTCTACAGCACTTAACAACAACAACAACAACAGGCAGGGTTCAAAGAGTGTGGTGGCACTGTAGGATAAGCACTAGACTGAAAACTACAAGGTTGGTGGTTCACCACCAGCTGCTCAAGAGAGAAAAATGAGGCTTTCTGTTCCCACGAAAGTTTACAGCCTTGGAAACCCCATACGGGGTCACTATAAGTCAGAATCGGCTAGATGACATTTAACAACAAGAACAAGCAGGGGTCATGGAAACTTCTAGTTCTTGTCATTTCTTATCATCCAGGAATGATCCTCACTGTGGTCACTTGCCGTGAATGACTCTGAGTCTGTGGGACACTAAGTATGCAGGTGATTGGATGTATGTCAGACAGCGCACTATCCCGGTGGTCAACTATGACAGTCTGTTGCCCATGTAGCTTGCATGTTCTGCCGTATATGCATGACAAGAAAGGAGCAAGGAGCCAAAGCTCTTGCTTTGTATTTGTTGTTATGTTGGAAATGACCCAGAGGTTACGTATTCCAGATACACTCACAGATTATTGGCCCAAATGTACTCACTCACCTGTCCCTATCCGTATGCAAGAGAAGCTGGGACACTTGGTCTATAGCTGGGAAACCATGCTTCCAGGTAGAAGAGAGAAGAGTTGCCGGGGAGGAGACAGCTAGCAGTTGGTCACAATCTTCAACCCAAGCTTGGATTGTGGTTCTTATGAATCCAGGGGCACATTTGGTGATCTGAGTCTAAACTGCTGCATGGGCCCAAATATCTCTCTTCAGAAAATTAATTTGTGATGAATCAGGATGGCTCCCTGGATTCCAGGGACCTTGGATTGTCCACCCATCCTGTCTTTCTTTCTTTCTTTTTTTTTAATGTTTTATTGTGAATTACGTGATAGTTTACATGGGAGAGCATTCGTTTTACATTCATCCTATAGTATATCATTACATTGCTATGGTTACAATCCCCTCCATGCATCATCAACCATCCAAAGGGTATACACTACAAGCATGCTCCCCCGAACATCAGCACACAGCCCCTCTCCCTCTCTGTGTCTAAAGTCCCCAGCTGCTCCATCTCTCCACATCATCGTCTCTGTTTCCATCTCAGGCATCACTGCTTCTTTGGGTAGGGTCCCGCTCTCCGCTCTTCTCCCTTTATGGTCCCAGGGACCTCAGCTCCTAGGCTGAAAAGTTAATCACTCCCTTCCTTGCTAAAAAATGTCTACCTTTACAATTCCATCCCTCACAAGCAGTCCAGATAACAATTATTCACTATTGTATCACAAGAGATCCATCCGGATTTCATTTCATCAGACCCGCCTAGACAGATTGGATACTACTCAGTCATCCTGTCTTTCTTGATGAGGCAGAAGTTAGCCTTCCCACTGGTCCTTCCTTGGAATCCTGGTAGCCCTGTGGGCTGCTGACCACGAAGTTCAAACTCCAAGTCGCTCCATGGGAGAAAGATGAGGCTGTCTTCTGCTGTAAAGATTTAGAGTCTTGGAAACCCAGTGTAGGATTACTGTGAGTTGGAATTGACTCATTGGCAGTGGTTTTTGTTTTGTTTTGTTTTTTTATTGGATTTCTTCAGTGTTGATAATGGGCCAGTTATTTGGAGAGATGATAAGCAGATTGCTTTACTCCTTAGAGTTCAAATGGTTCAAACATGAAATGTAAGACATTAGAAGTTCTGGAAGAAAATTTGAGTAGATGTTATTATGATCTTACAAAGAGGAAAGACTTATGAAACCTTTTCTCTTTTTCTTTTAAAGTCAGAGCCTGTAAAGGGAAAAAAATTGACAAGTTCAATTGCTTAAAAATTGGCATCAAACAAACACCATGAACAAAGACAAGTAGGAGAACCTATTTGCAGGACAAATCCGAGGCAGTTGGTAGATTTTGCTAATATACAAAAAGGTCTTGTTGTGGTGGTTGCTAAGTGCCGTGGA
The DNA here is from genome assembly GCF_000296735.1 of Chrysochloris asiatica. NCBI lineage: Eukaryota > Metazoa > Chordata > Mammalia > Afrosoricida > Chrysochloridae > Chrysochloris > Chrysochloris asiatica. The sequence continues at coordinate 14,547,102 of NW_006408572.1, forward strand.
GTCAGTTCCGACTCATAGCAACCCTATATAGGGTTTCTGAGGAGCCGTTTGTGTGTTTGAGCTACCAACCTTGTGGTTCACAATCCAATGCTGACCCTACAGAGCACAGGAGGAAGGGGAGGGGACAAAGAGGGAGAAATGAAGAAAGGACACAATAGAAATTCACATAATAAATACAAGTGGCCAACAAAGATATTAAAGATTCTTAGCATCACTCATAACTAACTGAAACCCAATGAAGTATTTTTCACCTGATGGTAAAGATTTTAAAATGCGATAATATCCGTTAGTAAAAGTAAGTGAAAGCACTCACTGTCGTGTCTGTTGGTTGGCAGAGGCTTAAATTCTAGAACAATTTGATAAAGAGGCAAGACTCTTTGCTTCCAATATAATGTGTATCTGTAATGAATAGATGCTTTATGTGAAGTATTAACTACTTTTCCAATAAGAATTTTAAAAACCAAAGGTGTTCCCTCATGGAAATAAACTGCATTGCATTCCCTAGAACCCAGTCCTCCCAGGTGAGGGGCCTTTGGGGTTCCCTGAGCCAAAAATGTTGCTATTTCTGTGGACCTGCTCCCTTCCTTAACAGTCTTCTCCCTCCTTGGGTCTGATTGGTGACTGCTCAGGGCTCTGCTTATCCACACCTGATGCACTTGGAACAACGCCTCCAGACTGTCTTTTCATCCTTTTGTGAATAATGTCCAAATGACAGCTCACAGATACAGTGCTGTTTCTTTACCTTCAACTCCAGAGACAGAAACATGATCTAATTTCAGTCATTTGTCTTCTACTGCAGCAACCTCTATCCGGTACCATTAAGATTCCATTCTAGTTTTTGCTATGACAGAACCAGAGCCTCGTCTGTGACAGGGTGATGAGGTTTTGCTTCCTTTTTTCTAACATCAGCTCTTTTCCTGGAGAATCTATTATATGTGACCCTTACAAGGCTAGGTGGATATTGATAATCCTTTACAGTCAGATGATTTCCCAAAATACACGTGCTGCCACATTCACCAGCTACTTTGATTTGATCTTTACAACAACCCTGGGAGTTGGGGAATGGGGACAGATGGGAGAAGACTTTCTCGTCTCTAAAAGCTAGAAAGTTTTTAGAGATGAGAAAATTGAGACCTAAGTGACTTGCTTAAATTCACGAGATCAATAGATCAATATCTAACAGAACTGCATTCTTTGTTTGTGATCAACAGTCAACAATTAGCTGGCCTAGGCAAGAAATATCATGTTTGGCAAGGTTGAGGGTCAGAGAAAGAAAGGAAGACCCCCAGCGAGATGGATTGGTACAGCGGCAGCATCAATGGGCTCAAGCGTAGCAACAGTCGTGAGGTTGGCCCAGGATCAGGCAGTGTTTCATTCTGTTGTGCATAGGGTCATAATGAGTCGGTACCTAACAACAACAACAAGGCAAGAAATAGCTCTCTATATCAAAGGAATCACCTAAGGAAGGCCGCAGGCCACAATGATGCTAGGATCTCAGGGAGTAGAAACAAAGTAAAATCCTTTCAGACACCTCCATCTTGTCAGTGGCTTGAACCACTTTCTATTTAAAAAAAAACAAAAACAAAAAAACTTTTTATTGTGAATTGAATAAAGGTTTACAGACAAGATCATCAGTTTTACATTCAACAAATCTGCTCTCGCGACTCCACAAACTCACAAGTACATTTGCTTGACCACTCACTCTCTCTCTTTACCTCCTTCCTTCCCTCTCTTGTTCCACACTTGTTTCATTTTCCTTTCTCTGCTTACTCATTTACTCCAAAGTGTCAGTCTCAGCCTCCCAGGACTTGCGCCAAAGTAACCCAGTATCTTTTGCTTCAATTCCAGTTTTCCAATAGAGAGATCTTTGTTGTTCTAGCTCCCTTGGTCTCATTAGCTGGTTTGTGTGGTAAAAGGGGTATAAGGTTGTGGAGGAAATTTCATGATTGATGGAGATAGAAAGCACAGTATAGCCAGGAAAATGCAGACCTAAGTACATTTATTCATCATTGTTCCTCATCACTTCAATGTCACATGGTCCAAAGTGGCCATTCCAGACCCATCTCCATCTTACGCCTTTAGGGTTTGATCCCTACAGCTAATTGGGTCAGCCTCTACACTTTTTAACTCTCAGTTCCTGGAGAGGCATCTGTATTTATCTTTTCAAACTAGTCAAATCCCAGGGAGCTTCCCAGTCTATGGGGCGGCCATCCTGTGACCAGTCCTCAGCCCCTGACCTAGGTGTCCTCAACCATGAGGCCGGAGGATGGACACGTGATGTGGTTGGAAGGCAGTAGGTGATAGATGATTGGGATCTCTACTTCTGAAGAATTCTTTTCTTCCTTATCCTTGTGTTTCCTGTTGGGGGGTAGGTCAAGGCCCTCCTGGAAGAAATATTGGAGCGGATGACAGATGAGTTTAACATCCCAGAGCTGATGGCCAAAGTAGAGGAGCGCACCCCCTACATCGTGGTGGCTTTCCAGGAGTGTGAGCGGATGAACATCCTCACCAGAGAGATCCAGCGCTCCCTCAGGGAGCTGGACCTGGGCTTAAAGGTGGGTGAAGTCTTGGAGCAGGGAGGTTGGCATGATCATGAACTTCTGTTAGGAGATACAGGAGCCTGGGAGTTTAAAGGCAGTTGTCCTACAGCAATTTCAATGCCCAAAGAGATGTCACTCCCTAGAAACTAAATGTGACTGGCCTGTAAAGTTTCTAAGAGTCAGGACTCTGGAAATCTGAAGTTGGACTGAATGGGAAGGTTTGAAGCCAGAATGGGCCAAGACTGACTGAGTACACTGTATTGTGAGTGCCAAGCAGAGAAGTTTTAACAATCTGCTGCCTTCTAAGGACCTTGGTGACTTGTGTTCATGGGAAGCAGAAGTGTGTGCTGGTTAAAAGCTCAGGTTCTAGCTCTTCCTGGGCTCTTAACCAGCATACACTTCTGCTTCCCGCTCTGTGATCCTAAAGTTACTTAAATCTCACTGTGGTTTTTTATAACCTGTAAAATGAGCATAGTAGTTCTACTTCATTGGGTTTTTCTAAAGGTGATATAAATTTATTTGCAAAGACTTTTTAGGACAATGCCTACATGGTAACCCCCCAAAAGTATTCATGAGTTTTACTGCTATGATTTGAGTACCCGTATAGTGCAACTTGTTACTGTACTTGGCTGATGATAGAAATTTTGGAGGTTCTTTCCACCCTGAGGCACCTCAGAAGAAAGGTCGAACAATCTACTTTTGGGAAATTAGCCATTGAAAACCCTAGGGAGGGATGGGGTGGTGTAAACAGATTAGCAATGCACCACGCTCACATAAATGCAACTCTGACTCAGGCAGCAGAAGAAAACAGCAGGAAACTGCAGACAGGCTAGACTCCATGAATCAACAGTAAATCACATACAGTAAGAAAAATGCTTCCGCTTCTCCCCAGTCCCTACCGCCATCCTTGCCCCTCTCCCCAGTCCTGGGAGTCACAGGCTGCTATGAACTAGGAAATGACCTCCCCCAAAAGAGCCTGCTTCCCTAACCATCTTACCACCTGACTGTCCAAAGGGACAGGACTCAGAACTTCTGTTGTAAATCAACAAGGCAGAGCTCCCTGAGGGTCCATTTGGAATGTCCCAGCGCCTCTCCCTTCAGGGCACTGTTGTCAACAAGCTAACTGTGAGGCGCTGTGAGTCTGTACTCTTAGTCAAAGCTCCATCCACCTTGCTGTGCACTCCATAGCTCATGCCACTGAAACCAACAGGACAGGCCTCCCAAAGAGTCACTTTGAGTCTCCACCCCCACTTCTGGTCGGCACTAAGGCTGCTAACTGAGGTTGCTGTGTGCTAAGAACTGGGCATCTTGAGTGGAGGCTACACCCACAGCCCACAATCTACCGAGAGGACTCTGGTAACACCCAGGCAGACTTCAGTGGGGACTGAGCCTCCCACACTTGGTAACTTGGTTGTCAGGCTTTTTTGCAAACTGCTACAGAAGGCCCCTGCAGTAAAGACTCGTCTCAAAGTCAGCATTCTACCTGCCTCCCTGTGTACCTGATGACTCAGGTCTTTGAAACTAATAGGATAAACCTCCATTGGGGCCAGTTTGACTCTGCCAGCCCCCTTTCTGGTTGACTCGGAAGATTGCTGGCTAAGGCTATAGTGTGCTAGGAAGTGGGCATCTTGATTGGAGGCTACTGCCATAGCCAATATACTATGGGACAGGCTCTGATAGCAACAAGGCAGGTCTCCCTGGGGTTCTATTCCTAGCAGAACATTCACTCTCCTCCTGGTAACTCTCAGCTACTGACACATGCAAACTCCTTCAGGAAGTACCATAGAGTGAAACCGGGAGGCGGGTCGGCCGTCACAGGACCACTGGGGCTCCAAAATCAACAGAACAAATCTCTTGGAGAGCCTTCTGGGGACTGCCAACACTTCCCTCTCCTGAAACAAAGAAAGTCTGCCTGTGCTTTCCCTGAAGGCCAAATCTGATGTAAGCACCCCCACAGAGCAAGGGAAGAAGCCGTGGAAACAACTGGGGAACCACACTCAACCCCAAAGGAGGCTTTGCTGGGTGTGTGTTATCTGACAGACATCTTGGCTGCAGAAACAGAAGAGATTAATAACCAGAGAGAGAGGACTGTGGCCCCGGTAGACTGATGACTATGCACTGGCTGGCCTCTACAGTAGTGCCGGCTGGAGGAGAGACTGACTAGAGCTTGTTCTCTGGTGTGCTTGGGAGGGACTGAAAGTTGAAAACTTAAATCTGGAACTTTCAAATCCTAATTTAAACAAGAAGGAAAAGGCAGTTAGCACAGAAAGAGAAAACTGTTAAGTGAAGGCTGAATACTCTGACCACCTAAGAGGTCTTTGCATAAAATTTTGTGAGCAAAAATACCAAACACTGGGGAGGACTGAGAAACTTAACTCCTTTGGAAATTCCAATGCCATAGTAATAAAAAACAGCACAAGACACGCAAAGTACAGAGAAACAATGGCCCATCTAAATGAACAAGACCAAGAGAGAAAGCTCATCTAGGGGTGACCAAATAATGAAAAAGATGGAAGAATATCATACAACATTAAACAAAATTAATGTAAGATCAGCTCTGGACTGAGAAACACAAGGTCGACAGTTCAAACCCACCAGTTGCTCCTCGGAAACCTTATACTGGGTTGCTATGAGTAGGAACCAACTCAGTGGCACTTAAAACAACAAGGAAAAACATCGACAAAGAGCTAAAAGAAATAAGCAAAAACAATGCATGAATAAAATGAGTATCAGTAAAATATCTATTACAACAGAAAGAGACAATAACTGAAACGAGAAACACAGTACAAGGACTTACCAGTAGACATGTAATAGAAGGACTTGAGTTAACTAGGCAGAAGAATCAGCAGAGCAGGACAAGATACTCAAGGTAAAGAAGCTAAGGATCAACAAGAACAAAGGCTCAAGAAGGCAGTGCACCATTTGATAATATTATGGGAGAACATGATACCCAATATATGTATCTTGAAATTCCCAGAAGGAGACAAACAACAGAAAGGGACAAAAAGAATATTTGAAGAAATAATAACAGAGAATACCCCCAATGAAACAAAGGACATGAATCTACAACAATAAGAAGCTCAGAGAATCCCACAAAGGGTAAACCCAAAGAGATCTACACCAAGACATGGCATAGTTAAGCTCTCAGAAAGTAAAGATAAAGAGAGGGTCCTGGAAGTAAAGATAAAGAGAGGGTCCTGGAAGTAAAGATAA
>NW_006408572.1:14552954-14556037 GCF_000296735.1 Chrysochloris asiatica
GAGAGGGTCCTGGAAGTAAAGATAAAGAGAGGGCCCTGGGAGTAAAGATAAAGAGAGGGCCCTGGAAGTAAAGATAAAGAGAGGGCCCTGGAAGTAATGATAAAGAGAGGGCCCTGGAAGTAATGATGAAGAAAGGGTCCTGGAAGTAAAGATAAAGAAAGGGCCCTGGAAGTAAAGATAAAAAGAAGGCCCTGAATGCAGTGAGACAGCAGCAAACGGCCACATATAAACAATCCCCAGTAAGATTAAATGGCAGTTTCTCTTCATAAACATTTGAGACCACAAGACAATGGAATGATATATTTAAAGTACTGAAAGAAAAGAATACTATACCCAGAAAGACTGTGTATAAGAAAGAGGGAGCAAAACATTCCCAGACAAAGAGAAGCTAAGAGAGTTCATATCCACCCTACTGGCCCTACAAGGTCAGCAATTCAAACTCCTTGGGAAACAAATGAGGCTTTCTGCGCCCATATTTACAACCTCATATGGAAGCAGCAATCAAGAAATCAAACAACGTATTGCATTAGGTAAATCTGCTGCACAAGACCTTTTTCAAGTGTTGAAGAGCAAAGATGTCAGCTTGAGGACCAAAAACAATGCATAAGGTCATGGTTTAACTAGAGGATCAGGTAATTATATATGCCACGAAGAGTAAGTTCTCATCCTGCCAGCAAAGATGAATTTAAGCCTCTCTCCCCAAAATATTTTTGCCACTCTTAAAGGCCATTGTTTCCAACTACTGTGATTGTTTCTCACACTGACCTCACTCCTTGGTTCTTGCTTCTGGGAACATTCTGGCCTGTCAACTCTGGATGTTGCAGCTGCCTTCCAGGGAGAAGTTTCTGTATTCACCTTATTTACTGTTGGAACTGTCCAGCCCAACAACAACCGACACTCCTTTTATGCTGCTCTCGCCCTGGATGGCACCATGTATTAGATCAACAGCTTTCGCCTCTTTATCACTCATTGAAGGACTCTGGGTAGCACAAATGGTTTGAGTTTGATTATAACCTAGCAGTCATCGCTTCAAACCAGCCCAATGGTGCCATGTAATAAAGGTCTGACGGTATACTTCCATAAAGACTGAAGCCAACTAACACAGTCCACAAAGACAATGTTCTAAATCCTACTTTGATACGTAATGGCTGGAGTCTTAAAACCTTGGAAACAGCTGTTAATGTACAGTCATTAGAAGAGTGGAGAAAATCAAATATGCATGGAAACAACTAGGCCAATGGACTAATGGACCACAGGAACATCATCAGTCTCCATGACCCTGAGACCGGAAGATTTACATGGTTCCCGGCAACCCCAACCAAGTGCTCTGAAAGGGATCCCATTAGAAGGTCCTGAATCAAGTAAGAGAAAATGTAGAATAAAACTCAAAATCATTTTTTTAAAAGACCAGGCTTATTAGTCAGATAAAGACTAGTGGAACCCTGAAACTATGGCCCTTGGTCACCCTTCAGGGATGGAAGTAAACTCACTTCCATGATTTGATTTTCAGCCAAGCAACAGATAGGTAGATAGGGGACCAACAATGTGAGGTAGAAATGCACACCATAGAATGGGCAACCATTCAAGATCCAAACGGGCAGCATTTACCCATGGACAGAGCTCAGAAGGGTTGGGAAAGAAGGAGGAAAGGAAACAAGACACACGCGAAGGAAACGTGCTAAGTAGTATTATATGGAGGGGTTGGCAATCATTGAGCTGAAACCAAGTGTGTGATTTATTGAGTGTAAAACTGATGATCTGCTCTGTAAACCTTCACTCAATTCACAAGTAAAATATTTTTTTAAAGTACAGCCAAGAAAACGCTATGCCACAATGCTACTCAGTAACACATGGGATTGTGAATGGTCATGAGTTGGAATCAAGTTAATGGCCATGGGTCAGGCTGTTTGTTTGATCACTCTTGTTCAATTAATTCAGATTCTCAGTCATGAAAAGGAGGAGGGAGGCTGTGTCAAAGCGACTGGGCATTGGGGTTGTGTCCTGCCTGTGTGCATAACCCATCATAGAAAAGAAGTGTTGAGGACCACTGTTCTGAGTCCTCCCTGAAAGACATTGTGCCAATCCTAACACAATGCAGGCTTCCAGCTATGTCTTTGTCGGCAACAGCCATTCCCAAGCTTCTTTGCCTATCTATGGCTTTGATTAAAAACACATCTGCAAATGTATCTTTTACATAAACCTTTCCCTGATTAATCCCACCTGACTCCAGCCGCTTTACTTTTTGACAACTCTGCTGTACATAAGTCCGGCACTGTTCCTGACTTAATATGTGCAATTACGCCTACCTTTCTTTAAAAATGCTCTTAAATCATCGTTCAAACCTTGTCCACAAACCCCACTTCCCCAGTTAAACTACAAACTCGCTAAGCAAGGACTCTGTTTACTAATTGTTGCACATTTCTGCAAAAACTTATCCCACTCTCTGTTTACTGGGAATCTGAGTGTAGAGGATGTGGGGGACGGAGGGAGACCAGCAGCATCCTTTCACTCTTCAGGATACGCACTTGTCTTTCTGTTTAGGGTCATGTGCTCATCTGCTGTCACATCAAATGAATTCAATAGGATTGATTTTATAAACCCGGACTTAGGAAATAGAGTGATCACATACACACTCATACAACACTACAATCAGTCTACTAAGAGTCAGTGGCCTGGATTATTCGTGATGAGTTTTTTAGTTTCTTTTAATAATTTATTTTCTACTTTAGGCAGAAGACAGACTTACAAGCTTTCTATGGTGATATTTCTGGCTATTCCGTTCTCTCCCCATCAAGTGTCTATTTTATAATGGTCTGCAAGGGAAACCAGATTCAAAAGACAGCCAAACATCTTAACATTATTTCCCTCCTTTTCCCCATTCCAACCTTTCATCTTCTGTTGACCATTCAATATTTTGGCCACAGAACTCTTCAATATTGCAACCTGAGACTTGAATTTTTTCTTCAGTTCTTTCTGCTTGAGAAATGCCAAGTGTGTTCTTCCCCTTTAATTTTCTAACTCTCCAGGTGTTTGCACATTTCACTGTAAGACTTTACGTTGTCTTCTCGAGCTGCCCTTTGAAA
>NW_006408572.1:14557614-14558812 GCF_000296735.1 Chrysochloris asiatica
AAAAGAAATGGTCAGTGTTTAACAATTTTAAGAGGTAGTGAGAACTAATATCAAGATCTGATGTTATTGAAGGAAAAAGTTCAAGTTGCACTGCAGATATGATCTGAAAAAACAAGGCTCCAGGAATAGACAAATACAAATTGAAATGTTTCAACAAATTGATAGAATTCTAGAAGCACTCACTACTGTATACCAAGAAATTTGGAACACAGTTACCTACCTGGCAAATACTGAAAGAGATCCATAGTTATGCCCATTCCAAAGAAAGGTGGCATCAACAGGACACATAGATTATTGATGAACATCGTTAAGATCATACACAAGTAAAAATTTGCTGGAGATATTTCAAAAAATATTTCAGGAGTACATCGACAGGAAATTCAAGCTAGATTCAGAAGAGGATATGGAACATCATTGCTGCCATGAGATGGATCTTGGCTACAACTGGAGAACACCAGAAAGATATTTACTTGTGTTTTGTTGACTATGCAAAGGCATTAAGTTGTATGAATCATAACAAATTTATGGATAATGTTGTAAAAAATGGGAATTCCAAAACACTTAATTGTGCTTATATTGAACCTGTACAAAACCCATGAGGCATTTGTTCAAATAGAACAAGGGGATACTGAATTGTTCTAAATCAGGAAAGGTATGTGTCAGGGTTATTATTCTTTCATCATGCTTATGATGAGCAAATAACCTGAGACACTGAATTATATGAAGAAGAACGTGTCATCGATTGGAGGAAGACTCGTTAATTACCTGTGCAATACCAGAAGAACCTAACCTTGTCTGTTGAAAACTAGGAGGACTTGACAGACTTGCTAATAAAGATCAAAGAATATCGTTTTCAGTATGGATTACAATTAAATGTGAAAAAAATAAATAAATAAAAAGGTTTCCTGCTGGACCAATAAACAACAGCATGATAAACAGAGAAAAGGTTGACATGGTCAAGGATTTCATTTTTACTTGGATCCACTATCAATGCTCATGGAAGCAGCAGTCAAGAAATTAAATGAGGCATTGCATTGGACAAATGCTGCAAAAAAAAAAATCCTTAAAATGTTAAAGAGCAAGGTTGTCACTTTGATGGCTCAGGTGCACCTGACCCAAGCTATGGTATTTTATATCATCTCATATGCTTAGAAAAGCTGGACACTGAGTAAGGAAGACCTGAGAGGAATTCATGCCT
>NW_006408572.1:14559672-14594314 GCF_000296735.1 Chrysochloris asiatica
ATAGCACTTAACAACAACACAATCAACAGCAGCAGAGCGGACAGAAAGGAGCCCTAGTGGTACCATGGGTTAAGCGTTGGGCTGCTAACCACAAAGTCAACATTTCAAATTCTCCAGTCAATCCACATGAGAAAGATGAGGTGGTCTGCTCCCGTAAAAGTTTACAGTCTGGGAAACCCTAAGGAGCAGTTCTACTGAGTCGTACAGGGCCACTGTGAGTCAGAATTGGCTCAGTGGCCTTGGGTTTGCCTTTGGGTTTTGGCTTGGGGCAAGCAGAACACAGTACTGCAGATATCTTAAATTCAGGCATCTAGTCACCAGAATTGTAAGACAGTACACTTTAAAGCTACCTATTTGTGTTATTTTTGCACCAGGTTACCAGGATACCTAGTCACTTATATTCCTCTAGCTCTGAATCTGAACAAATAACTGAACTGGCCACTTACATGTGGGTTAAGCCAAAATATCACCACAAAGAAAAGATCGAGTAAACAAATCAAAATCAAAGATTATAAGAGGTTTTTTAACTCTAACGAACAAAGATCTTGAATTATGATAAAACTATTTATCTGGAATCAATTGTTGGTCTCTTATAAAGTCTTAACAATTTAAGATCAAATTAATTACAGCTTAATTGTTTTTGCCCTGTTCTTAAGTTTACAATGTAATTTGTTGTTGTTAAATGTTGTTAAGTTGGTCTGACTGACTCATAGAGATCCTGCATAGGATTTCCAAGGAGCAGATGGTGAGTTTGAACCGCCAACCTTCAAACCAGCCTTGCAGCCCAGTGCTTATCCTACAGCACCACACCAGGACTCCTACAATGCAATGACTTATATTAAATCTATGGTGTTTAGATATTTGGGTAGAAAATAGAAGGAACTTACACTCATCATTTCACAAGGAAAACATTTTCTCAAAAGATCTTCTTAACATAATGATTGGAGTGAGATACAGGTAAATTTCAGGGGTGTCAGAACCCTACAGAACATCAATGAGGACATCATTCCCAGCTAGCAGGTACGGAGCACCTACACTGGTCCAGGCACAGGACCAGGTACTCCCATCCATCATCTCATTAATCCTCTTCATGGCTATTTAGACTTCTGGTGTGGCGCTGCAGGTTAATGCACTGGACTGCAAAAGTCGGTTTGAACCTCAAGGTCAGCAGTTCAAGCTCACCAGCCACTCCTTGGAAACTCTGTTGGGTCACTATGGGTCAGAACTGACTCTACGGCACTTAACGACAACAACGATGATTCTATGAGATTCAAAGACCCAGAAAATTTTCTTAAAAACATCTTTTCCCTTCTTTTGTAACCAAAACATATCATACATAGACTTTGAAAGTTACACCAAAGAAAGTAGAACACCATCATCAACTGATCATTAATTTTTTTCCCATTTGTAATAAAGTTCATTTTAATACTTGACATTGTTTTATTAAATCATCAGCTATTTCAAGGGAAATGTTTTTACTACCTAATAAATTAAATAAAAATTGCACATGATGATAAATTATGAGGAAAATCCTATTGTCTCAGGGGCTTGCTTTTGGTTCAGATATACGTGGACACAGTACTTTTTTATTTAGGTAAAACTCACACAACATCAAAATAGCTATTCACCATTATAAAGTGCACAGTTTAGAGGCATTTGGTGTGGCGCCGTCGGATAAGACACTAGATCAAAAAGTCGGTTTAAACCACAAGGTCAGCGGTTCAAACCCACCAGCCACTCCTTGGAAATCCTATACAGGGTCACTATGAGTCAGAACAGACTTGACGGCACTTAACAAAAATATCCATCCATAATAGTCCTGGTGTGGTGATGTAGGATAAGCATTAGACTGCTATCCACCAGGTTGGTGGTTCAAACCCACCAGCCGCTCCTTTGAAACCCTATACAGGGTCGCTATGAGTTGGAATCAACTCGACAGCACTTAACAACAAATACACTCACAGTGTTACGCAACTGTCTACCTATCTAGTTCCAAGACATTTTTATCACCCCAAAAGAAAACCCCGACATCCATTAAATACTTATTTCCCGTCCCCTGCTTCCCAGTCCCTGACATGGTGAGACAAAAAGCTTTCTGTCTCTATCTATTTTCCTAGTCTCTGTATTTCATATGAATGGAATCATACAATGTGACCGTTCGTGTTTGCTGCCTTTCAGTTTATAAAAAGTATTTTACATGGCCTCTTTTTAGAAACCTGTCGTGGCACTGTAGGATTAGCACTGGATCGCTAACTGCAAGGTCAGTGGTTCAAACCTACTAACGGCTCCTTGGAAGCTCTCTGCAGGGTTGCTATGAGTCAGAACCAGCTCGACTGCATTTAACAACAACAATATACACTGAAGTGGAGATTCCTAAGTGGAGATTCTAAATAAAGAGAACTTTCTTTCTTTCCTATTTTAGCTCAATAACAGAATTTATTTCAGCAGATCCTTAAGGAAATCCACCACAAGAAATGTTTGTTCACCAAACTAGGATGTGGTTGAAAGTGATAGATAGGCTTTGGTGGTAGAACCAGGGTACTTGTTCCTCCCATTGACCTGGATGTGGACTTTTAAAATCCTTCGCAACACACTGCTCTGGGCAACACCTGGATACAACTGAGTAGACATGGGATGAAACCTATTTGTCTACCCCTGTCATACAGTTCATTGATTTGAAGGATTGTTGTTGTTAAGTGCCATCAAGTCGATTCCGACCCATAGCGACCCTGTACAGGGTTTCCAAGGCTGCAAATCTTGACGGGAGTAGAAAGCCTCATCTTTCTCCCGCAAAGCGGCTGGTAGTTTCGAACTGCTGACCTTAAGGTTTGCAGCCTGATTCGTAACCACTATGCTATATTTGAAGGGAAAACCATGTAATTCAGGCTGTAGTCATTAGCATTGGTCTGAATGTTTTTGCTGTTGTTGTTAAGTGCAGTCAAGTCGGTTCTGACTCATAGCAGCCTTGTATAGGGTTTCCAAGGAGCAGCTGGTGAGTTTGAACCCAACGACCTTGTGGTACACATTGGCCTTGCAGTCCAGTGCTTTATCCCACAACGCCACACCAGGACTCTGCTCTGAATGTTGTTATTGTTGTTGTTGTTATGTGCTGTGGAGTCGGTTCCAACTCATAGCAACCCTGTACAGGGTTTTCGAGGCTATAAATATTTATGGGAGCAGAAAGCCTCATCTTTCTCCCGTGGAACAGCTGGTAGTTTTGAACTGCTGACCTTACGGTTCACAGCCCGATTCATAACCACTACACTACAAGAGTTCCTATCGTCTGAATGTTAGGAGTATTGATAACTTACAGTAGCCCAGCCACTAGACCCTCCCACAGAAAGTGTGCCTGTAAGAGCTATACGCTATCTGGTCAGTTTATAAAGAAGCTATTTTCTGTCAATCATGAGTCAGGAGTTTAGTCTCTTGCTGTCATTCAGGATGCTGGAATGTGTTCATTCAGAGGGAGATGTACCTCATTCTTTTTAGCAATGCTAAAAGTTGAAATAATTGGGTCCACACATTCACAGTGCCTGTCTCCAGCAGACAAGCAAGGGGACTCCAGATCCCATAGGGGCCTCTTTCATGGTCTTAACCATCTTCAATCAGTGGGCACCTCAGGTCTTCTCGGTTACCCTACCCCCTGCACGGAAACCATTTTAATAAAAATGGGACCCTTCAGAAATTGCTAGAGATACGTGATAGAGCCAAAGTTAGAAATTTTAAAGATAGCATTAGGTGGAAATCTTTTTTCTCTCACAAATCAGCTATCTAGCAGTTAAAAGAGAGTCCCTTAAAGTTCACTTTGTATAACTAGTTGGATTTTTTTAGGAAAAAGCCTTGATTTGGGGGAATATAGATTTTTTTCAGTCTTTGACTTGATCTTTCTAAGATGTATGCAAGAAAGCCGTAAGGCTGCTGAAAGGCTGGAAGAAAACTGTGGACCCCAAACGCTGGCATAGAGCTGAGCAGACACAGAATGCACGGGGGGGTTAAGGTCCATGGGGACAGCCGATTAGGTTTTTTGAAATACCATCGATAGACGGGTATAGTCTCTGACACCCCTGGAGAAGGGAGGATTTTACAGGAACAAGCTGAGACAAGTCTTGCAAATCAGGTGTTCGACAGAGGTGGTCATTGCATCCTGCTATGCCTGGAGCCATGTCCCATCTGTCCAGGTGCATGAGCCAGAGGAACTTTAAGACAGGTCATTTGCAGAGATGTTATTGCCTATCTTTGTCCTCAGGGGGAGCTGACCATGACCAATGACATGGAGAACTTACAGAATGCCCTGTACCTAGACATGGTGCCAGAGGCATGGGCCAGGCGAGCCTACCCCTCCACAACAGGACTGGCAGCCTGGTTTTTGGACCTCCTCAACCGAATCAAGGAGCTGGAGGCCTGGACAGGCGACTTTGCAATGCCCTCCACTGTGTGGCTGACAGGCTTCTTCAACCCCCAGTCATTCCTGACCGCCATCATGCAGTCCACTGCCCGCAAGAATGAGTGGCCACTGGACCAGATGGCCCTGCAGTGTGACGTGACAAAGAAGAACAGAGAAGAATTCAGGAGCCCACCTCGGGAAGGGGCATATGTCCACGGTCTCTTCATGGAAGGTGCCCGCTGGGACACACAGGTAAAACCTGGACCTCTCATGAGTTGATTAAATACATCTCATATAGTATAATGACTGAAAGTGACACCCTTGAATCTTTTAACCTAGATAACCTTTCTTTCCTTGCGGCTATTAAGCCATTTTTATACAGCTAGGCATGGAGTCCTGGTGTGGCGCTGTAGTCATTTGAACCTTAAGGTTGGTGGTTCAAGCTCACCAGCTGCTCCTTGGAAACCCTATACAGGGTCGCTATGGGTCGGAATCGACTTGACAGCAGTTAACAACAACAACAAGGCATGGTAAGATCAACACTGGACTGTGAACCCCAAGGTCGGCAGGTCAAACCCACCAGCTGCTCCTCGGAAACCCTAATCAGGGTTGCTATGAGTCGGAACTGACACAATGGCAGTTAACAACAACAGCAGTCTATGCCATCGTAAATCCAATCAATGTGCGGTCGCCAATGACAGAATCACTTGTCTAAGTGAAGAGCGGCCAGGCAGCTTCCTTCTCAAGGTCCACGCTGTTTGAACACGGTGCTATAGGCATTAATGTGTTTTCAGTTGACTCTTGTGTGTGTAGGGTTTCTGAGGTATGACTGCTGAGTTTAAAGTGCCAACCTCGCCATTCAAACCAACCTTGCTGTCCAGTGCTTATCCTACAGCACCACACCAAAACTCTGTAGGGTTGACCAGGATCCCAGGAAACACCATAATGAGAAAACACAGTAAAAGACAAAAGGGAAAGTCGGGAAGAAGCTCAAAAGATAAGCATGATGGCACTTTGTGTGTCGTGGGGGTGGGGGGTGGGGGGAGATACTGATTCTGTGCATCCACCTCCCATTTTCATGACCTTGTTTTTAGTAATAATAATTTTTAAACTTTCCAAAAAATAATACCTGCCCTCGATACTAGAGAAAAGTCCACACAGTCCACGCAATTAAAATGTAAAAGGATTTATTCAGAGAAAAGGAAAGGAAAAAGTTATCACATCCTGATGCAGGAAGTCTATATATAAGTGAGGAATGAGGATTCCAACAAAAATGTTCTCACACCAACAACTATAGTTCATGAAACAAAGAAATAATAATACAGTTGTTTGGTTGGTTCATTTGTGGTTGAGATCACAGTAGAATGTGTTTGGGGTGGGGACCAGGCTTCTCTTGGACGATTGCATGTGAAGAGTTACAGCAGTTGTGTGCTGTGGAGTCGGTTCCTACTCATAGAATCCTTACACAGGGTTGCTGAAGCTGCCAATCTTCACAGGAGTCCAAAGCCTCATCTATCTCCCACACAGCGGCTGGAAGATTCGAACAATGACCTTCAGTTAGTAGCCCAACTTGTAACCCACTACGCTACCAGAGCGCCAAACAAGTAATACCAATGAGAAAATAACCTTCAGCACTAAAAGGCATAAAAGAGGGTCAAAGGCTGGTGTGATGCTACTGGATAATGCACTGGATCACAAGGTCGGAGGTTCAAACCCACCAGCCGCTCCTTGGGAGCCCTATACAGGGTCACTAGGAGTCAGAACCAACTCGACAGCACTTAACACCAACAACAGCTACCAACAGAAGATAAATATAAATGATGAAAAGATACAATGTTAATTCAAAATTTACATCTCACAAAATTAATCCTATGACTTTCCCTAATAATAAAGGGCTAATAGAATCTAAGGAGCTCTGGTAGCATAGTGGTTACGAATCAGGCAGCCAACCTTAAGGTTAACAGTTCGAAACTACCGGTAGCTACGTGGGAGAAAGATGAGGCTTTCTGCTCCCATAAAGATTTACAGCCTCAGAAACCCTGTACAGGGTCGCTATGAGTCGGAACCAATTCCATGGCACTTAACAACAACAATAGAATATAAAAGTAAAGGCAATTAAAAAGAAACTGCATTAAAAATTAAAAGATATATGGATTCTAATCGTAAACATAATATGGGGGATAAAACTATTTTCTAACAGTAGTATTCATTTAAAGAGGTCTGGGCTCACAGGGGGGAAATATACATCAAAATACTGAATTACACCCCACAGCTGAAGCCCAACAGTGATAAAAGAATTAAGATAATTAGAAAACAAATTGCTAGTGTTTTATAGTTAAATGATTCATTATTATAAAAGTGCAAATTTATAAAGCAAAGACTATTTTAAAGGCACAATGGAAACTAAACAAACATTATTAATCCTGAACTTTTCCACAAGCCATAAATTCAAATTAAATTTAAAAAGCTATGATAGTTTCAAAGCAGGCACTATAGTCTAATCATTAAAGCCTTCAAAGTATTCACAATTCACAACTGTAATTTCTGGTGACTAGAAAAAAACTTCAAAAAGTGTTCAAGAGTTAAATCACTTCAGGTTTAACTTAGATAAATAACTTAAGGTTTAACGTGGAGACTAGACCAAAAGGTTGGTTGAACTGCAAGGTTGGCAGTCCAGACTCACCAGTCGCTCCTCAGAAACCTTACACTGGGTTGCTATGAGTCAGAACTTACTTGATGGCACTTAACAACAACATAAAGATTTAACTGGTGAATTATGTTGTTGTTAAGCACCATCATCGAGTCGGTCCAACCCCTAGCAACGTTGTGTACGATTTCTGAGATGCTGGTGAGCTTGAACTGCCAACCTTGCAGTTCAAACCGAAGATGGAAACAGACACAAAAGGGTCTAAAGTTTACAGCAGTTACACAAAGTGTTTCTGGTCGGGTCTAGTGATGCCGAGAGAATGGTTTATTCAACTGTCATCTGCTTCACTCCCTGGCAATGCTTGAATTTTAAAATCAGTTGTTCACAAGGCTCAACAGTACATTTGCAAATCGAGGCAGTCTTCAGATGGGATGAATGAATCCAAGCTTTGACTCTCTGTAATTTGACAGCATAAGAGTTTGTGAGTAAGATCAAGTAAAATCTCTTCCACTGAGGTAGGAGGAAATCTTTCCATCAGTGTCTTATCCCAGTAGACATAATCTCCAGATTAAAAAAAGGAGAGGCAGCAAGCTTTCTGATAGCTTTATTAGTAAATCCTCTTTAAGAAAGATAGCATGGTGTCTAGCATAGTGAATGAAGGATCAACAGTACTTTGGTAAATCAGCTTGAATTAAATTTGGATCGGCGATAACTGCCAAATATGGTAAATTCATTGGTGAACCTGTTACAATTTCATTTAGGAGTCAGTTTCTGAAGGCTGAAACATGTGCTTCTCAAATTCATTAATACCAACGGGAGTGCTTGTAACCAAATCAATCCCATGGAGGATGTAAGTTTTACCAATTGAGACGTTATAATTACATTCGTTTTTTATACAAGGCCAGGAGACTGGAGGTGATAAGAACCATGGAGTCTTGGGGAAGTGACTTTTATTACTTGTCCAATAAAATGGGTTCCTCGTTACCAGAGGACAGCTGGTGTTCCCCACACGGGAGTAGTTTCCAATCACTTCTTTGCAATAAATACTGCTGTGGCCTTTCGCCAAGGAAAGGCTTCAACCCCATGTGAATACCTGCAGATTATAACTAATACAAATCTATAACCATTAGGAGGGGGACCAGTAGTGTAGTGGTTACGAGTCGGGCTGCTAACCTCAGGGTCAGCAGTTCGAAACTACCAGAGGTTCCAAGGGGAAAAGATGAGGCTTTCTGCTCCTGTAAAGATTTACAGCCTTGGAAATCCTATGCAGGGTCGCTATGAGTCAGAACCAACTCCACGGCACATAACCACCACCAGCAGGGTTTATCTGGATAAAATCCATTTGCCATTCAAACACTGGTCTAGTTGGCAAAGGGTATTTTCCAAGTAAGGCTTGATAATGTGTTGTTGTTAAGTGCTGATTCCAAATCATAACAACCTGTAGAGGGATTCTGAGGAGCAGTTGGTGAACTTGAACCAACAACCTTGTGGTTGGTTTGTTGTTATGTGCCGTGGAGTCAGTTCTGACTCATGTTTCCCAAGGCTGTAAATCTTTACAGAAGCAAAAAACCTCACCTTTCTCCCGCGAAACAGCTGGTAGTTTCAAACTGCTGACCATGAGATTAGTAGCCCAAGTCATAACCAGTACACTACTCCTGTGCTTATCCTATAGCGCCATACCACGGCTCTCAGTGAACACAAGTCTACATCTTTCCAAAACTGCTCCCCAAAATATTTTAATATGTCTGTTGTCTTGTTCCTACCCAAGTGTCCTGTCATATGGAAGGTGCTTACCAGGGGAATATGTAAACCTTTGGTAACAATGAGTTTGGTATTAGATCTTCTCATAAGGAGGAACTTTTGTTCAATTTACAGCTTTCTCTTATTCATCATTCTATCTCTAGTTTAGAAGCATGTTTCTGATGGCAGGCTAAATCATGTTAAACTGGAAGATACCATCCAGGGCCTCCTATTATTTTATCTTTGGCTATTTCAGGGGTTGTCCATCACATTTGCCATGGAAACGGGACTCATTAGGATGATAGTCATATGAAGGTTCATAAAGAATTTGCATGAAGACCACTCATCATCTTAAAAGCGAATAAGCTGTCCAAAGAGATGTAACAGTTGAAACAACATACATGGTAGGCTGTGGCTAAAACATTTCCCATCCAAAAAAAATTCTTCCAACAGACATCACCATGTCTGTAAGTCAGGTAAAAAAATAGGGGCACATGTAAGCAACTTGGCAGGGTGAGTTCATTGTCAAAACTCATCTTCAACTGTAGAACTGGATCTTGACGCTACTCAGTATACTTCCAGTCCTTGACTTCTTCAGAAGCTATTTGTTGATAGCTACCAAAGGTTTTTCAAAGGTCAGGAAATCAATAAAAATTAAAAAGGCATTGACTTGCTATAGCGAGACCTAATTTCACATGGCTTCTTAGGAAAAGTCATTTGATGGTTTTAAGGGGAATCATCTTTTTGCTTCTTTCTTTACATCCTTGTCGTGACTAGGACTGTCATGAGTGGGTTGAGATGCAGCTCTTTTAGCTGCAACATCAGCTAATGCATTGCCTCTAATCTCTTCTGTCTGGGGGATGTTTTGATGTGGATGGGCTTGAATTTTAACTACTGCCATCTCAGAGGGGGAACAAGCGCTTCCAGGACATTGGCCACCAAGGGGCCATTTTTAATTTGGGTCCCAAATGATATCAGAAATCCCCTTTGTTTTAATCCTATTTCAAATTAATGAATGATTTCAAAAGAATCCCTCAAATTCGTGTAAATGGTGGCCGATTTTTCTGGAAGCCAACTTGCAAATCATGGCGAACACAATCAATTCAGCTGGTTGGGCTGAAGTAACAGCATCTTGCTTTCCCAAATTGTAATCAATGTGATAATAGCATCATTGTTGTTGTATGCCGTGGAGTTGGTTCCGACTCATAGCGACCCTGTACAGGGTTTCCGAGGCTGTAAATCTTTTATGGGAGCAGAAAGCCTCATCTTTCTCCTGTGGAACAGCTGGTAGTTTTGAATTGCTGACCTTGAGATTAGCAGCCTGATTCATAACCACTACGCTACCAGAGCTCCTTGGTAATAGCATTACCCACCTTGATCTTGAGAAGTAGAGGAATCTGGGTTTAAACAATGACCTATCAATAAAGATAATGAAATGAGGATGGAGAAGGGGCGTGTCCTGTAGGTATTCAATGACCTATCAATGAAGATAATGAAATGAGGATGGAGAAGGGGCATGTCCTGTAGGTATTAGCTTGGAGTGAGTGACTACTTGGCTAAATCTAGGCACTCAGGGGACGCATTTGTAAAATGATCAAATAGAGGCAACAGGGTAGCTGGATTTAAAGAGCTAGTAGTGGGGTCCAAACGTTGGATGCAGTGAAAAATCGGGCTTTATTGGAGGTTAGTACCCTGTTGCCTGGCAAGTTGAGGAAAAGACAAATTGAAGATCCCAGACACAACATGAGAAACATAGACAGCCAAAAAATTTCCCAGTACAATGGCGGCTGTGACTTCTACCAGGTGTGTGGTGGCGAAAATTGCTCAAAAGCCTAGGGGATATACTCTGGCTACTAGATCTGAGTGTCAGCTATAGTATTCTATGGGCTACTGTTGATCTCATGGATCTGAGTGAGAACCTCCCAGGCTCTGGTAACATAGTGGTTACAAATCAGGCTGCGAACCACAAGGTCAGCAGTTCGAAACTACCAACTGTTCCACGGGAGAAAGATGAGGCTTTCTGCTCCCATAAAGATTTACAGCCTCGGAAACCCTATGCAGGATCGCTATGAGTAGGAACCTACTCGACGGCACATAACCACCACCACCAGGCATTTCCAGCAGTTTCCAGCTGTTATAAATCCAACTTATAACTGGGATCAGTTTGAGAACTAAAGTGCCTGACCCAAGCGATGGTACTATCGCCTCATATGCAAAAGTTGGACAATGAATAAGGAAGACTGTAGGACAGTCAGTATATTTGAATTAAGGTGCTGACGAAGAATGTTGAAAGTACTTTGGACTGCCAGAAAAACAAACAAATCTGTCTTGGAAGCAGTACAGCCAGAATGCTCCTTTGAAGTGAGGTTGGGGAGACTTTGTTTCTCATTCTTTCAACACGTTGACAGGACGGACTGGTCCCTGAGACAGGACATCATGCTTGGTAAAGTGGAGGGTCGATGAAAACGAGGAAGAGCCGCTCTGAGATGGACTGACACAGTGGTAACAGCGGAGTCACACATGACAACTGTGAAGATGACACGGGCCTGAGCAGTGTTCTGTTCTCTCGTGCACAGGGTTGCTGTGAGTTGGACAACAACAACAAAATGGCTGGAATGGTGACAAGAGATTCCTTTAACTTAGAAACGGTTTACATGGCCTCTACAGACAACTCAGATAATAGACCCTTTCAAAACTGACAAAGTCGCTGGGCTGTCAGGGAGAAATTCGGCATCCAGGCACAGCAGTTGCCACAAAGCCCTAAGAACCTTCTCAGCTGCTTCCAGTAATAGTAATAGTTGTTGTTGTTGTTGTTGTTGTTGTTGTGTGCCATTTAGTCAGTTACTACTCTTAACAATCCTGTACGTATCCGAAGCTATAAATCTCTCCAGGAGCAGAAAGCCTCTTCTTTCTCCCTTGGAGCAACTGGTGGATTTGAACTGCCAGCCCTGTAGTTAACAGCCCAGTGTGTAACCCATTATACCACCAGGTCTTCTTCTTAGTGGTATGGGTGAAAACACCAGAATACTTCTTTTTGGATGTACAATGACTCCTTGTACTGAGATGTTGTTGTTGTTGTTAAGTGCTGTTGAGTTGGTTCTGACCCATAATGACCCTGTATAAGGTTTCCAAGGAGCAGTTGGTGAGCTTGAACTGCTAACCTTGCAGTTCAAATGGCTTTGCAGTCTGGTGCATTTACCCACAGCGCCACACTAGGACTCACCAGGGTTGAGATAACAGGCCCCGAATAGTTTACTGAAGCTAAAGCCAATTATAATTTTCCCCTGAGCACTTTGTGCCCCTTTTGGACTCCAGGATTGGATATCTGTACACTCAGAGTTTGCAGCTTCTGAAGGTCTAAAACTATCAGTTTATCTTGTTGGGCTTGAACCCTTGGCTCACATGCCTGATTTTGCTGTTCAGTGGTTTGAGCCTATTCGTACACGGTGTTTAGAGGACACCATCTCCCAGCGGGAATGATGGTGTTTGATCAATTTTAAAAGCCCTGGGTTCAAACCATGGACAAAAATAGAAACGAAGGCAATTTCAGAATCACCATTATCTAAATCTAATCCTGAGTATTCTTGGACCAATTATTCTAATCTACCTCCGTAATTATATACACCTTCAGCCTTTTTCTTGTTTACAAGTTTGAATTTTAGTCTAATCGATTTGCTTTGGAAATAGTCTTGGGATTACCTTAATTGGCTGACCATAAATTTGTCTACCTTCCATCAACAAACCTCTGGCAGATGTTAATGGGGAAGAGGGACAGTGATCTCCCACCCTCATCCCATCCAGCCTCAGTCATTCACAGTTGGGCCTTCCCCAGCCCCCAAAACAAGTGAATAAACTGATCAAGATTGGGGACCCCTGGCTGGTGGAGATGAGAATCATGAATTCTTCAGTAAATGTACTGGGTTCCTCCCTGGGCTTAGGAAACTTCCTAGGGTTCTTAGTTCTGCCTTAGTCCACAGTGTAAACAGTTACGTAGGGAGCTCTTCTAGGTCAGGATGTTTGATTTTTTTAAAAGGGTGTCTCAATATGAGGCTTATCTTTGACTCTATCAAGTCTAAAGACCCCAGTACCATAAGGAAATCCAAATGGGGTGTCTTCAGAATAGGACAGCTCAAGGGAGACAGCTGGCCGGTGGGGACAGGGTGTTGTGACCATGGGAAGAGAAGCAGGGGGGAGGGGATCTAACAACTAATAACAGGACAAAGATCAATAACAGGAACTTGTCCCAAGAGCAAATGGATTCCCAGGCATAACGGGGAAGAAATTTTTTTAAAAGTCTAATTCAGCAAGAACTAAATGGAATTAAATCATGCAGTCTTGATCAAAGACGCTATATGAATTTGTCTTTTACAACACCATGAGCTGTTGTTTTCAAAGATTCTATCCCCTAAGGATGTCAGCACGAATGGTAGACTAGGAACCTCCAAAACATCCTCTCCTCCATAAAACAATAAAATCGCTCAGTCAACTTTGTCAGAACTCTGAAATTAGCTAAAGGTTTATGCCAATACAAGTCATATTAGTTCAAGAAAAAAATGAATGGACTTCAGTAAATGAACACGTTTTGTGGCCTTTTAACTTGTCCTATCCCCGCTCCCCCACCCCCAGCAGCCTTAAAAACCAATAGCCTGGAATCACAATGAAAAATAGCAGCCTGGAACATCTTCAAACAAGCAAAACCTGACTAGAAAGTCTTTAAAACCTCATTCCTAGAAATTTTTACCCAGGGGCCTATTTTATTGTGGTGGTGGTGGTTTTGAAAGGCAATTGTTTTAATGATGAGATTGCCTGAGACAGCAGCTAACAATGGGGCAAATAACAGAGTAACCAAAAGGTTAAACAAAAAAGCTGGAAATGAGATGCCCATCACACCAAAAAAAAAAACAAAAACAAGTTGACATCTAACTGATTCCAGTTCCTGGTGTGGCAGAGCACGTCTGTACTCCATACAGTTTTTCAGTCTACTTTTGGAAGGAGATTGCCAGATCTTTCTTCCAAAGCTCCTTTGCATGGGTTCAAACCACCATCCTTGGCTTCCAGTTAGTATTTGAGCACATCTGTGCCACTCATGACGTCTATAGGTTGTTTTTGTTTTTTGAAACTCTGACATATCCATGGGAACCTCAGAGACAGTACCCAGGGACAGGACTATATATATACACGTGCCCAGGGCTCTGTACATGCTCAAGAAAGATGTAATAAGGTCCTAAGCTTACTTACACCTTTAGCTAACCTTGAACCTCTGGGCAAGCAGGAGGGTGAACTCACATCTGAAACTGAAGAGAGGCGGAAACGGGAAATAAAACGAAAAGAGACATTTTCTGGTAGGGACTATGTCGTGCTTATCTGTAAATTCCCAGCACCTACCATGTTGTTGTTGTGAAGTGCCATCGAGTTGATTCTGACCCATAGTGACCCTGTATAGGGTTTCCAAGGAACAGCTGGTGAGCTTGAACTACCAACCCTGCAGTTCAAACAGCTTTGCAGTCTGGCGCATTAGCCCACAGCACCACACCAGGCATGGCATCTGGCAAATATTCAGCATGTTTGTTAAATGAATGAATTAAAAAATAAAAGGAGAAAGTCAAGTTCTAACAGCGCTAATTTATACAAGGGGGTTTCTAAAAGGTCATGCGTTGTTTTGGGGAATGTACTTCAAGAAGTGATTCAGGTTGGACAAAAACAGAAATGGTTTCCATAAACCAGATCCATTTCATTGGTTATTGTTTAAAGAACCTGGAGGGGTAGGTCCAAAGGCAGCAAGGTCATCCCATGTCTCTTAGATCTTCTGATGATGAAGTCAGGCTGGCTGGCTGGGTTCTGGGTCTGATCTAAGAGGGCTCCTCTCATGTTCTTGTCCTCAGGCTGGGATCATTACAGAGGCAAAGCTGAAGGACCTGACTCCCCCCATGCCTGTGATCTTCATCAAGGCCATCCCTTCGGATAAGCAGGATTGCCGCAGTGTCTACCCCTGCCCTCTGTACAAGACTTGCCAGAGGGGACCCACCTATGTGTGGACTTTCAGCTTGAAAACTAAGGAGCCCCCATCCAAGTGGGTTCTAGCAGGAGTAGCCTTGCTTCTCCAGATCTAGCTTCCTGCAGAGCCTCTGAGAAAGCAAGAGAAGAGGGTGGGCTGGGGCTGCCCACAGGGGCAGATGAGTAAGGCTTGACCTCCTCTCACAATTCTGTAGAATTCCTCAGGCACATCTCCAAATGCATGAGCATCAGTGAGATGCTGAGCTAGAGAAGCATGGGACTAGGGACCAGGAGAGAATTCCCTAATATTGAACCTTGGCTAATAAAGTGATTTATTCTTCAACTGTGTCTGGTCCAGTCTTTGAGAGCGGCAGTCATAAATGACCAGGAGGCCCAGAGAAACCTTCCACAAACACCTGAGGGCTGGCCTTGTAATAAAGCAATATACTCAATGTTCCAGCTTCGGGCTAGTTCCTGTGGTCCTTGGACCTGCAGCATCAGCATCCCTCAAGAATCCACATCTGCATTTTACTCACTAGGGGAGTTGTATGCACATTGCACTCTCAGATGCACTGCTCTAGATCAGGGGCTGGGAAAACTTTTGGCTCTGCAGTCATATAGTTTCTGGGAAATTACTCAATTCTTCCACTGGAGCCCCGAAGAAGTCAGACCATATGCAAAAGAAATTGAGTGTGGTTGTGTTTCAATGAAGTTTTTTACATAAACAAGTGTTAGGTTCCAAACACCAGCTTAGAGTATTGTGTTAAGTGCCATCGAATAGGTTCTGACTCATAGTGACTTTACATATGGTCCTCAGTGAGGAGCAGCTACTGAGTTTGAACTGCCAACCTTCTGGTTCAAAGTGGCCTTGTGGTCCAGTGGTTTATCCTACAATGAGCGCCATACCATAAAAGTATATATTTTGTGATATTTATCCTTCATTAATCCACATATCCACTCAATACCTTTTTTTTTCCATTCAATACCTTTCTGTCTAACACCTACTATTTGCTAAGGACACTATAAGCTATGAACAGGGCAGGTGTTTTCCCTGAATTTCTGACACACTTCACATATTTAAGAGGAACCCAAATAAAACTCTTTCCTCCAATGGACCCTGGTGTGATGCTGTAGGATAAGGTACTGGACTGCTAAGTGCAAGGTCGTCGGCAGTTCAAGCCTACCAGCTGCTCTTGGGAGACCCTATATAGGTCGTTAAGTCAAAAGTGAGTCTACCTCACTTACCAACAACAAAGCTTTTTATCCTAAATGTCCTAAATCTTCTTCTGCAAAAAAAAAAATTTACTGGAATCTCAAAAGGGTTCCACAATTTTGATGGGGTACAGAGAGCTCTTACAGGGAAGCTTGTGTGGTAAGACATACCTGTTGGGCCCAGTATTTCTTCTAGGCTCATTATCCCCTCATCACCCTGAAGGCTTCATCTTGAATCAATTACTGTTTAGAACAGTGGTTCTCCAACTTGAGCAGGCATCAGCATCCCCTGGGAGGGCTTGTAAAAACAGAAGTTGTTGGGCCCCACATCTCAGAATTTTTCATTCACTCAAGTCTCTCTCTGGTTCACTAAATCTATAAAGTTACAGATGCTGCTGTTCTGAGGACCACACTTTGAAAATCCCTGAGTTAAACCTTCAAATCCCACCATCCCACAAATCTTTCCTATTCAGAGTACAGAATCCAACGCCAACTCCATGTTCCCTATATCTCCTTGAATGGGGTCTTCCACATCTTCATGCTATAAAGGAGTTAGCAGATTCCTCTTGAAATTCAGGGACTCCAACTTGAGTTTTTCCCATCTCTCTCTCCCATTAGCCAGCAACTCACTCCCCTTTTTTACCAAAGTTTTTTTTTTTTTCCCCTGCTTAGAATTACTCGGTCTTCCTTCCTAACATCTTCTTTCTAGATCCTCACCTTGAACAGTACAATATGGTCAGGCATTAGGACCAAATGAAGAAAGGTGGCGGTCTCACCATACATGAGCAAGAGGATACTTTTCAGCAAATGTATTTGGAAGACTAGGTCATTTGTACAGATTAGATCACATGTGAATAGGCCTCTAGGCAATCAGTAAGATCAATCCTATTGATTTCGTCCTAATACCTACAGACAAAATGAGATAATGAAGATAATTTTAAAGCACAGAGTCCCTCGGCAAAAATGATCATGTAAGTGCAGTGTTAGGAAAAAGAAGACAATTGAGGGATGCTAGCAAGTGGAATCCTGGTGTGGCACTGTAGGATAAGCAACCAACTGCAAGACTGGTTTGAAACCACAAGATCGGTGGTTCAGACCCATAAGCCATTCTGTGGAACACAGGATTGCTATGAGTCGACGGCACTTAACAACAAGCAACTAAGCAAGTGGGCACCCGAGACAAAACAGTGCCAAGTAGTGGCCAAGTTCTCATAACCTGGCCTTTAGGTTAGCACTTAGCACTGCTTTCATCATCTTTTCTAAACTTGGCAGGCCTGTATGGGTTCCTTTAGGAGTTCAACCAGTTGACATCTTCTTTAAGTCCTGGTGTGGTGCTGTGGATTAATGCACTGGACCGCAAGGCTGGTTTGAACAACAAGGTCAGTGGTTCAAGCTCACCAGCCGTTCCCTGGAAACCCTAAACAGGGTCACAATGGGTCAGAACTGACTTGACAGTACTTAACAGCAGCCACCTAAGAACATGCCTTTTGAGAAATAGTCAGTAGAGTGAACATTTCAGACACAAACAAGATGGGGCATGACTCTACTACGTTTATTTAAAACGAGACCATTCAAATTCACGTTTTAATTCTTCCCCTTTGTGTCAAAAAGTACAGGTGAACCTTTCAGTCCTCAGTGCCAGCTTGTCCTCCGTATTGGGAAGACCTACTGTAGAATCCCAGTTCTAAAGGGCTGAACTAAAATTCTTCCCATAAACAGCAATGACAGCTGTACTCTTAAAACGATTCCCAGATGACACTTCTAAAGCTCCATCTGCAAATTACACTTTTATTCCCAAGGGGGTCTAACAGAAGATGCTTAATACAGGGATGAGCTCAAAGACGAAGACAATTCTTTCTCCTGATGCAGAAGCAAGAAATGAAGCTGGCACAAAATCCAGTCCAGGAACCCAATCTCTCTCATTCAAGTTCAAAACCACTGCTGTTTCTCCCTTCTCCAATCCACAAAAATAGACCAGCGATACAAGACGCAATTCCTGCACATGATCCCAATAGCTAAGTACTTTTAATTGACCTGAGAGAGAAATGGCCTAAAAGAGTCTGGCTACTGAAGGGGCTTCTTCCCCAGGTGGGATCGTTGATGTTTGTCAAGGCTCGAGCTCCAGCTGAAACTTTTCCCACAGCGGGAGCATTTGTAAGGTTTCTCTCCCGTGTGGACCCTCTGATGTCGATTGAAGTTTGATCTATGGATGAAACTTTTCTCACAGATGGGGCATTTATAGGGTTTCTCTCCTGTGTGGATTTTCTCATGGTGGCGCAGTCCAGAGAAGTCACAGAAACCTTTCCCACAGTAATCACACTTGCAAGGTTTCTCTCCTGTGTGGATTCGCTGATGCTTCACAAAGTCTGAACTCCGCAAAAAGGCTTTTTTGCAGGTGGAGCATTGAAAGTATGCCTCTCCAGTGTGAGTTCTCTGGTGAAAGACAAGCTGAGAATTCCTGTAAAAGGTTTTCCCACACTCCCTGCAGGTAGGGAGTTTCTGGGTCATGAGGGGTTTCAGTTGTCCTGTCTGTGGAGCCTCACCCTTCTCCTCAAGCCACAACATGGACAGGTCTCCTGGGTGAGGATTAGGCAAATGCTGGCCTAGTTGTTTCCCAGAGCCCTTTTCCTGGGGAGAGAGCTGCTCCCCTCTCCCCTCACTCTGGAGGTTTCCCTGTGCATCAGGGAAATGTTCTCCTTCTCCAAAACGTCTTGACTCATCCTCACTGAAGAAGCCACTCAAGGAAGCCTGAGGAGGGGCCTCTTCTGAGATGGGGCATGGGGCATCTGGAAGTTCATGGTCTCTGTAATTTTCCAAGTTTACATTCTCTTTGTCATTCTCCTGTCTATTTCCTGAAAGAAGAAAGATTTGACACAATTTAGTAAATTTTAGGCCCCATTTTCTAACTCAAATGCCAAAAAGCATCATAAGACATGAATCCTGTCTACCAAGAGGCTAGCAGTGAGCAAGGGAGAAATGTCACACAGCCTGAAAGCTGGCACTGCACTTTGTTTGCCTTAAGTTCAAGGGTAAGTTGGCTGATCTCTGGCACTGAAGAAAATTTCTAAGTAGTAAAGCCAGGTTCACAGGGGCTATTTGACCCTTCTGTGGCATTGTAGGATAAGCTCTATATAGCTAACCACAAGGTCGGCAGTTCAAACTCACCATCCACTCCTTGGAACCCCTATATGGGGTCACTAGGAATTGAAATTGACTTGATAGTACATAAACATCCACAAGCAGTAAAGATTTCTTGTGCCCCAGAAGAGACAAATATAAGAGCATTATTTTTTTTAATTAAGATTCTTATCTGATTATAAAGAGAAATTCCACTAATATTTGAAAATATTATACAGAAAAAATATACAGAAGAAAACCAAAACCAACCTCAATCATATCCAGAGATAACAAATATTAGCAAACATTTGCTTCTGGTCCTTTTTTAACCCATATATGTGTTATCACTCACACAACTGATACTATATTGTGTATACAGTTCTATAAGGAGCTCTGGTAGTGTACCTGTTACAAATCGGGCTGCTAAACCATTTACCAATTTTACATGGATTCTCCCATTCACACGTAATCCAAAAGCTCATGAGATGCAATCATTATTTTGTTTTACGACAGTTACACTGCTTGCTGTGAAGCCATCATACAAAATTGAATCCTTTGGTCTGTGCTTCAATCCAGCACCTCCATGGCCTTTATTAATGACCACCAACGGTTCACTTCATTTTGTTCATCATAACTCAGGTTTTTTATTAACATCACTACACAAAGATGCATAGTGCAGATTTTTATTTTGGTGGTAAAACACAATTTCATACTTTTGTAGGTTACTTTGTGTAGACCTGAAGAAGGTAGTTGCCTTTTTCTTTCATATTATCAATCTTTCCAGCCCAAAATTACTTTGAGAGCGTGACCTGCACTTGCTAGTCCGTGAATGTTTCTCAAATGGCTAAGGCACTTTTCTTGCCTTAAGTGTCTTTATAAATATTTTGAAGAGTATAATAATGGCCCACCATGGGAATGCACCACATTTAAGTAGTTTATGAATTCTCCTACTGTAGAAAACTAAGTTGTTTATTGAGGTTCTGCTATTACAAATAATGCTATAGTAACTTTTCACTTAATTATTACTTTAAAATATTTACAATAAGTGTGGCACTGTGGGGTAGAGCACTGCACCATAAGGTAGGTTTGATGCACACAGTCAGTGGTTCCAGCTCACCAGCCGTTCCTTAGAAACCCTACACAGGGTCGATATGGGTCAGAACCAACTCGACGGCACTTAACAACAACGACACAACGTTTCTTTAACGTTTTGGTCCACATCGCCAGGCAATACTGAAGAAAAGTCCTTCCAGGTGGAATGAGAATAACACCAGGCATGACTGTGGAGGCTCGAGTTTGCTGTTTACTTCCACTTTTGGTGATTGTGTGCATCAGGTAAAACTATGCTCCACAGGATTTGGTTACTTTTTGTTTTGTTTTGTTTTTTAACTACTTTATTGTCGTGTGGTGAAAGTTTACACAATAGTTTGCTTTGTGACATGAGGTGTAATCCCTTCAGTGTGGCTACATGCTTCCAACTCCCTCCACGGTGACACACTCTATTCTCCCTTCTTTACTTCCTCTTTGGGTCTTCTGAGCTGTGTCTGGGGAAATACTGCCCTTGTGGTCTCAGATGGTTGATTATTACTCACTTCATAGGCCTAGCTACTGTTTGGCTGACAGCTGGTCCCACCATGGATGGTTTCAGTTCTAGGCTTGATGGGTATCTAAGGACTACAGTGCCGGGAATTTCCCCAGTCTCCACTAGATCTGATTTACGATTCTGAGCTTTGTTCCATCTGGCTCACTCCCTCTCTGTCCAGAACTTTCTACTGTGATCCTGATCAGAGCGCTCAGGAGCCAGGTGTCAGCGAGTGCTGGTCTCAGCATCATGGAGGCTGTGCATCACATGGTCCATTAGCCCTCTGGACTAATTGTTGTCTTGATTCTTTTATTTTCTTCCCTCTTCTTTGCTCTGGACAGGAAGAGACCAACAGTTGCATCTTAGATGGTCACTTGCAGGATTTTAGGACCCAGTCTATACTCAACACAATAGACTATAAAATCTTGTCTGTGGATGATGTTGGACTCATTGATTTATATGTCCCCTGAGACTGTGGTCATTAAGTCCCCAAATCTAGTGACTCATTCACTCAAGGTGTTAGATTATGGCAAAAAGTTTTCAGAACTCTTCCCCCGGATGCTCTATTATGTTCGTGTTTAAGTGCCGTCAAGTCCATTCTCATAGTGACCCTGTGTAGAGTTTCCGAGAAGCAGCTGGTGGATTTGAACCACTGACCTTGTGATTAGCAGTCCAGTGCTGATGCTACAGCACCATATCAGGACTCTTGCTCTATTATATCCTTGGAGATATTTGCAGCTCATACAAATACATCTGCAGAAATGTCCTGTGCCAAACGTTTATGTCATAGATTGAATTCTGTCCCCCAAACTCCATCAAGTTGGCTGAAGCATAACTGTCAGTGGTCTGGCAGTGATGTGATGATGTCATTACACCCCAGGGTCGATCTGATGGGACCAGTTGTAAGGGGATTAGAGTGGAGTTCCCCACTCTTTTAGGTCACACTGGAGCACCATGGCTCAGCAGCATAAGCATTGCACTGCTAACCACAAGGTCAATGGTTCAAGGCCACAGCCACTCCAGACTTTCTGCTCCCATAAAGAATTCCGAGGCTGTAAATCTCGGAAACCCTATACAGGATTGCTATGAGTCAGAACCAAATCCCACAGCACTATCAACAAAAAATCAAGTCATGACCCTGATTCAAGATAAAAATCACCTTTTATCTTACATGAGACAAAACGAGAGAGCAGCAAGCAGAGAAAGAAAGGCCTTGGTACTCCAAGAAAGAAGACCCAGGAGTGGATCTAGTGTCCAAAGACTGAGGCCAAGACACATGGAGATGTGCAGGGAAGGCCGGGCCCACAGATAATGAAAGGAGACCAAGACATTCCTCCAGATCCGATCAAGAACGCCTTCCCCAAGAGCTGGTCCCCCGAATCATACTTCTAGTGTCCTCAACTGTCAGAGCATAAATTTCTCTGTTAAAGCCACCCACTTGTGGTATTTTATGCTATAGCAGCACGAGAGAACTAATATAGTATATATCTTGAGGCTGTAATTCATTTATTTTTCCCACATCTGTTCAGTCTGCATGCCGATTTATCTACCACTTATAGCTGTTGTCTGCTCTTTTCTATTATTGCAGAATGAGGCATTTCATGGTATTTACCTTTGTTGTCTTTTACTCTGGTGTGCCTCCTACTATCTGCCTTTGCCTTGGTCATGTTGTGTTGCCTTCTCTCTTCTTGTATATTTGCCTGTCCCTTCACCCAAGGTAATGCGTCTACTTTCCAGCTAGTGATTTACTACCCTCCTTTCCTCTGCCATTCTTGGTCACTGTATATAAAGCTTTTCTTGATATCTTTTAAACAGTGGTTTCACACAAAATTTGTTCTTTTGTGACTGACTTATTTCACGATGGATTCTTCATATTCCTTAGCACTGTGTAGTATTCCATTGTATGTATGTCCCGTGGTTTATCCATTTTTCCATTGAGGAGCACTTAGTTTGTTCCCATCTTTGCTGTGGTAAATAATGAACAAGGGTGAGTATACATCTATCAGTGTCACCTCTCTTATTTCTCTAGGGTACACACCTAGTAGTAGTAGGGAAATTGCTACGTCACACGATATTTCAAGTTCTAGGTTTTTAAGGAAGCTTTACACAGTTTTCCAGTGGTTGACCATTTTACAGTTCTACCAGCAGTGTTAAGAGAATTTCGATCTCTACACACCCTCTCCAGCATTTGGTGTATTCTATTGCTTTGAATTTCCCTTTTATTGCTGGGGTGAGATGGTATCGGAATATTGTTTTGATCTGCATTTTTCTAATGGCTAGTGAAATATTTCTTCATGTGTTTATTGGCAGCCTGTAATTTCTTCTGTGGTGAAGTGTCTATTTATGTCCTCCTCTATCCATTTTTTAACTGAATTATTTTCTTTTTGTTGTTGAGGTGTTCAAGTTGAAATTAGTCCCTTGTCAAATATATTGCTGCCAAAATTTTTCCCAGTCTATAAGTTTTCTTTTTATTCTTTTGGGGAACTTTTTTGAAGCACTGAAGTTTCACTTTTAGGAGGTCCTAGTCATCTAATTTATTTTCTGCTGTTTGTTCATTTTTAGTTATGTCTGAGAGCCTATTTATGCCACAAATTAGGACCCCTAGGGTAGTTCTGGCGTAGCACTACAGGCTAATGCACTGGACTTCAAGGTCAGTTTGAACTCCAAGGCTGGTGATTCAAACTCACCAGCTGCTCCTCAGAAACCCTACACAGGGTCACTATGAGTAGGGACCGACTCGACGGCACTTGACAACAACATGTATTACTTACATTGTTTTTGCTAATGATCTTTATTGTCTCCTGTTTTATACTTAGGTCTTTGATCCATCGTTTGTTACTTTTTTATATGGAATTTCGTATGAACTGTTTCACCTTTCTGTAACTGCCATCACCATGTTAAAAAGACTAGCTCTTTCCCATTTAATGAATTTCAGCCATGGGTAAAAGATCAGCTATTGAAAGGTGGACAGATTTATGTCTGTGTCTGAATTCTATTCCACTGATCTATGTGTCTACTGTTGTACCAGCAGTAGGCTGTTTTGACTACGGCGGCTGTAGAGTCACTTTTGACATTTGGAAGCGTGGCACCACTTTGTTCTTCGTTAGTGCTTTGTTTATTATTCAGGGGCTCTTTTCTTTCCATATAAAGCTGATGATTCATTTTTCATCTTTTTAAAGAATGATGTTAGAATCTGGACTAGAAATGTATTTTATCTACCTATAGATTACTTTCTACCACTCGTCTGTCAGTTTGTCTTACTGTGGTGACTTGTGAGTTGCTGTGATTCTGAAAGCTATAGCTATGCCATCGGTATTTTAAATACCAGCAGGGTCACCCATGGTGAACAGTTTTCAGATGAGCTTCCAGACAAAGACAGACTAGGAAGAAGGAGTGAGGAATTGCTTCCGAATCTTTAGTCACAGAAAACTTTATGAATAGCAGAGAAACATTGTCAGATACAGTGCCAGAAAATGAACCCCTCAGGTTGGAAGTCACTCAAATGCGACTGAGGAAGAGCTGCCTCCTCAAAGTAGACATGACCGTGATAACACAGATGGAGTGAAGCCCGTGGGAGAAAAGCCCACAGGACCTTCATTTGCTGATGGGGCACAACTCAAAATGAAGAGAAACAGCTGTAAATATCCATTGAAAATCAGAACCTGGAATGTAAGAAATATGAATCTGGGAAAATTGAAGGTTGTCAAAAATGAAATGGAACACATAAAATCGATATCTTAGGCATTAGTGAGCTGAAATGGACAGGTATTGGCCATTTTGAATCTGATGACCATACGGTTTAGTATATTGGAAATAACAAATTGAAGAGGAATGGTGTTATATTCATTCTCAAAAAGAAAATATCCAGATCAGTCATGAGGTACAATGCTGTCTGTGATAGGATAATATCCATGTGCCTACAGGGAAGCCCAGTTAATACCACTATTATTCAAATTTACGCACCAACCACTAAAGCCAGTGAAAATGAAATAGAAGAATTCTACCAACTTCTTCAATCTGAAACTGATGAAGATCAAAGTGCACAGCTTTCCGTATAGATTGCATCGCGATGTAAAGAAAACAAAATCCTCACCACTGGACCAATAAACAACATTCTTATCAACAGAGAAAAGATTGAAGTTGTCAAGGACTTCCTTCTTCTTGGATCAACTATCAACACTCGTGGAAACAGCAATCAAGAGATGAAACGATGTATTGCACTGGGCAAATCTGCTGCACAAGACCTTTTTGAAATGTTGAAGAGCAAAGATGTCAGCTTGAAGACTAAGGTGAGCCTGACCCAAGCCATGATATTTTCGATAACCTCATATGCATGCGAAAGCTGGACAGTGAATAAGGAAGACAGTAGAAGAGTTGATGCTTTTGAGTTATGGTGTTGAAGGAGAATACTGAAAGTGCCACAGGCTGCCAAAAGAACCAACAGATCTGTTTTGGAAGAAGTGCAGCCAGAATGCTCCTTGGAGGCCAGGATGGCCAAACTTCATCTCTCATACTTTGGACATATTGTCAGGAGGGACCAGTCAGTGGAGAAGGATATGACGTTTGGTAAGGTGGAGGGTCAGAGAAAAAGAGGAAGACCACCAACAAGATGGATTGGCCAAGTGGCAGCATCGATAGACTCAAGCGTGACAACAGTTGTGAGGTTGGCCCAGGATCGGGCAGTGTTTCGTTCTGCTGTGCATAAGGTCGCTATGGGTTGGTACCGACTCGATGGCACCTAACAACAACAACATAGATTACTTTGGGTAGTACTGACAACATTTTCACAATGGTTAATTCTTTATTTCCATGAGCAGAGTATGGTAGAAAGATGAGGCTATCTGCTCCAAAAAATATTTACAGTCTCAGAAACCCTGTTATAGGGTCACAATGAGTCTAAATCAACTCAATGGCAATACATTTGGTTTACTGTGTTCCCTAGTTTTGAAATTGTTCATCTTCTAGATTTCTGGTTGCTGTTTTTGTACAGTTGCCACTTGTCCATTTTGTCCGTTGCTCTTGTATTTTTTTCCCTGAATTATTCTACAATTTTGTCTTGTGTTTTCCTTCTTTTTTTGTCTATGATGTCATCGGATTTGTCTCTGTTCTCTTGATCTTTATCTTAATCTGTCAAAGGGCCCCTAGTACAGTTCTTTGAATTCCTTATCTGTAGTTCCATTACCATTTCTTCCTCTAGGAGGTTTTATAGCCCTGTATTTTGGTCACTTGCTTGAGCCATCTTGTCCTGTTTTTCTGTGTATGTGATTTGAAGTTGTCTGCTATCTTTGTTTTGGTGTTGTATTTATTTGTGGGTTGAATGTTGGTTTGCTATGTTGTGGTTTTTTTTTTTTCATTTTGTTTTGTTTAGAATTATCCGGCTGCAGAGGGAGTGTGCTACTCTGATCACTATGGTAGTAGCACTGCAGCACACACCAGCTATCGGAGTGTTGTATTAGCAGGTCAAAGTGTGGGCATGGGTCATGTAGAGCAGCTGAGGGCAGACTGGGTGGGTGCTTGCCACATCTGGATCCAGTGGTGCTGAAGGGGGGGGGCACTCACCAGGGGGGAGGAAGGCAAGTGTGGTGGGAGTGGCTGAGTAACGTACACCCAGTCACCAGCTTGGCTCTGGAGCTGTCTACCCTATGGCTTGACCTTACTGGAGGTTCCAGGAAGTTGCCTTCCTACGACTCAAAATGGCCACGCTGGGCTGGGCCCGATGTGATCTCTCCTTCTTTGCTGCTTTCTCTCAGTTTCTTCTTCCAATCGGTATTTAAGTTACTTCTTTGCCCTTTCATTTAATGCCTAGGATTCCAGAGCTATCACCTGTATCCATTTTCACCTGTTTCTTGGGTCTCTGTTGTAATGGGACTGTGTCTGACTAGTAAGCCATCTTAACTCCATCCACTCTAAAGGGCTTTCAGGGCTTTTTTCAAGAATAAATCTCTTGGCTTATACTCTGAGGCATCTCTGGGAGGCCTCCAACCTCCAACCTTTCGGCAGCAGCCAGGAGCATTAACACAGTTCCCACCACTGTTCACACCACCCACAGACAAAAGCTCTTGATACCTACTGTTCAAACAGATTTCCAGAACAACTATGCCATCTTCTGGCATAAGTGCTTAATGCTTTTAAGTATTGAGTGACTTTATATGAATTATAATGAAATATTTTTCATTATTAAAAACTTTAATTCTATAGTTACTAAAAGATAAAGCTATTATTCACATTTAGGACTTATTTTTCATGCACGAAGCGTGCTGTCCAGTTTTCACTGGGGAAGTCTGCCAACTTACATGAACTCTGTAAATTTCTGAAAAAGTATTATCTGTCATATTGATGGAAAAAAGGTTTCTCAACAATTTGTTTGCCAATTCATAACTTTCAGTTATTTTTATATGCACAGCAGTTATGGCTTTTCTTTTAAATATAGTCAGATTATTAGCACTTATTCTTTTCTCCTATTGCTTTTATATTTAAAAATTTGTATTTTATAGTTTACATTCAAATTTTATATATTAAAATGTCCCCATTCAGACTTGTTAAAGATATACTCATTTTCTTCTTTATTATTTTATTTTCATCCTTTATCCCTTTTGAATTTTGTTTCACCTCATCTGCTATATGGTGGTGGTTGTTGGGTGCTGTAGGGTGGCTTCCAACTCAGAGTGACCCCAGGGGACAGAGCAGAACTGTCACCTTTCAGGGAGTGGGTCACCACGTCTGCTGGCTGGGATCAAACTGACAATCTTTTGGCTACAGCTGAGTACCAGAATGCTCCATGTACAAGGCAATGATGATGGATACAACAGAACACACTCAGGTTTCCTCTGACCCAGCTGAGCACCACAGCACTCCATGTACAAGGCAATGGATGATGGATACAACAGAACACACTCAGGTTTTCTCTGACCCAGCTGAGCACCAGAGCACTCCATGTACAAGGCAAAGGTTGATGGATACAACAGAACACACTCAGGTTTCCTTAACCCAGGCTTAAAATGCATGACTCATGAGGATTACTTTGTCTTGCTAATGTAGTCCCTGGAGTGACATGTAGGAAAGCAGAAGACTGCAAACTACAAGGTGGGCACTGCAAACCCACCAGGGGCTCCTTGGAAGCCCTATTCAGGGTCACCATGAGTCAGAACCGACTCAATAGCACTAATAAACAAATAAAAATAACAACTGATTTAAGGAAAATTCGGTGCACAGACATCATAACCTTTTCCCCATTGTTATGTTTTATTTTGTTTGGGGTGAGATGGTTACTGCTGACTATAACCAGAATAAGGGAAGCCTGTGGCGCTGGACTGCAAAGTCGGTTTGAATCACACGATCCATAGCTTAAGCTCACCAGCTGCTCCTCGGAAACCCTCTACAGGGTCTCTATTAGTCAGAACTGACTCCACGGCACGTAACATCAACAATAACGGATATTCAGCGGTTCAGGTTCACCAGTCACTCCTCGGAAACCCTCTACAGGGTCTCTATTCAGAAATGACTCAATGGCACTTAACAACAAAATTTACTCTGAACCTTCTAGCCCATAACAGTAATGATGCCTGTTATGTAATCTTTCTTTTAATGGTATCCTACAGGTATTCAGCGGTTCAAGTTCAACAGTCACTCCTCGGAAACCCTATACAGGGTCGCCATGGGTCGGAACTGACTCGACGGCACTTAACAACAAGAACCTGTATTTGTATTGATCTCAATCTGTAGTAATATTAATTCTCACAGAGAGAAAGCAATTACAAAAGTTTTGGACACAAGACTGAAGAAAGCAGATATGATGTGTGGTCATTCTTCTCTCATCAGGCTATAAATGGAGACAGGGAGACCCACTGAACTGACCCAGCCATGGCCACTTACAACCAACGTAACAGGAACCAAAGGCCTACCCCTCCTCCACCACCTCACCCAACTCAGAGATGGCGCGGGACCAATGAAAGATGACTCACCTTTGCAGGTGGGCATTGGGATCTTCTCACTGGCACGCAGGTGGAGTCCTGCCAGC
Organism: Chrysochloris asiatica; assembly: GCF_000296735.1. Classification (NCBI taxonomy): domain Eukaryota; kingdom Metazoa; phylum Chordata; class Mammalia; order Afrosoricida; family Chrysochloridae; genus Chrysochloris; species Chrysochloris asiatica. The sequence continues at coordinate 14,588,366 of NW_006408572.1, forward strand.
TCGTCCCCATACTCTGCTGAATGAGCCGCATCGGCTTTAGGGCTGGAAAGGCCTGGCACAGAGAGAGAAGTATGTGGGGCTAGGAGAGAGCAGAGGACTGGGAGCCCAGGCAACGTCTTTGAAAGGAACAGCCTAACCAAACGTGAAGGGAAACACACAGACTCTGAAGACCACCTCAGGACACCCATCTTAGAAGGATGTGGGACTTCTCAGAGACCAGTCCTCAAAGAATTATGAGGAAAAGTAGAACCTGAGCAGACAGACAAGGGGTCTGTAGACCACCCAGCAGGCTGGGACAAGGGTCATGACTGGGGCCTCACTCACGTTTGGCCGAGGCAGTGTGGGTTAGTGGGAAAGAGCCTGGACTCAAAGTCGGTGTACTGAATTCCATCCTGACTCAGCACTTACAAGGGATGTGACAGGGAACCAGTGACTTGATCTGATACTCACGTTCCTCATCTCTAAAAGCTCTAAATCACCCACCTCATAGGGCTGCTGCGAAGATGCAAGCAGTCACTATGTAATGTACCCAATGGAGCTCCAGGCATCCGATTCACACAATTCTTCCTACAGCTCTGCTAGCTCCAACTCAGCCCACTTCCCAACTGTGTCGCTAATGACTTCCCTCCCCGAGAACTTCAGGTTCAGTCTGTGTCTGAGAGAACACAGGTGTTTCCCTGAGACGTCCCAGCCCCTCCATCTCTTCCCCAGGATAAGCCATGCCCTCACCTCCTGAGACCATTTTCCCATAGGTCTCCAGCATGAGATCCCAGTAGTGTTCCTTCTGAGTAGAATCCAGGTGCCTCCACTGCTCCTGGGAAAATACAATGTCATGACCATCAATATGACCCCGAACGAAGAGGTCTTAATGCTGCATCCCTGAGAAGGAAGGAATGTGCCCTAGGTTCTTGGGCATCGAAGATCCAACGAACCAGGGGAGAGGGATTCAAGGAGGAAGAGGCCCAGAGGAAAACTCCAGTCCCTACTTGAGCATCTCTTTCTTTAACTGTAACATGTTTCGGTTGGATGTGTGTGTATGTTACAAGCTGCATGTACTTAAGGGTAAAATCCTTTCTAGGGAATGGAGAAGACGCCAGAAGGTAAGAGCCCGGTCCACACTCTTCTTTCTTAACCCCATCAAGCACTTACTGAAGGAGCCTGATGGTCCCAATTTCCCAATGAAATCTAGAAATCCAAGGGGGATAGGAAAAACCAGGGAGTTCCTGAAAAGCGGCTGGAAATCAGCAAAAAGGAGGGAAGAATCACAATGAAGACTGAGTTGCAAGCCTCACCTTGAATCCAAGACTCATAGATTAAGGGAAGGAGTCATACCTCTGAAACTTCCTAGTACTTTTCAGTTCATGGGCTACCATTTGATGAGTCAGTGGATTCTCTGGAACAAGGTATTTCTCAGCTATCCACTAATGGAAACTTCTTTTCCAAAGAAACTAGACACTCAGAAAAGGAAATATACCACCAGCTAGAATCTACTTTCATTGAGTTCAAATTTCAGTCTCCCCACCAAGTAGCTGGTTCTTTAGAAACTCAGCTTGTGTCGCAGAGTGATGAGCAGCACATTCTTTGGAACCACATATACTGGATCCCAAGTCCTAGCTCTGTCATCTGGGTGGACCAAAACACTGAGCAAAGAAGTCCTCAGTACACAGTGTCTACGATTATTGCTACTTTAATATGCAACCTATGGGATGATCGGTCTCTCACACTCACCCCAAGGGTTTGTGGAGAAAATTCAGGGATTCAGCACACTTCCGGGAACCACGGATGACCAGTGGATAGCCATGCAATACTGTCCCTGCCAGACTACGGCCACAGGCATGAGCAGAGGCATTATGAAGTCACCTTCCCTTCACACCCTATGTCATACTCAGGGAAGCCATTCTCAGTCCTACGGCAAGTCAGCCCCCAGACTAGAGATCTATTATAGCGCTGTGAACAGCAGATAAAGGAGACATGGTGATAGCAAAAAGGCTTTAATAAGCACAAGGAAAAGGAGGGAGGGGGCTGGATTTTTTAGTATGTAAAGGATAGGGAGCAACCACCTCACTGGATCTAATTGTTGACTATAACAAAATAGGGAGTCCTGGTGTGGAACTATGAAATAAGTGCTGGACTGCTAACCACAAGGTAGGTGGTTCAAATCACCTACCTTGGAAACCCTATATAAGGTCACTATGAGTCAGAACCAACTCAAATGCACTTTACAACACTAACAAACAAGAACCCAAACCTACTGCTAATGAATCCATTCTGACTCTATGTGTTACAGATGAAAACTGTTCCATATTCTTGGCCATAATCCTTGAGAAGCAGATGGCCAGGTCCTCCCTCCACAGCACTGCTGGATGGGTTTGAACCACCCACCTTTAGGCTGAGCAACCAAGTGCAAACAGCTTGTACCATACGCTTCTAGTATAAATTTCCGCGTTTTATTTTAAAATATGAATTGGTGACAAACAGTTCATTGTGTTAACCTTCTAAGCTTGAGGCTCTCTGAATGACCCTTGAAAATACCCAGCCTGAGTAAATGTGGGTTCACGTATACCCACTGCAGTGTCATACAGTGCCGGCCTGGCTCCCTTGGCAAAGGGCGATCCCCTGGCTCCCAGAGTGTCCCCACCAACAAAAGGAGAGAACAAGGCAAAAACTGATACAGTCCCCAAAAGCCTGAGCCAGCCCCTTAGAAAACTAGCAGTCATTTAAGGAGCCTCTCAACATGAAACCTCCAGTTTAAAGCCCCAAACATACTCCAGGATATGCCAAGAAGCTGGGAAGGATGCAGTAAGATCCCCATCTACAGGGGAGGCACTGGCTGCAGCCACTTTACCATTTTCTTGTCTTTCTAAGAGGAGAACAACCTTCCTATTAGGGAAAGACAGAACTGTGCCATTGAATGGGGAAATAAACTCCCTGTTTGTGTGAAAATCCCACCACCATGTGGGTTTCAAGGGTATTACAACAGACAGGCAGTCATTAGTTCGATGTTCCTTTCCTTTACATTTGAATGGAGTGTGAATACTTGGAGTCTGTGAGATTCAGTCAGGGTTGCTCATTCTTCTGGCACTACTCATTACATGCCTAAGTTATAGAAGAGATTACAGCAAGCGATTACTCACATTTTAAATCTCCCTTCAATCAAGAAGGATTCCATTAAATATCAAAGTCCTTCTGATATGACTATGTTACTATTGTCAGCTGGGAGTAGGGCTGGTGGGATTGGGCTAAGGGTGGCTTTTTATTTGTTTGGGTTGTTGCCAGATACAGGTAGGAAATAAACAACTGTTGATAATGACTCAGGGCTGCTGATTGAATATACTGAATCTTCTGACTTTCATGTGGTCCAAACAGGTAACGGTTGACATTTGCGCTCTACTGGATAAAATACGCTAACAAATCATATATAGACCTGTCATGGGTTCCTCTGGACATAGAAGCAACACTAACCATCCAAGTCTGCTTAAAATATTTCACACAATAATCAAACCCTTTTCACCAAGCAATTTCCAACTTAATAGTTTGGCTTACTGTTGTTGTTGTAAAGTGCCACTGAGTCAGTTCTAACTCTTAGCCACCCTGTATCGGGTTGCCTAGGAGCAGGTGGTGAATTTGAACTGCCGACCCTGTGGTTAACAATCCTGTACTTTTCCTACAGAGCCACACCGAGACTCCTTATGCTGTTGCTATCAAGTGCTGTCGAGTCGGTTCCGACCCATAACAACCCTGTATAGGGTTTCCAAGGAGCAGCTGGTGAGCTTGAACCACCGACCTTGTGGCTCAAACCAACTTTGCGTTAATCCATAGCACCACACCAGGACTCCAGGACTCCTTATAGATACCTTGAAAGCATTAAGCCATCAGGTCGGCGGTTCAAATCCACCAGCCCTCCTTGGAAACCCTGCACAAGGTCACTATGAGTTAGAACCAACTCAAGGGCACTTAAAACAGAAACAACAATCTATGGTGACAGAAAGTAGATCAGCTGAGGAGGGAGGGGCGCCAAATGCACAAGGGGAAATTTTCTGGGGGAAGACTGTTTGGCATAGTTATCCAGCACTACAGCCACAAACATACCACAGTGGATGGCTTCCAGAAACAGCTATTTATGCTCTCACAGTTTGTTGTTGTTGTTTTGTGCTGCCGAGTCGATTGCGACCCACAGCGATCCCTATATAGGGTTTCCAAGGAGCAGTTGGTGAGCTTGAACCACCAACCTTGCAGTTCAAATGACTTTACAGTCTGACGCATTAACCCACAGCGCCACATCAGGCCCCTAGAATTGTGAGTTCAGAGCACAAGTTCTAGAAAAAGGCTTTCTATGTTGGCTCTGGGAAAAGGTCCATTTCCTCTTTTAATATCTATGGGGTCATTGCTCCTTGGAGATCTCCATATGTCTTGGCATCAGTCTTCTCCCAGATCTAGGAGGTTCTCAGGAAGGACCCTGTAATCTCGTCTTTCTTGGTAGGGGTGAGATGCTATCTCTCCCTGTGGGCATCTCTCTCCTTTTATCTCTTGTAAGATAAAATGTCTACCACTCGTCTGTCAATTTGTCGTACTGTGGTGGTTTGTGAGTTGTTGTGATTCTGAAAGCTATGCCAACAGTGTTTTAATACCAGCAGGGTCACCCATGATGCACAGGTTTCAAATGAGCTTCCAGACGAAGACAGACTAGGAAGAAGGAATGACAAACTGCTTCCGAACATTTAGTCACTGAAAACATTATGAATAGCAGAGAAACACTGTTAGATACAGTGCCAGAAAATAAGCCCCTCGGGTTGGAAGCAACTGAGGAAGACCTGCCCCCTCAAAGTAGAGTTGACAGTGATGATGTGAACGGAGTAAAGCTTGTGGGAGAAAAGCCCACAGGACCTTCCCACAGGACCTTCATTTGCTGATGGGGCACAATTCAAAATGAAGAGAAATAGCTGTAAACATCCATTGAAAATCAGAATGTGAAATATACGAAGTATGAATGTGGGAAAACTGAAGGTTGTCAAAAATGAAATGGAACACATAAACATCGATATCTTAGGCATTAGTGAGCTGAAATGGATTGGTATTGGCCATTTTGAATCTGACAATCACATGGTTTACTATGCCGAGAATGACTAATTGATGAGGAATGGTGTTGAATTCATCGTCAAAAAGAACATATCCAGATCAGTCATGAGGTACAATGCTGCCTGTGATAGGATAATATCCATGTGCCTACAGGGAAGCCCAATTAAAACCCCTACTATTCATATTTACGCAACAACGACTAAAGCCAGTGAGGATGAAATAGAAGAATGCTACCAACTCTTCAATGTGAAATTGATCAAACATGCAATCAAGAAGTATTGATCATTACTGGTGATTGGAATGAAAAGGTTGGGAGCAAAGAGGAAGGATCAGTAGTTGGAAAATATGGCCTTGGTGATAGAAACGATGCTGGAGATCACATGATAGAATTCTGAAAAAGCAATGATTTGTTCATTTCAAATACCTTCTTTATAGCATGAGAGACGACTATACATACATATGGACCTCGCCAGATACAATACATAGAAATCAAATTGACTACATCCGCAGAAAGAAATGATGGAAAAGAAAGTCAAAACAAGGCCAGGGGCAGACTGTGGAACAGACCATCAATTGCTCATAAGCAAATTCAAACTGAAGCTGAACAAACTGAAAACAAGTCCACGAGAGCCAAAATATGACCTTGAATCTATCCCACCTGAATTTAGACATCATTTGAAGAACAGATTTGATACATTAAATATTAAAGACCGAAGACCAGAAGAGTTGTGGGATGACATCAAGAACATCATACATGAAGAAAACAAAAAGTCATTAAAAAGACAAGAAAGAAGGAAAAGGTCAAAATGGATGTCAGAAGAAACACTGAAACTTGCTCTCTAGTGTAGAGATGCTAAAGCAAAAGGAAGATAT
>NW_006408572.1:14595394-14610164 GCF_000296735.1 Chrysochloris asiatica
AAAGATTGAAGTTGTCGAGGACTTCATTCTTCTTGGATCAACTATCAACACTCATGGAAGCAGCAGTCAAGAAATCAAACGACGTATTGCATTAGGAAAATCTGCTGCACAAGACCTTTTTTAAAGTGTTGAAGAGCAAAGATGTCAGCTTGAGGACTAAGGTACGCTTGACCCAAGCCATGGTATTTTCAATAACCTTATATGCATGTGAAAGTTGGACAGTAAATAAGGAAGACCGTAGAAGAATTGATGCTTTTGAGTTATGGTGCTGGAGAAGAATATTGAAAGTGCCATGGGCTGCCCATAGAACCAACAGATTTATGTTGGAAGAAGTGCAGCCAGAGTGCTCTTTGGAGGCCAGGATGGCCAAACTTCGTCTCTCATACTTTGGACTAATTGTCAGGAGGGACCAGTCGCTGGAGGATATCATGTTTGGTAAGGTGGAGGGTCAGAAAAAAGAGGAAGACCCCCAACGAGATGGATTGGCCAAGTGGCAGCACCAATGGGCTCAAGTGTGGCAACAGTAGTGAGGTTGGCCCAAGATTGGGCAGTGTTTTGTTCTGCTATGTATAAGGTGGCTATGGGTCGGCACAGACTCGATGGCACCTAATAACAACAAGATAAAAAGTGTGACTCAAGCAAGGATATGACCTGAGTAAGGGTGTGACTTGAGTAAGGGTGTGACTTGAGTAAGGGTGTGACTTGGGTAAGGGTGTGACCTGAGTAAGGGTGTGACCTGAGTAAGGGTGTGACTTGAGTAAGGGTGTGACTTGAGTAAGGGTGTGACTTGAGTCACATACAAACCACCAAGTGGTTCTGCCTCATTGACGTACAGAGATGAGAATTTACAACATATCACAAAGTGAACGACAAAGACATCAGATCTCAAACTGGATAACAACCACACAACACTGGAAATCATGGCCTAGCCAAGTTGACACATAATTTCATGGGAGACACAATTTTGCCACATGTAAAATGCTTTCACCCCATCATATGTTATCAAAAGTTTTAAATCAACTTCTAACCTAAAATCTCATTTTCTGAATCATCTACATTGATTATGGGTGAGACTTTAAGCATAGCCCATCCTGGTGCAAAATTCTTCTTCATCTGTAAACCTGTCAAATCTAGAATGCAAGTTATCTGTTTCCAAGTACAATGGTGGAAGAGGCACAATGGAGACATTTCTGTAACAAACTGGAGGGAAATGGAATAGGCACCAAACAAGTCCAAAATACAGCACAACAATTTCACCAGCACCGAAGGTTTGACAATAATCCTCTAATCTCTGAGCCCACCTGGGCAAGGGCCCCACCGTCAAACTCTATAGTGTTAGCCAGGCTTTCTGGATTCTCGATAGAAGTCTCTCAGCCCTAGATTTCAGCTCCACCTTCTAGTTCCCTAAGACAGCAACTCTGCTCCTCGGATTTGGGTGGCCCCATTCTCCTAGTCCAACTGAGTGGCAACATCACCCCTCAGCTCCAGAAGCTTTAGGTGGTGGTCCCCTCCCCTTGGCACACTTTAACAAGCCCCACACGTCACACCAAGATGACAAGAATCCGACAGGAATCTAGGAGGCTGCTGCCCCTCCCTTTGAGATCCAGAAGCTCTTGGCCCCACTGCCATTTAACTCCAGAGGCCACAGTCCCGCTCTGTGAGCCCACCGCAGTTCTGCTTCCGAAGCTCTTTCCAACAGCTCTGCTGATCTCAGAGAGCCGCTCCAGGGATGATTCTCTTCTTTTCTTGGAACACAGCAGATGTAGCTTCTTCAGCCTGTTTGCTGCCTGTAGCATTCATTCCAAAAGGCAGATTTGTTGTTGTGAAGTGCTGTCCAGTCGGGTCCAACTCACAGTGACCCTGTATACAGTTTCCAAGGAACAACTGGTGGGTTTGAACTGCTAACCTTGTGGTTTGAGGCCCAGTGCTGATCATTCTGTATTTCATTCTTTCTCTGTCCCCTTCAGTCTAAGCTGGTGGGGTTTCTGCTGTGGTCACTGATTAGATCCGTCGGTCATAAACTTAGTCTCTTTAGCAAAAAATTTGTATAGCCACGTCCTTGTTTGAAATTTCTAAGATATGTGTCCTTAGTTAGTACAACAGAATGTCCCAAATCTTTAAATGTTGTCTTCATTTAGAACAATTCATTTTCTACGTCCACCTCTTTCTTCTCACACTTTACTATGAGTGGTAAGGGGAAACCATGCACAGCCCCTTTAAGATGTTAATGAGAAATCTCATTAGCCAAATATCTAAGTCCATAACTTACAAGTTCTACCTTCCATAAAACATTTGAACATAATTCAGACAAATTCTTTGCTGTAGTGAAAGAGACATCACTCTTCCTCTATTATACAACCATATGCTCATCATTTGCTTTTAAAGCCTCACCAAAAGCACATTTAACATCCACATTTCTCTAAGACAATATATGTATTCTCTCACAAAATAGAGACTTCCTCTATAGTTCTCTTCACTTCCTTCTCATCCCTCACCAGAATTTCCTTTAATGTCCATAAAACTGCCAACAGTCTCATCAAGTCAATCTAGGCTTTTACTACTGGGCATCTTAAAACTCTTCCAGTCTGCACACAATTCCAAATTCTCCCTTAGTTATTGCAGTGTAATAGACCGCTTTTATCTGGCCTTTCCACCCAAGGTCTTAATATGTTCACTAAATGGTAAAGTGGGACTATGCAAATAAAGTGTTAGTGGCCCACCAAGGGAATTGAACGGTTTGCTAATAATGCAAATAAGGTGCATGGAACTCTACGGGCTGAGACAACGCAAATAAAGTGCACAGAACTCTAAAACAAGGGATTAGTGTTCAAACGAGCCAGGTGGGAACAAGGCATGTCCTTTGGACCCCAGATCCCTGCCTCAGGACCCTCCTAGACCCAGGAAACAGACAAAGAGAAGCCACAGCAGAGAGAAAGCTCTGACAGAGTAGCTGTGGCAGCAGAAACCAAAGACCAGGAGACAGTGCATCCTGGACCACAGAGGGAGAGAACTGAGGAGCTTCAGGCAGGAGACTTGCCAGGGGAGTAAGGTGCTTCCAGGTGTCTGATAAAAGTTGGGTTTGCCAACTCATGAAGCAAGAGAGCCAAGTGCCTTAAAGGTGGAGGCTTATTTCAGAGTGGGGTGGCTCTGGGCACTTACAGACAGAGGTAAAGGCCTTTGTAATATTTGTAACTTTGTAACAGGCAGGGCAGAGGCCAGGTTGGTCCAAGAGACTTAAGAGCTGAGATTCTGAAGGCCAAGGGCTATCGCGACGCCTGCCTGTGAGCATGGATGATCATAGGAGTGGGTCCTGTGTCATTTCTAATCATGAACTGTAAACTGCCATGTCCTCAAGAACCCTCATAACCATGAGAATTGTCTGTGAGCTCAGCAGGGAGGTAGACAGTGCTACGTCAGGGACAGCTGGTATCGGAAGGCGGTCTGTCTGACTCAACTCTACAGCCTTGTGGTGATGCGGAGGGAGGTCCTCTTTACTGTGTGAAGTCAAAGATGGTCAGACTCTTCTGCTACATCAGTTTTTACAGCTATCTAGTCTGGTAGCGTAGTAGTTACAAATCGGGCTGCTAAGCTGAGGGTCAGCAGTTCGAAACGACCAGCTGTTCCGTGGGAGAAAGATGAGGCTTTCTGCTCCCATAAAGATTTACAACCTCGGAAACCCTGTGCACAGTCACTATGAGTCAGAACCGAGTACACAGCACATCACAACAACAAGTCCTGTTATGAAAGTCTGGGTGGGCTGCTAACTGTAAGGTCGGCATGTCAAACCCACCAGCCGCTCCTTGGAAACCCTATACAGTTGCTAGGAGTAGGAACTGACTCCATGGCACAGAACAACAGTTCTGCTCTAACAGCAATGATCACAAGTGAAGGACTTTTACAGAGAGGAAAGCTACTCTCTCAGAGACTGGGAGGCTAGAAGTCAGAATCAGGGGGCCAGCTCCTGGGCAAGCTTTCTGTCAGCTCAGGGGGAAGTTCTTTTCTCCTCTCAACATCTGTGGGCCTGGCTGTCTATGGAAACCTCCACTTGACTTGGCATCAGTCTTCCCAAGTCTACAAAGGCCTCAGCACAGGGATTCTGGGTACAAAACTGCACTCCACATCTAGCTTTTCTTTCTTGATTGTGGTGAAGTCCCTACCCTGTGGTTGTGGTTGTTGTTAAATGCCTTCAAGTCAGTTCCAAATCACGGCGACCCTGTGTAGGGTTTCTGAGGAGCGGCTGTTGAGTTTTAACCATCGACCCTGTGGTTCAAACTGACCTACAGTCCAGTGCTTATTCCACAGTGCCAATGCCAGCTCCCATCTTTCCCCTTTGATCCCTTATAAGATGTAAGATGTGACTCAAATTAGGGTGGGACTTAAATCAGACTATGAGTAAATTAAGGGTGTGATGTGAATAAGGGTGTGAGCCCTTGATAAAGCTGTGATTTAAGATCAGCCCAGAGTGACTCTCCCTCATTAACATATGGAGGTTAGTATTTACAACACACCAGAAAACATAAGATAAATAATTAGATCACAGAACACAAAACAACAATACAATCCAGGAATCAGGACCAGTTATCTGACTTGACACATATTTTGAGGGGACACAATTCAAACCATGACATTGACCATCTTGATGATTGTCATGGTCTCATGAGTGTGCATATACACGGGTCCAAAATTACCAACTGTACACCCTAACCATAAAAAATAGAGAGTATTGCATGTCATTTACACATTCATAAAAATGAGAAGGAAAAAAGATCACTTTCTCAGATATAACTGTTCAAACTCTAAAGCTGATTCCTATCTCACTGGTTTGGATTAGAAAATAAAATACAGTCATTTCTCAATGGAGCCCAAAGATGATGACACAGGACAGATGGCCACGTGTGGTATGGAGACAAGATTTGTTGCTTCATAACTCTGTCTTCTTCAGATATCCAAATTTCACTACTTTAAATGTCAGTTAAAACAACATTCTGCCTTGAATGAACCGTCAAGACATACTGAAACTCACAAACATTTCCCTGTGTATTGTTCTTGTGACCCCAGGGAGCCCCCCTCCTCCACTCCACTCAGGAGAAAGCACATCCCTACTTCCAATCCTCCTGACGACTGAAACATGCTCCAAACTGCTTCAGGGATGAGGAAAGCAGGGGAGCCCAGCTCACCTGAGACGGTGCTGCAAGAAGAGAGCCTCCGCAGTCCTGGTCTCCCACAAGCCTTTCCTCAGGTTGGGCAAGCAGCTGGGAAGCAGCCTTCACTGCAGGGAGAGATGGGACGTCTTAGGAATCTACAAGTCTCCTCAGCTCCTCTCCAGGGGGAACTGGTCAAATGACACTTGACAGACGAGAAGTGACACCCATTCCACATCCGTAGTACTTACATCATCAACAATCTCCAACATGCTCCACCCTCCCAGTTTCACCCAAACTGTCTCCCACCTCCTTGCTCACATCCAAAATCCAAATCGTCTACCACACTCATGAAATGGTTTAAGATGCACACTTTCCATCACTATATCAGAGTGATTCATGGAGAGCTGTGGTGCCACAGGATAAACACTAGACTGTGAACCACGAGGCTGGCAGTTCAAACCCACCAGCTGCTCTGTGGAAACCCTAGACAGGATTGCTATGACTTGGAAACAACCCGATGGCACGTAACGACAACATACACCCTGCTTCAAAACTTTCCAGGGACACCTCAATCTGACCACAACATTTTCAACTCACACAACAACAACCTCTAACATTCCCAGGAAATCCCCCGTACCTCAAGGGGCAGTCACTGCCACTCACCTGGTTCTTGCTCCACATCAGATTCCTCCTTCACAGCACGGCTCACTTGCTCCCCAGACCCCGAGGCTGGATTCTGAAGTCCCAACGCTTGAGACTCCACTTCCAGATGGGGCTCTGCCTCTCCCACATGGCAGTTTGGAGATGCCACCTTCTCTGATAAGATTTCCTCTCCTAGAACGTGGATGCTGATCTAGAGATCAGACACTAAGAGTTAGGGAAGGATTCAGAGCTGGGATTTCTGAAAGATATGAGGCCAACCTTACAGACCACACGATAAAACAGTCCCATAGACTGGGGAAGAAGAAAACCAATTTTTCTGTCTTACCCAACACGAACCAGGGATGGAAATATCCCACCAGAGGCCAAATGCAGAGGCCTGAACCAGACATGGAAGACCTTCAGGACGGACCACTAACACTGTGTTTTTGTTGGACAGTTTCCACCAATTAAAACAATTTTAGTAAACTCAAAAGATACTAGTATAAAGATGGAACAGGATTGGAAATCCTATCTTTAACCCACTGTGGCTAAAAAGTGTTCACAGTCATATAGGAAAAAAGACAAAACACCAAGCTTACTGCCAACAAGTCCATTCCAACTCATGATTATTTCATATGCTACAGAGTGAAACTGTTTCATAGGGTTTTCTCAGTTGTAACCTTTATAAAAGCCAATCATAGGGCCTTTCTCCCATGGTACTATGGGCTGGGATCCCGGCAGTAACCTTTAGGGTACTAGTCAAGCTACTGTTTACAGTACACAGGGACCTGAGAGTCACACACAGTCTTAGAATTGGGACATTCCCACTTGAAAAGAAAAGCAGATCAGCCCAGAACTGCTGGGAGAATGGAAGAATCTTACTGAAAGACAGACCTGCAGGAAAAAAGCAGACTGTTTGCCTGCTAGAATATCAACCAAGCTATTTGCTTTGGAGTGATCAAGGTAAGAAAAGTCAGTCCATCAGGGAAAACCCCCTTCTAAGTCTGAAACTCAAGGGAACCTGCAAATAGTCTAGTATGCTTGCTAGTGACCACCTGGGTCTACTTGTGACTGGAAGTGGGGGAAATGCAGCAATGTAGACGTGGGCTGAGTTTTGCCATGTTTCATTGACACTCGTTGACCTCAATGAGAGAGAGAAGAGGAAGGGCTGACTGCTCTGAAGTTTAGGGAGACATGTGTACTCCCAAGTCCTTGGGCACAGAGCCAGCCACTGGAGGTTCAAGTTAAGAGTGAAGCAGAAAGCTGGTCTGAAGTGCTGGGAGGAGTGCATGAACTCCCAAACTTGCAGCTAGTACCCATTTGACCTAGCTTGGAAAGCTAGCAGACCAGAACTCCATCAGATGAAGATAAAGATGCTTAATACTGTGAGCAAGTGGAAATTGCTACAATTTGATGAACTGGACCTTTACTAATGGATGCAGTTGTTCAAAATTTCAATCAGTATGAAAGGGTTCTTCCTATCAAAATTCAAACTTGTTGTAAGTCCGTCTTCTGCCTATAACTGACTGGAATACCTAAAATGGGGCTACAACATGCTCAGAGAAGGAGGCTTTCTGCAGAGCCTCTGCATTACATAAGACTATAGGTGGAATCCTGAACAGCATCCAGAATCTTCAGAGGTGGGAAATTTCCACTTGAAAGGACAGGCAGACCAGCCTGGAGCGGCTAGAAGAACAGAAGATACTTCTTGAAAGAAGGACCGACAGGAAAAATATAAAACAATACAGGCAGACCAACTGATTGCTACAAGAACAAGCAAGTTGCTTGCCCAGGAGACATCAGCAAGTGGTTGGGTCCCCTAAGAGTAAACCCCCTTCCAAACTAAGACTCAATGGAAATACAAGCTCTGACTGGTGACCACGTTCATCACCGATAAAGGGAAGTAAGGGAAAATTAGTTTCAGAATGAGCGGGTTAAGGTAAGCTCTACAACGTTCAAAAGACTCCTGTGAACCCGGGTGGAGACCTGGTTGGCCAACAGTGTGGCAAGACCTGTGGACTTTTTGGCCCAGAGGCAGTGACATAGCCACAGACGACTAGAGTGGAGAGTGAAGCATCCAGCTGATAAAAAGAGAGGACATATGCACAAGAACACCCACACATGCAGATAATACCCACTTGACCTGGCTTCAAGGACTGGATGATCAGAGCTCAACTAGAAGAAATATGATGAAAAAAAGAGTAATCTGATACAATTTGATGAACTTGACCTACATCTATGGATGCAGTAGCTCAAAAGAGGGAACAAATCTTTACAGTGAGGATCATTCCCACTCCCTCCATACACAGAGTAGACAGGGATGGGCAACTTGGACATTGGCTACCCAAAATGCGGGGTTACAAAGGCAAGAAGGGACTGGCTTACAAGCTTTCAATAGGGAACCTAGATCCAGAGGGGGTGGAGGAAGGTAGAATCTCCAGCGTAGTATCCAGTCTGTCTAAGCGTGGCTGATGAAATGAAATGCGGATGGGTCTCTTGTGATACCACAGTGAATAATTGTTATCAGGACTGCTTGTGAGGGTTGGAAATGTAAAGGTAGACATTCTGTAGCCAAGGAGAGGAGTCATTAACTTTGGAGTCTAGGAGCGGAGGTCCCTGGGACCATCAAGGGAGAAGAGCGGAAAGCGGACCCTACCCAGAGAAGCAGTGACACCAGAGATGGAGACAGAGACGATTACGTGGAAAGGGAGCGGCTGGAGACTTTAGACCCAGAGAGGGAAAGGGGCTGTGTGCTCACAACTTAGGGGCAGGCTTGCAGGGTACACCCTTTGGTTGGTTGATGATGCATGGAGGGAACTGTAACCATGGCAATTAAACGATACATGATAGGATGAATGTAAAACTAATGTATTCCCATGTAATAAAACATTAAAAAAAAAGAGAGAGAGAATCAAGCTTGTTTCATCAGGACACTGGGTTGATGTGGTAGAGTCAGTTCTGACTCATAGCGACCCTATATAGGGTTTCCAAGGAGCAGCTGATGGGTTTGAATTGCCGACCTTGCAGCTCAAACTGGTCCAGTGCAGTATCCTGACTGTTGTTGTGAAGTGCCGTCCAGTCGGTTCCGACCTAAAGCGACCCTGTATAGGATTTCCGAGGAACAGCTGGTGAGCTTGAACTGCCGACCTTGCAGTTCAAACAGCTTTACAGTCTGGCACATTAACCCACAGTGCCACACCGTGGGCAATCTAGACACTGGTGATCAAAAATGGGGGCTATAAAGGCACACAGTAGCTGACTTACAAGCTTTCATGAGTGTGCTTAGTTTCAGAATGAGCAGGTGAAGGTAGAATCCTCACTGAAGAGTTTGCCTCTTCTCCAGAGGGAGCTGGTGAAAGGGGATGGGGGAGGGTGCTGATAGGATTTTATGAGTCAGTTATGAGTAAACCGTTAATAGGATTCATTATGATTGTCACAACTGTAATTGTAAATGATGTGTAACTAAAAGGAAGGAGTAGTTAATCTGTCATTTAGGAACGGACGATCCCAAGACCATCAGAAAGAAGAGCTTTGAGTGGAGCATGAACTCCTAGACAGAAAAGCGGCAACAGCAGAGACAGTGGCAGAGGCGAGGTCATGGAAAGAGAGCAGTTGTGGACTTAGGCCGATGGGCTGAGAAAGGTTGTGTGCCTACAGGCAGGAGGCTGGCTGGCAGAATGTGCCCTAAGGACATCTAAATGAATATCTCTTTGTTGTTTTGTGTGTGTACATCAAGTATTTTTGCTTTGTTCATTTGTGAAATATAAGATGTAAAAGGGAAGCCACAGGGTAGAGAAGTAAGATCACTGTTGTTGCAGGAAGGGGACTGTAATCATTGAGATGAAAGAAAAGGTGGAATTTGTTGAATATAAAGCTGATGATCTTATCTGTTAACTTTCAATAAATTCACAATAAAATGGTTTTTTTAAAAAAAGGAAAGAATTAGGTGACGCATGGGGATGCCCCGTGAGACCCCAGATGGTAAAATTCTCTGCTCACCCACTGCCACAGTCTCCGGGGGTCTCCCTTCAAGCTCTCTACTAGAGTCACGGCCTCCTCTCCGCTGCCTGGACACTGCTTGCGCACCCACATCTGGATCTCCCCGGGCAGGATGCTCAGGAACTGCTCCAACATCAGGAGTTCTAGGATCTGCTCTTTGGTGTGAAGCTCTGGCTGCAGCCATTGGAAACAGAGCTTCCGAAGTTGTCTCAGGGTCTCGTGGGGTCCAGACCTCACCTGGTATCGAAACTGCCTAAAGAGCTGGCGGGCAGTTTCGGGGGCACACAGCTCCCCTTGAGGAGCAGCATCCGGTCCAGGGAATGGGCGGTCCTCTGCCTTGGCCAGTGGAGGCAGCAGGACCAGGGCCTGCCCCAGCTCGACAGGCATCATCTGGCCTAGCAAGTTCTTTCACTTCACAGGAGGTGCTTCCCGGACGGAGAGCTCGCGGGGGAAACCCAGGTCTTCACAGCGCCTCTCGCAGAACCACTAGAGAGAGAGTGAGATGCACACATTCTCAGAAGGAACAAATTCACATGCCCCACCTAGGAGATCCTGGAACCAACCACAGATCCTATGAAACTGCTCAAAGACGACAGAAAAGGGAACAGAAAAGGGAACAGAAGAGAACAGAAGCTAGTGAGTCAACTCCAACTCGTGGTGACCCCGGTGTGTCAAAGCAGAGCTGTGTTCCTTCCATAGGGCTGGCAATGGCTGCTTACTTAGTGGAGGATCACTAGGCCTTTCTTAGAGACGTCTCTGGGAACACACCTACTCCCAACCTTTCCACTGACCACCCAGGGGCTCCAGGCATACACTCTTCCAAGGCTGTCAGCTTGCAGTCACAGAGCAAACCTCCCATGGCATATGTAAACTGCCAACAGCACCCTGCCCTTCTTATAAGCTTCTCTCTCGGTCTTCTACTGTCCTGACCAAGTAGAAGAACTTCATCCATGTCTTGAAGCATTTCCACTATGGGGTTCCAGTAAACAGACCTTCCACACCTAACTCTTCTGCCTGCCTCTCTCTACCGATGGAAAACTCAAGCTGGGCAAAGACATCAGAGCCCTGGAAAGAAATCCCCATGCTGAAATGATCAGTTGCTTCCAAAACAAAGGTGAGGGGAAGAGAACAAAAAACTCTTCCCCAAAAGGTGTAGTAACATTTCCCTGTGATCTCTTTTAAGCGCCATGTTGAAAACGGGTGTGTTTGGAAAGTTAGGAAAAACCCGAAATGTTTAACCTTGGGCTCAAAGAATGTTTAGAACAAACACTGACAACCAAAAAAATGTTTCTATTGCCTAGAACCAGGTAATCCCTATTTTATGGCTGTGTTGTTAAAGTTAGTGCCATTGAGTTGGGTTCCGACTCATAGCAACTGTGTACAGGGTTTCCAAGGAGTGGCTGGTAGGTTTGAACCACTGACCTTGTGGTTCAAACCAATTTTGCAGTCCAGTACTTATCTTACATTGCCACCCCTGGACTCTACCCTATGGCTTGTTGTTTTTGTTAAGTGCCATCCAGTCGGTTCTGACTCATAACAACTCTGTATAGGGTTTCTGAGGAGGGGGCTGGTGAACTTGAACCACTGACCTTGAGGTTCAAACCAACCTTGCAGTGCAGAGTATTAACCCACAGCACCCCACCAAGACTCCAAGTATGGCTTGTTGTTAGTTCAATGCCATGAAGTCAGTTTGACCCATAGCGACTCTGTATAGGGTTTCCAAGCAGCATCTGGTGAGCTTTAACTGCCGACCTTGTGGTTCAAAGCAACTTTGCAGTTCAGCACATTGTTACCAACTGAGGTCATGAGAAGAGAAATACTAAATGGGGATGTCCATATTAATATATATTTAAACGGAGCATGCACTTGTTGTTGTTGTTATATGCCATGGAGTTGGTTACGACTCATAGCAACCCTGTACAGGGTTTCTGAGGATGAAAATCTTTACAGGAGCAGAAAGCCTCATCTTTCTCCCATGGAACAGCTGGTAGTTTCGAACTTCCAACCTTGAGGTTTGCAGCCCGATTTGTAACCACTACGCTACCAGAGGTCCTTGGAGCATGCACTACTTCTTCTCAATTCTGCAATTCTTTGGAAACCCTATACAGGGTCGCTATGGGTTGGAGGAATCAACTCAAAGGCACTTAGCAACAAAAACATATTGCCAATGTTGAATCACTGGGTCAATCCTTAAAAGCTACAAAGCGATGACTCTGATCTAAATATCAAATTATTATCCATAAAACTAACTACAATGATCAAAAAATATATGCCTGTTGATGTTCTTTGGAGACTCACTTGCGTTCCTGGCTTTATCTGACACTAAGTGTGGCGCTGCAAGTCAGTGTGCTGGATTGCAAGATCAATTTGAACCGCAAGGTCCGAGGTTCAAGCTCACCAGCCACTCCTTAGAACCAACTTGACAGCAACTAACAACAGGGTAATACTCTAGCTTTTTAATAGCTGCTTTTCCTTGACGCATAAAAGGCAATGTCCTCATGCCTAGAACTTTACGTAACCAATTCATTCTAAATCAGAAAATCATTTGGAAACTGGAAACAATTGAGGAAGCTTCTTCAAGGAAGAAGAAAAAAAAAAAAAACAGGAGAGAAGCAAAAAAAAAAAAAAAAAAGATTCATCCACTATGACAGATTTCATGGATCACAGTAAGTTTATTTTTTGTTTAAGAGGAAACCCACACATTTCATTCATAGATTCAGACAGCCCCTGAATCTTGAAATGACATACATGAGGGGGCTTCAAAAAGTTTGTAGAAAATAGTCCATTACCTTTTCATTCCATTTCTCCACAAAAACCTCACATTAAGTTCACAACAAATATTTGTGGGAGAATTCCATTTCTGTCCAAATCAGAGTCACTTGTGTTGTAGCCTAATTCACCCAAGATAAACAGGCAGAACACTGCAAAACAGACAGAGTAACTGTTTTCTGACAGTTGCAGATATGGAACACCAAACAGGAAAGAATGTCATCCCACCAAGAAAGAAGTTCATAAGGTGAGTCCCACAACCATCTGAGTTGTGTGTTTGAGGACAGAGATTGAGGACAAGTTTTTAATCATGATGCAAGAAGCCAGAGCTCACGCAGACAGCGTAGTGGCCACATTAATTAGAGGAGGCAAAGACCCCACCTCAGAGCTGCTGAAGGAGCAGAATCAGAAGGATAAGGCATTGGAGAGGAGGGAGCCCAAGTAACAGGGGCTGAAGTTTGTGTGGGCTTTCCCATGAGATGTTAGCCAAGCATTGGAATGCACATGAACGGGGTGAAATGACTCAAAGCTTAGCAAAGAACAGTTACTGTAGGGCTAAAAGCCAGAGAGGTGCCAAAGACCAATCAGTGATGAACTGCAGTTTCTGTCCATCCCCAACAGAGAGACCTCATTGACATCCACAGCACCCTGACCAACCAGAAAGACCACCCCCTAGAGGAAGCCTATGCTCCACGCTGTTCTGTTGGTTTTGTTAAGTGGAGTCAATTCAGACTCATAGCAACTCTGAATAGTGACCCTGTATAGGGATTCCGAAGAGTGGCTGGTGAGTTTGAATCGCTGACCTTGCAGTTCAAACCAACCTTGTGGTCCAGTGCTTATTTTACAGCGCCACACCAGGAACCCTGCCCAATCAAGGTCTAAAGCTAAGTCACAACAAGATCTTCAGGGGCGACCCAGTGGCGCTCATCAAGTTTACAATGGAAACACACTGGGCTTTCCAAAGATCTGTCACAACAAAGCATGAAAACACACCTACACAAGTTGAAGATAATCAGTCAATAACAGAACTGCCTCTTCAGAGGAATAAAACAGAATCCTTAGCACCTACAATGTGTCACTCATAATAGCCAGGATGTACTCCGAAATTTCTAGACATATAAATACTCAGGAAAACAAAACCCAAGGTCAAGTACGAAAGCAGTCAAGAAAAAACAACTCTGAGACAGCCCAGTGAATTAAAGAAACAATGAGAGACAAGATAGGGACTCGCTGCAAAGGAATGGAAAACACAAAAAGAACCAACAACCCAGAATTCTACAACCAGCAGAAGGTAGCTATTAAAAACAATTAAAATAAAGGCATTTTTCAAATCAGCAAGACAGTAGAATTTGTCACCCACAGACATGCACTACAAAAAATACTAAAAGGTTGAAATCTCCAGTTGAAAGGAGATTCAGAGCTACAGAAACAAATAAAGAACAAAAGAGATGATCAATAAAAGAATAAATATAAAATTTTACTTTTTTATTAGTTTCATATTTTTTTTAAAAGACAAGTGACTACTTATAGCAAAAATAATGTGACGTATAACAATGTAACATGTCTGGAGGTAAAAGAAATAAAAATACCACAGAGAAGGGGGAAATGAATGCACTTAATCTGCTATTGTTGTGGTTAAGTGCCATCGAGTTGATTCCAACACATAGCGACCCTGTATAGGGTTTCCAAGGAAAAGGAGGTGAGCCTGAACCACCAACCTTGCAGGTCAAACGACTTTGTAGTCTGATGCATTAGCCCACAGCACCACACCAGGAATCTGCTGTTAGGTTCTCATAACTGTGAACTTCAAAGTGAGAAATTGGAAGTGGGAAGCAAGAAGTTGGAGATGGTAAGAGTCAGGGGGAAACGGGGAAATGTTAAGGTATGATGTGAGAGATGGGAAATAAGAACTGTGAGTTAGGAAGTACAAAGTTTGATAAGTGAAAGGTCCATATTGTACACAGATGTACACATAAAAAAACAATAGAGGAATACTAAAAAGAAACTCAATGGCCCTAAAGGCCACAGGCAAAGCACAACAGAGAATCAATAACAAAAAAAAAGGTCAAAGGCAAGGCAAGATAGCAAACTAAACCTGACCACATCAATAATTACACTAAGTGTAAATGGGCTATACATTCCAACTACAAAGCAGAGAGATTTTAAGAACCAAAACCCAACAATATACAGTCCAGAAGAAACATATTTTAAATATA
>NW_006408572.1:14612346-14634371 GCF_000296735.1 Chrysochloris asiatica
AAAAAAAAAAAAAAAAAAGTAAGGGGGAAAAGCGCTCTATACAAACAGCAAGACTAAGAACCGGGCCTGGCATTTTAGTATCTGACAAAGTAGACTTCAAGATGGAGAGAAATAAGGCGGAACATTTCATTATGAGAAATGGATCAACAAACAAGAATCCACACCAACCCTAAATGTGAATGCATCTAATATTAGCTCTAACGGGACACTTCCTCAATCATGCTTAGACATTTTAACACCCTTCTCTCAGTATCTCACACAACAGATGGTGGCGGTGGTGGTGGTGGCAGTGTGTCACCAAGTCACTCACGAACCACAGCAACCCAGTATAGAGTTGTTCTTTGTAAATATTTACAGGAGCAGAAAGTCTCAACTTTCTCCCACAAAGCAACTAGCAGATTCAAACTGCTGACCTTGTGGTTGACAGCCCAGCTCATAAACCACAATGCTACCAGGAATCCAAGTAGGTGGTGGTTGTTACGTGCCGTCCAGCAGGTTCCAACTCAATACAACCCTGTACAGGGTTTCTAAAGCTGTAAACCTTACAGGAGAAGAAAGCTTCATCTTTCTCCCATGGAGCAGCTGGTAGACTCGAACTGCTGATCTTGCGGCTAGCAGTCCAGCTTGTAAACCACTAAGCTAATCAGTTGGGAAACAGGAAACCTGACACCACCACAAAGTGCCTAGGTGTTATTCAAATTTATCAGGCACTTAGACCTGTCAACTGCAGAACACACCTTTGCAGCCTTCACCAGGAAAGTTCACTGCTATCCAGTGGATTCCAACTCGCTGCAGCCCTCTAACACCGAGCTAGACTGCTCCCTAAGATTCCCCAGGCTGCACAGCTTTACAGAAGCAGACTGCCTCATCTGTCTCCCTCTGGATGCCTGGTGGGGTCAATCCACTGACCTTTCAGTTAGCAGCCATGTGCTTTAACCACCGCACCACTTCCAAAACGTCAGGGAAAACTGGAAATGAAAGATAAGGCATTTTTACACAAACTTTCTGAAGCCCTCTTGTGTAACGAATTGTAATTTAATGGAATTAAATTCAACTTCAATAAGATAAAGACATTATAAGATATAAAAATAATTTATATTCAAGTAATCAGTAATCCATGGTCATAGAAAAAAGAATCACAAAGAAAATGAAGAATAATGACAATCCAGCCTATCAAAATTTGTGTGGCTTAGAGGACAATGTAGAGCTTTAAATGAGTATCTGTTCAAATTAATGAATATACATGTATCTTGCACCTCTAAATATATTTGTTGCCTGAGTTTATTCACAAACAGCAAGATTTCAGACAGCAAGCGAAATCTGCAAACTTTTCTATATTATTTGGTATCTGAATTAAGATACACAAGCATACACATATATAAGCTATCTCACAAAATATTTAAATACAATTTTAGTAACTATTATATCCCTATATAACGTTAAGAGAAAAGTCAATTACTGCAGGTTGCAAGTTCAAACCCACCAGCTGGTCTACTGAGAAAAAGAAGAGGCTGTGTGCTCCACTATTCACAGCCTCCGAAACACTATACAGAGTCACTCTGAGTTGGAACTGACTCCACAGCACCTAAGAGGAAGATGTAATTTTATAAAACATTTAAATGTAATTTTGTTAAGTGCCACTGAGTTGGTTTCAACTCATAGCAACCCTGTACAGTGTTTCCTAGGTGCACTTGGTGGTTTTGAACTGCTGACCTTGAGGTTAGTAATCCAGTACTTATCCTACAGCACCACACCAGAATGCCCAAAATTTTGGTGCAGTTGATTCCAACTCACCGTGACCCTGTATAGGGTTTCCGAGGCTGTAAATCTTTAAGGAAGCAGAAAGCCTCATCATTCTCCCATGGAAGGGCTGGTAGTTTCAAACTGCTGACCTTGATGTTAACAGCTTGAATTGTAACCATTACGCTTGTCACTACCATATCCCTAAGGAGCTCTGGTAGAGCAGTGGTTAAGAGTTGGGCTGCTAACCTCAAGGTCAAAAGTTACTACCAGTCGCTCCTCAGGAGAAAGATAAGGCTTTCTCTTCCGGTAACAGATTTACAGCCTCGGAAACCCCATACAGAGTCGCTATGAGACAGCTTTGGAAACCCCATACTGGGTCGCTATGAGTCAGAAACAACTCCATCACATACCAGCATACCACCACCACTGTATCTCTAGGACCCATGGTAACATGACAGATTATGAACTGGGTTGCTAACCGTAAGGTCGGTAGTTGGAATCTACCAGCTGCTCCACGGGATACAGATGAGGCTTTCTGCTGTCTCAAAAATTTATAGCCTTAGAAACCCTAAACATAGTCGCTATGAATCAGAACTGACCAGGTGGCTCACAACCACCATCAAATGTCAGCGAGCAAAATTAGGCTGCCTGCTATGTAAATTGACACATTGGGAATCTACACATGGTCCCTAGGATCAGAATCAACTCAATTGTAGTGGGTTTTCTTGGTATCTATGGTTCATGGTTTTATAACCCAATGAATTCATGAGCATATGCTTGTTACCAAAAGAACAAAAAAATTAGTTTAGCCCAAAGTTATGTTAAACTTATTAGAACTATGACACATTTTAAAAGTTTTTAATGTACACTTGTGTATGTATTAGCCCCATATGGAACTCTGTTCATGTTATTTCTAATCCTCACCATCACCCTATTAAAGAAGAAAAATCTGAAATCTCTGAGGTTCAATGCTGGTTAGCCAGATTCAATCCCAGGAAACCCTAAAACCTGCGGTATGAGGAGAGTATGCCTAAATTTGGATATTTGTGGGGGCGTTTTGGAGGGTATGGCAAACAGCTGGGGGAGCCCGGGCAACGCTGCCCACGGCACTCCGCCCCCTCCGGCCCCAAACGTCACCAGCAGCCAGATAACAACTCTAGGCGTCACCCCATCCGGGTCCCCTGCTTCCCGGGGCTCCATGCCAGCCTTCAGGGGAAGGCAGCAGGGAGTGGCCGGTTTTCGTCCTCAGTGCGGACACCGGGCAGGCAATCAGGCAGCGGCGTCCACTCCCAGCACCGCCACCCACCTTCGTCCCCCCGCCGCCCACACTAGCCGAGGCCCGAGAGCGCAGACAGGGTCCCACCACCGCTCCCGCGGGCCCGGCAGGCAGACGTGGGTGGTACGAGGCCCAAACCCGGGTAGCCAGAGCAAACCCGAGCCAGCTCACCTCCGCCCGCCGAGCCGCTCCGAGCGCACTTCCGGGAGCGACGGCGCCTGCGTGCGCCTCTCTAGGCCAGTGGGCGGGGCGGAGCCGCCGGAACTGAGAAGGACGCTTGGATTGGTCACCGAGCCGCACTCAGCTCTAAGTCACCGCCCCTTCGTCCAGTTGCCGGCTGTCAGAAGGCCATGTGATTACTGCTGGTAGGGTGCAACCAATGTATTCCGGATACCTCCATCTTCCCAAATTGTACGACAGGTGGGTGCCTGTGCAGGGGATCTCTGGTAATTTAATTTAGATCAACAATACCTACTCTACTCTTGAAGAACCCGGTTTTCATTCTTAAGAAGTAACTCTCATTGGAAGGTATATTTCTTATTACAGATTCACATACTCGTTTTGTTTTGCCTTTTTAAAAATTTTTCTTGGTAAACTATGCCTACTAATTTCAAATTTTTAAAAAACTTTTCTGAGTATTGCATTGCTGTTAAGTGCCGTCGAGTCGGTTACGACCCATAGCGACTCTGTGTAGGGTTTCCGAGGAGCAGCTAGGGAGATTGAACCTCCAACCTTGCAGTTCAAACGTCTTTGAAGTCTGGCACACTAACCCACAGCGCCACACCAGGACTCCGAGTAGTACATCGAGGCTACGACATTGTAACAGGCAAGTCCTGGTTATGAAAGCTTTATCTACTTCATGTGTTTTTAATTTTTGTAGCCATAGTCTGTATTTTCTTATTTCTTTGGCCACTGAACTGTTCCCAGACCCTGTCTTAAACTACATCTGTAGGAAGAGACGGTGGAGATCAGTATTATCAGCCAAAAAAAGACCTGACGCCAATTGTGGAATAGACCATCAATTGCTTGTATACAAGTTCAGGCGGAAGCTGAAGAAAATTCAAACATGTCCTCCAGAGCCCGAATATGGAGTTGAGGATTATCCACATAAATTAAGACACCATCTCAAGGGCAGATTTGATGCATTAGGCACTAATAACCAAAGACCAGGTAAGTTGTGGGATGACATCAAGAGCAGCATACAGGAAGAAAGCAAAGGTCATTAAAAAGACAGAAAAGACCAAAGTAGGTGTCAGGAGAGACTATTAAACCTGATTCTTGAATGTTGTTGTTGTTATGTGCAGTGGAATCGGTTCCAACTCATAGTGACCCTGTACAGGGTTTCCAAGGCCGTAAATTTTTATGGGAGCAGAAAGCCTCCTCTTTCTCCTGCGGATCAGCTGGTAATTTCGAACTGCTGACCTCGCGGTTCGCAGCCCGATTCGTAACCACTACGCTACCAGAGCTCCTTGGTTCTTGAATGTAGAGAACCTAAAATAACTGGAAAAAATGATGATGTAAAAGAGCTGAACAGAAATTTCAAACAGCAACTTGAGAAGAAAAAGTCAAATATTATATTAAAATGCGCAAAGACCTGGAGACTAAAAATCATAAGGGAAAAACAAACTCAGTAGCTCTCAAACTCACCTTTTCCTATTGAAGGATTGTTGCTTTGTGGTTGTTGTATGCTATCCAATCGGTTCCAATTCATAGCAACCCTGTATGTTGTGGCACTGTAGGATCAGCCCTGGACTGTGAACCACAGGTCTTCAATTCAAACCCACCAGCTGCTTCTGGGAAACCTTATACAGGGTCACTATGAGTTGGAAAAGCAACACTTTGGCACTTAACAACATCAACATGGGGGAAATATTGAATGGTACAGGGAGTATCAAAAGAACTCTATGTATGGAAGGAATACATTGAGTCATTGTGTAAAAAGAACTGATTGATGTTCAACCATTTCAAGTACATATTATCAAAAATCGCAGGTATTGAAGGAACAAGTCCAAGCTGCATCAACGACATTGACGAAAAACAAGGTTCCAGAGATTGATGGAATACAAATTGAAATGTTTCAACACACTGAAGAGGTGCTCACTTAACTAGACTGAGAAATATAGAAGACAGCTACCCGGCCAACCAAATGGAAGGGATCCATATTAGTGCCCAGTCCAAAGAAAGGTGACCCAAAGAAATGCAGAAATCATCAAACATTATCATTAATATCACATGCAAGTAAATTTTTCCTGAAGTTAATTCAAAAATGGTTGAAGCAGTATATCAACAGAGAGTTGAAAGAAATTCAAACCAGAGTCAAAAGAGGATTTAGAACAAGGTCTATCACTGCTGATGTCATATGGATCTTGGCTGAAAGCAAAGAATACCAAAAAGATGTTTACTTGTGCTTTATTGACTCTACAAAGGCTGTGTGGGTCACTACAAACTACGGATAAGTTTGGTTAGGAAAATAGTTGGGATGAAAAGAAAATACACAGGAAGAACTGGGGTGATGTTACATGGAGGACATCGCAATCATTGAAATGAAACCAAGTCTATGATTTGATTAAAGTAAAAGTAATTATGTACCCCATAAACCTTCACTCAAGTCACAATAAAAAGTTTTGGAAAAAAGAGAATATCATGGGAAGGGAAGTTCTACCTAGAAATCTACAGAATGACCAGGTTCTGATGACATGAGGAAAGATAGTTTCCTCTACTTAAGCTCAAAATGTTCTAGAGGGTAGATGATCTCACGTTGAAACTGAAAACAGGTAGAAACAATGTATAATCAAAACCTTAAAACCTAAAGCATTTGGTGGCAAGGACTATGTTTTACTCATCTGTAAACCCCCAGCACCTAACATGGCATGTAGCAAACAGCTGCGTTCAATATAGTTATGAATTAATTACTGAAAATTAGGAGAAACACCAAAGGCACTAATCTATATTGGGGGTAGGTGGGTGGGTGTTAAAAAGGTCACGTGTTGTTTTTGGTACTACGTGTTGTTTTGGTGTTGTTTTTGCTTCAAGAAGTGATTCAGGTTGGACAAAAACAGAAATGGTTTCCACAAACCAGATCCATTTCATTGGTTATTGTTTAACGAACCTGGAGGGGTAGGTCCAAAGGCAGCGAGGTCATCCCACGTCTCTTAGATCTTCTGATGATGAAGTCAGGCTGGCTGGCTGGGTTCTGGGTCTGGTCTAAGAGGGCTCCTCTAATGTTCTTGTCCTCAGGCTGGGATCATTACAGAGGCAAAACTGAAGGACCTGACTCCCCCCATGCCTGTGATCTTCATCAAGGCCATCCCTTCGGATAAGCAGGATTGCCGCAGTGTCTACCCCTGCCCTCTGTACAAGACTTGCCAGAGGGGACCCACCTATGTATGGGCTTTCAGCTTGAAAACTAAGGAGCCCCATCCAAGTGGGTTGTAGCAGGAGTAGCCTTGCTTCTCCAGATCTAGCTTCCTGCAGAGCCTCTGAGAAAGCAAGAGAAGAGGGTGGGCTGGGGCTGCCCACAGGGGCAGATGAGTAAGGCTTGACCTCCTCTCACAATTCTGTAGAATTCCTCAGGCACATCTCCAAGTGCATGAGCATCAGTGAGATGCTGAGCTAGAGAAGCATAGGACTAGGGACCAGGAGAGAATTTCATAATATTGAACCTTGGCTAATAAAGTGATTTATTCTTCAACTGTGTTTGGTCCAGTCTTTGAGAGCGGCAGTCATAAATGACCAGGAGGCCCAGAGAAACCTTCCACAAACACCTGAGGGCTGGCCTTGTAATAAAGCAATATACTCAATGTTCAAGCTTCGGGCTAGTTCCTGTGGTCCTTGGACCTGCAGCATCAGCATCCCTCATGAATCCACATCTGCATTTTACTCACTAGGGGAGTTGTATGCACATTGCATTCTGAGATGCACTGTTCTAGATCCTGAGTCAGCAACTTTTTCTGTAAAGGGCCAGTGTGATGTTCTGTTGTCAACTTGACTAGGGCAGGATTCTCAGTGGTTTAGCATCTAGGATACAGTAATGCCCAGGAGCATGGTGGCTCCATACGAAAAGTACTGGACTGCAAACCACAAGATCCTTAGTTCGAGCCCGCCAACTGCTCTGTGGTTCAAAGATGACGCTTTCTGCTCGCTCAAAGATTTAAAAAAAAAAAAGTTTGTGTAAAGATGAAATGCAAGGTAATGGAATTTTCCCAGAACTTGCTGAAGCCCCCTCATTAATAAACCTCAAGTTAGCATATTAAATTAATCTTACTGATTTCTTCCTAACAAGTACTGACAAAATGAGATAATGGGATCATTTTTAAGCACACTGCACCTTCACCACAATGATCACACAAGTAGGATGTCAGGACAAAGAAGGGAAGCTTGAAGAGCACTGGCACGTGGGCACCAAAGGGAAAACGACTGGAGACAACGCAGTACCTATGTGGTCAACATCTCACTTTAAGTCAGTACTTTATTATTACTATTCTACCGTTGGCTAACCTTGATTGATACGCCTGTATCGGCTTAGCTAGGAACTCAACTACCGTTAGGGATCGCCTCTGAAAAAGTGCACTTTGAGTGATAGGCCAACACAGTGTGCACATTTCAGACACCACTGTTTATTTAAAACAGGGACACTGGACACTTCAAGTTCATTTCTCACCTATGTGTCAAAGAACACACACACACGAGCTCTCTAGTCCTCTATGTCTGCTCGCTTCATTAGGAAGATGTACTGTGCGGTCCCAGAATTCTGATTCAAATTTCTCTCCATGAACAGCAATTACAGCTGTTCAAGGAAACGCAATCTCCAAATTATTTTCCCCCCAAGGGTTCCATCGGAAGACTCCAAATATGGTGATGACTTTAAAGATGAAGAAAATTCTTTCTCCTGATGCAGAAGCAAGAAATGAAGCTGGCGTGAAAACCAGTCCTGGAGCCCAATCTCTCACCCACATTCTAAGCCATCTGCAAGTTCTTCCTTCTCCACTCCATAAAAATAGACCAGTGATATAAAATGCAATTCCTGCACATGATCCCAATAGCTAAATACTTTTAATTGACCTGAGAGAGAAATGGCCTAAAAGAGTCTGGCTACTGAAGGGGCTTCTTCCCCAGGTGGGATCGTTGATGTTTGTCAAGGCTCGAGCTCCAGCTGAAACTTTTCCCACAGCGGGAGCATTTGTAAGGTTTCTCTCCCGTGTGGACCCTCTGATGTCGAATAAAGTTTGACCTATCAATGAAACTTTTCTCACAGATGGGGCATTTATAGGGTTTCTCTCCTGTGTGGATTTTCTCATGGTGGCGCAGTCCAGAGAAGTCACAGAAACCTTTCCCACAGTAATCGCACTTGCAAGGTTTCTCTCCTGTGTGGATTCGCTGATGCTTCACAAAGTCTGAACTCCGCAAAAAGGCTTTTTTGCAGGTGGAGCATTGAAAGTATGCCTCTCCAGTGTGAGTTCTCTGGTGAAAGACAAGCTGAGAATTCCTGTAAAAGGTTTTCCCACACTCCCTGCAGGTAGGGAGTTTCTGGTTCATGGGAGTTCTTAGCTCTCCTTTCTGGGGAGCCTCACCCTTCTCCTCAAGCCACAACATGGACAGGTCTCCTGGGTGAGGATTAGGCAAATGCTGGCCTAGTTGTTTTCCAGAGCCCCTTTCCTGAAGAGAGAACTGCTCCCCTCTCCCCTCACTCTGAAGGTCTCCCTGTGCATCAAGGAAATGTTCTCCTTCTCCAAAGTGTTTTGGTTCATCCTCCCTGAAGAAGCCACTCAAGGAAGCCTGAGGAGGGGCCTCTTCTGAAATGGGACATGGGGCATCTGGAGGTTTGTGGTACCTATAAGTTACCAAGTTGAGGTTCTCTTTGTCAGTCTCCTGTCTATCTCCTGAAAGAAGAAGAAAGATTTGAACAGTTCAGTAAATTTCATGCCATTTTCTTACTCATAAGCCAAAGAAAGGAGCATGGTAAAATATGAATTCTTTCTACCAAGAGGGCATCAGTGAATAAAAGAAAAACAATGTCATCTAGCCTGAAGGCCTGCCACTACACTTTGTTGGCCCTGTGTTTAAGGATGATGATTCAATTGTGGATCTGAGGAGAACTTCGGAATAGCAAAGCAAGTTCCTATGCTCTTTTCTTTGGCTTATGAGTTAGAAAATGGCAAGAAAACGTCTCTTTTTCTCATCACAATTCATGTTAATGGCTAAATAATGGTCCCTCACAAAAACATATCACACATAAGTTGTTTACAAATTCTCCTACCAAAGAAAGTAAGTTATTCATTGTGATTTTGTTAGTATAAAAAATGCTGCAATGAGCTATTTCTTCTTAAGTTTTTGTCCACATTTTTGATCAATACCTAAAGAAAGATTCCTCCAAGTGTAATTAGTCTATTGTACATGAATGCTACAGTTCTTGAAACCAGTTTCCAATTGTCATCAATGCTACTCCAATTCTGAGGTAAACACACAACTGCTAACCACAAGATTGGTGGTTCAAACCTACCAGCTGCACTTTGGAAACCTTGTTATACAGGGCCACTATGAGCTGGAACTGACTTGACACCACTTAACAACATGTATGTCATAATAAAATTGTGCTCCAAAAGGTTTTCAGTGGCTGATTTTTCTCAGGAACAGATCTGGTTTTCTTTTGAGGCACCTCTGGGTGGGCCAACACTTCTCACCTTTCAGTTAACAACAAGTGTATTTGCAGTTCCCACCACCCAAACTAAAACTCTTGAGACCTACTGTCAAAACAATTTCCTGAACAACTATGTCATCTTCTGGCATAAGTATACAATACTTAAGTATTGAGTGATTTTTAAATATTTACCACTCAGATAGGTGACAGATGTGCTTTAACCCCCACTGTTTTAAAGTTTAATTCTGTGGCACTTTGGATAACACTGGACTTAACCACAAATTCGGCATGTCAAACCCACCAGCTGCTTCTCAGAAACCCTATACAGGGTCACTCTAAGTTAGAAACGGCTCAATGGCACTTAACAACAACATTTATTAAAGGCTGAAACTATTGTCCACATTGATGAGTTACTTCTCATGCTCAAAGACACTGTTCATTTTTCATTGAAGAGTTGTTTTTTTATCAACTTACACTAACTCTATATTTAAGGGAAAAAATAAGCTTATCTGTCATATTTATGAAAAAAATTTTCACCAATTTGTATATGCTAACTTTGAGGTTATTTTTATATGCACAGGAATTGTATGTTTGTCTGGTTGTTCATTCAAAATGCACTCAAGACTGCTAATCTTTTCCTCCAAGATTTTTTCTACTACTTTGATACTTAAAGATTTGCATTTTAAATTTAAATTTTATATAGTAAATGTTTCTCATTCCAAAATCAGTTAATATATATACTCATTTTCTTCTTTTTTTTAAGTTTTCACTGTGAACTGAGTGATAGTTTACATGGGAGAACATAGGTTTTACACTCATTGTTTCTTTGCAATGATTACAATCTCCTCCGTGCATCATCAATCAACAGAATTTTCTTCAATTCCCTGTTTTTTGTGGTTTTTTGGTTTGGGGGAGGCGAGTGTACACCAAAACACTCAGGAGTATATAATCATTTAAACCACCAAAGGGCACATTCTGCAAGCCTGCCTCCTGGCCGCCAGCACACAGCCTTTCTTTTTTCATGAGTCTAGCGTCTTCAGCTGCTCTCTCTCTCCATGCCCTCATCTGTGCCTCCATCTCGTTGTCACTGCCTCTCTGGATAGGGTACCATCATTTTCTTCTTTATTAGGACTTTATTTTCACACTCTATCTCTTTTTAATCAATTATCATCTTATAGAGGCATGTTGCTGTTGGGTACTGACGAGTTGCATCAAATTCATAGAGACGTCACGTGACAGAGTAAGTAGGTCTGTCCCATAGGGTGTTCTTGACTGCAATCTTTTTGGTAGCAGATCACCAGGTCTTCCTTCTCAGAGCTGCTGCGTAAGTTCTGTCAATTTTTTGTTTGGCAACTGAGCACGTAAGTGCTATGCTACCAACGCTCATTATTTTGATATAATGTACATAAAATCTACGCAAACAGTTTGCTTTGCCATGCTGCTCATTCAACAAAAACTAGTCCCTTCTAATTTGTTACTTTCTCCTTTATCATGTTAAGTGCTTATATACACCAGATTCTCTTCTTAAGTTTCCTTTTCTGATCCACTGATCTAACATCTATTTTTACTTTACATCAGTATCATACTATTTTAATGATCTGACCTTTATAATACAACCACCGATAAGCAGACACCACTGAGCTAAGTCTGACTCACCGTGACCCCATGTGTGTCAGAGCAGAACTATGCTCCATAGGTTTTTTTTGTTTTTGTTTTTTTTTAAATGTTTTATTGTGAATGATAGTTCACATGAGAGAACTTTAGTTTTACATTCATTCCATTGTATATCATTTCATTGCCATGGTTCTAATCCCCTCCATGGACCATCTTTCCATAGGGTTTTCACTGGCTGATTTTTCAAAAGTAGATCATCAAAACTTTCTTCCAGGTCACCCTTGGGTGGATGCAAACCTCCCACCTTTTGGTTAGCAGCCAAATGTTTCAGTCTGCACCATCCAGAAACTTTATAATACAACAGAAGCATAATATTTTAAGATCTAACACTCATGAACTTTCTTCTTTCAAAACTTTTTTTTTTAAATTGGTACCTATTCTTGCATATTGAATTCTTCCAGATAAACTGAAGTATCATGTTATCAAATACTCAAAGAGAAACCTTCTTAAAAGTTTTAGAGACAAAACTGAAGAAAGCAGGTATGATGTGTGGTCATTCTTCTCTCATCAGGCTATAAATGGAGACAGGGAGACCCACTGAACTGACCCAGCCATGGCCACTTACAACCAATGTAATAGGAACCAAAGGCCTACCTCCTCCTCCACCACCTCACCCAACTCAGAGATGGCGCGGGACCAATGGAAGATGACTCACCTTTGCAGGTGGGCATTGGGATCTTCTCACTGGCACGCAGGTGGAGTCCTGCCAGCTCGTCCCCATACTCTGCTGAATGAGCCGCATCAGCTTTAGGGCTGGAAATGCCTGGCACAGAGAGAGAAGTGTGTGGGGCTAGGAGAGAGCAGAGGACTGGGAGCCCAGGCAACGTCTTTGAAAGGAGCAGCCTAACCAAACGTGAAGGGAAACACACAGGCTCTGAAGACCACCTCAGGACACTCATCTTAGAAGGATGTGGGGCTTCTCAGAGACCAGTCCTCAAAGAATTACGAAGAAAAGTAGAGCCTGAGCAGACAGACAAGGGGTCTGTAGACCACCCGGCAGGCTGGGACAAGGGTCATGACTAGGGTCTCACTCACGTTTGGCCAAGGTAGTGTGGGTTAGTGGGAAAGAGCCTGGACTCAAAGCCGGTGTACTGAATTCCATCCTGACTCAGCACTTACGAGGGATGTGACAGGGAACCAGTGACTTGATCTGATACTCACGTTCCTCATCTCTAAAACGGCTCTAAATCACCCACCTCACAGGGCTGCTGTGAAGATGCAAGGAGTCACTGTGTAATATACCCAATAGAGCTCCAGGCATCCGATTCACACAATTCTTCCTACAGCTCTGCTAGCTCAAACTCAGCCCACTTCCCAACTGTGTCGCTAATAACTTCCCTCCCCGAGAACTTCAGGTTCAGTCTGTGTCTGAGAGAACACAGGTGTTTCCCTGAGACATCCCAGCCCCTCCATCTCTTCCCCAGGATAAGCCATGCCCTCACCTCCTGAGACCATTTTCCCATAGGTCTCCAGCATGAGATCCCAGTAGTGTTCCTTCTGAGTAGAATCCAGGTGCCTCCACTGCTCCTGGGAAAATACAATGTCATGACCATCAATATGACCCCGAAAGAAGAGGTCTCAACGCTGCATCCCCGAGAAGGAAGGAATGTGCCCTAGGTTCTTGGGCATCGAAGATCCAACAAACCAGGGGAGAGGGATTCAAGGAGGAAGAGGCCCAGAGGAAAACTCCAGTCCCTACCTGAGCATCTCTTGCTCTGATTATAAAACATATGGGGTATAGTTGTGTGTGTGTATTTTAGAAGTATGGCCCTTTCGCCTAATCCACCAGTCTTTGTTTTAGCATGAGGCTTACAACTCAGTTAACATCCTGGTTGACACGTCTTATGCCTTTCAACTTGCTTTTAAACAAATTTTCTTTAAACTTCTTTCTTTTCCCCCTTCAATTTCTAGATTTCAGTTAAATATCGGGAAGATCAAGCATTTGCATAAAGTACTTGAAACGGTTAAAAAAGAAGAGCATGGAAAAGCTATGTTCTCCATTCAACAGGAAGGATTTACCCTTAAAAGCATGTAAAAGTAAAAAAAAAAAAAAAAAAGTACTTATTGTTAAAGTCTGATATTTCTAGTATTTAACTAAAATCTAGAAATTCCAGGAGGAAAATAAAGGAGTTTGCTGAAAAGCAGGTTGAAATCATCAACAGGTGGTAAGAATCAACCAAGATATTGATGGAGTTGTAAACCTCATCTTGAAACAAAGACTACTGGGTTAAGATGATAAGTCTCTCAAATCTCCCAAGAATTATCCGTTTAGGCTCTAACATTCAATCAGTAGATGGGTTCTCTGGAACAAGGCATCCTTCAGTTACCCACTAATGGTAACTTCTTTTCTGATGGAGCTAAGATGCCCACTGCCATTGAGTGAATTTGGACCCGTGGCGATAGTGTAGGACGGAGTAGTTAAGAACTGCTCCTTAGTGTTTCTGAGACTATGAACCTTTACAGGAGCAAACAACATCCTCTAACGATAGTTATACTAAACATGTTGTTGTTGTTGTTAAGTGCTGTCGAATCAATTCTGACCCATAGCAACCCTATAGAGGATTTTCACGGTCAAGAGACAGAATAGAAAATGAATAGGAAAATATGGCTCATCATTTATGTTTTCTGCAAGAGACATGCCTTAGAAACAAATACAATGTTAAGCTAAAAATCAAAGGATGGAAAAACATATCAAGCATATGTTGTTGTGAAGTGCAAT
The DNA here is from genome assembly GCF_000296735.1 of Chrysochloris asiatica. Taxonomy (NCBI): domain Eukaryota; kingdom Metazoa; phylum Chordata; class Mammalia; order Afrosoricida; family Chrysochloridae; genus Chrysochloris; species Chrysochloris asiatica. Next base: position 14,626,396 of record NW_006408572.1, read on the forward strand.
TGAGTGTGATCCAACTCATACCAACCCTGTTTAGGGTTTCCAAAGAGTGGCTAGACCATATGGCAACTCAAAAAACAAAAAAACAGGGGTAGCAATATTAGTTTCTGTTAATAGGGGGTCTTAGGCAAAACCATTATAAGAATAAGAAAGGTCATTATACAATGATTAAAGGGTCAATCCAATCAGAGAACATAGCCATAGTAAATACCTATGCACCCAATGAAAGAGCTCCACAATACATAATTCAAAGTGTAACCGAATTTACAAGAGAAACAGACAACTCCACAATACTATTGAGAGACTTTGTGATGAAGGGCAGAACAACTAGTGAGAATCTCAACACAAATACAGAGGATTTAAACAGTACAATTAACCAGCATAACTCATACTCATATACAGGACACACCATCCAAGAAAAAATAATACCAATTCTTCTTTAGCACACTTGGAACATTTTATAGGATAGGCCCTGTTTTGGGCCACAAAGCAAGCTTCAATAAACTTTAAACCATCCATATACTACAAAACATCTTCTCAAATCACAATACTATAATATTAAAAACCAACAACAGGAAGAACAATGGGGAAAAAAATCAAACACATGGAAAATGAGTAACACCTGTTTAAAAAACAAATGGATAATACAATAAATAAAAACAGAAATTAAGCTTTCAGACGGAGTCGCCATCTTGCAGTAATCCACCAAGAAGAGGAAACAAACGGAAAGAGGCGAGGCACCCGCTCTATGTTCTCCAGGCCTTTCAGAAAACATGGGGTCATTCCTTTGGCCACATACATGAGAATCTACAAGAAAGGTGATACTGTGGACGTCAAGGGAATGGGCACAGTTCAAAAAGACATGCCCCACAAATGTTATCACACAAAACCGGAAGAGTCTACAATGTGACCCAACATGCTATCGGCATTGTTGCGAACAAGCAAGTCAAGGGCAAGATTCTTGACAAGAGAATTAATGTGTGCATTGAGCATATTACGCACTCTAAGAGCCAAGACAGCTTCCTGAAGCGAGTGAAGGAAAATGATCAGATAAAGAAGGAAGCCAAAGAAAAAGAGACCTGGGTTCAGCTAAAGCACAAGCCTGCAACCCCCAGAGAGGTGGACTTTGTGAGAACCAATGGAAAGGAGCCTGAGCTGCTAGAACCTATTCCCTAGGAATTCATGGCATAACAGGAATGAAATAAAGATGTCTGAGGTACAAAAACAAAACAAAACAAATTAAAAAGTCTTTAAATCAAATGAAAATACAACATACTAAAGCAGTGCTCAGAGGACAATTTATAGCAATAAATGCATACATCAAACAAGGAGAAAGAACCAAAATCAAACCTTAACCAAACACCTCTAACAATTAGAAAGAAAACTCCAAAGAGAGGGTCTATAGTCACCAGTAGAAGAAAAGTGCTAAAGATTAGAGGAGAAACAAAGGAAACACAAAAACAACAGAAAGAATCAACAGTACTAGAAGTTGGTTCTTTAAAAGGGTTAATAAAATTGACAAACCCCTGGTAAGTTTAACAAAGAAGGTGAAAATAACAGGAATACAAGATGAAATGGGCGGGTGGCATCATCACAGAACCAACTAAAGAAAATGGGAAAAGCAGACCACTATGAAGAACTGAAAGGAGCTCTGGTAGCGTAGTGGTTACGAATCGGGCTGCGAACCTTAAGGTCAGCGGTTCGAAACTACCAGTAGCTCCGCGGGAGAAAGATGAGGCTTTCTACTCCCGTAAAGATTTACACCCTCGGAAACCCTGTACAGGGTCACTACGGGTCGGACCCGACTCGATGGCACTTAACAACAACAACAATGAAGAACTGAAGAGCCCTGGCAGCTCAGTGGGTTCAGTTTGGGGCTGTTAACCACAACGTTGACGATTCAAATCCACTAACTACACTGTGGGAGAAGTATGATGCACTCTGCTTCTGTAAAGACTTACAGCCTAGGAAATCCTACAATACTCTATCCGAGAGGATGACAATAAGATGGAGGAAGAACTGTACTCCAAAAACATTGAAAACCTAGAAGAAATGGGCAAATTTCTAGACACACATAACCTACACAAATTAGCTCAATCTGAAGTAGAAAACCTGAGCAGACCCATTATAAAAGAAGACACTGACTAGGTAATTAAATTAAAAAAAAAAAACAACTTTCAACAAAAAAAAATTCCTGGTTTCTCTTTAGCCTCAGTGGCGAATTCTACCACAGTCAGATAACAGCCGACACAAATTCTACTCTAATTCTTCCAGAACACAGAAAAGGATGGAATACTCCCAAATTCATTCTAGGAAGCTAGCATACCTCTTGATACCAAAACCAAATAAAGAAATCCAAAAAAAAAATAAAAGAAAATTAGAGACAAATGTCACTCACAAACAGAGACCCAAAAACTGTCAACAAAATCCTAGTCATTAGAATCCAATAACAAAAAACAAATGATCATGACCAGTGGGGTCATGTAAAGATGGTTTCACATTGGAAAAACAATCAATGCAATCCACCACATAAATAAAACACAGGCAAACAACCACAAAGTCATATCAGATAATAGGATCCTATACACAGAAAATCCTAGAGCCTCAAGAAAACTACTGGAACTTATCACAGGGATTTAGCGAAGTGGCAGAGTACAAGATCAAGGTACCCTACACTAACAAAAAGAACTCTATAAAGGAAAACAATACCATTTACACTGTTGTTATTCAGTGCTGTCAAGTCATTCTGACCCATAGCGACCCTGTAGAGGGTTTCCGAGGAGCAGCTTGAACCACTGACCTTGCTGTTCAAACAGCTTTACAGTCTGGCACATCAGCCCATAGCGCCACACCCATTTACACTAACTACTGAGAAATGCATATATACGTGTATATATTTCATAGTCCTGGTGTGGTGCTATACATTAATGCACTGGATTGCAGTCAGTTAGAATCACAATTGCAAGGTCACCAGCCGCTCCTCAGAAACCCTATACAGGGTCACTATAGGTCGGAACCAAGGAGCTCTGGTAGCGTAGTGGTTACGAATCGGGCTGCGAACCTTAAGGACAGCGGTTTGAAACTACCAGCTGCTCTGCGGGAGAAAGATGAGGCTTTCTACTCCCGTAAAGATTTACACCCTCGGAAACCCTGTACAGGGTCGCTATGGGTCGGAACCGACTCGACGGCACTTAACAACAACAACATAGGTTGGAACCAACTCAAAGGTACTTAACAACAACAATATATATATATATGCATAGAGAGAGAGAGAGAGAGTGTGTGTGTCCTGGTGTGGTGCTATAGAATAGGCCCTGAACAACATATATATGGCAATTGTGAAGACAGTGTGGGAGCCGGCATAGTTTTGTTCTGTGTGCATAGGGTCGCTATGAGTCAGAACTGACTAGAAGGTGCCTAACAACATATATATACGTTATGCTTGAGCCCACTGCTGCTGCCACTATGCCAATCTATCTCGTTGGGGGGGATCTTCCTCTTTTTCGCTGACCCTCCACTTCACCAAGCACGATATCCTTCTCCAGGGGCTGGTCCCCTCCTGATAACATGTCCAAAGTCTGAGGGACGAAGTCTCACCATCCTGGATTCTAAGGAGAATTCTGACTGCATTTCTTCCATATCTATGTTAACACTAGTTTTAGTATATTTTGTTGTTGTTAGGTACTGTAGAATTGGTTCTGACTCATAAAAACCCATAGTGTTTCCGAGGAGCGGCTGGTGGGTTTGATCCACCAACCTTGAAGTTCAAACCGACCTTGTGGTAGAGTGCTTATCCTACAGTACCATGCCAGGAGTATGAGGTATAGAAGGCCTCCTGCTGTGGCACTGAAGGGTCAGCACTGGACTGTGAACCATAAGGTCAGCAGTTCAAACCCACCAGTTGCCCCTCAAAAACCCCATACAAAGTCACTATGAGTCAGAAACAACTTGACAGTACTTAAAAACAACAATGAGGTATAGTTTTCAAGAAATAAAAAGAAACCTACATAAATGGAAGGACATATCATTTCGTGGATAAATGTCAACACTACACAAAGAAATCTACAGATGTACTGCAAATCCTAAATCAGATACCATCATCATTCTTTAAAAAGATGGAAAACCTAATCACCGACTTTATATGGAAAGGAAAAAAACCCTGGATAAACAAAGCCCTACTAAAGAAGAACAAAGTAGAAGGCCTCATATTTCCAAGTCTCAAAACGTACTACTACAGCCGCAGTAGTGAAAACAGCCTGGTACAGGAAAAGGACAGATACACAGAACAATGGAACAGAATGGAGAACTCAGAAATTAACTTAACCCAATTACAAACAGCTGATCGCTTACAAATGGCCAAAACCCATTCAATGGGGACCAGAGAGTCTCTTTAACAAACTGTGCTGGAAAAGCCGGATATTCATGTGCAAAAAATGAAACTGAATCCATACCTCATTCCATATACTAAAACTAACTCAAGATGAACCAAAGACCTAAATGTAAGACCTAAAATTATAGCCAGCAGCAGCAAAAACAATAAACAAAAAACACATTTTTGCTTAAAAACATGGCAAAAATATACCAACAAGCATAACTAAAAACACATAAGCAACCCTTTGGTTGGTTGATGATGCATGGAAGGGATTGTAACCATAGCAATGAAACAAAATATGATAGAATGAATGTAAAACTAATATTCTCCCATGTAAACTATCACATAATTCACAATAAAACATTAAAAAAAAAAAAACATAAGCAACAAAAGATAGACTAGATGATTGGAAACTCTTAAAAATTAAACATTTATACCCATCAAAAGACTTCAAAACAGATTAAAAAGAGAACCTACAGACTGGGAAAACATTTGTGGCAATGACATATCTAACAAAGGACTAACTTGTAAAGTTGACAGAAAATTTCAACACCTCAACAACAGAAAGATAAAATCTACAGATGACACGCACAGTCACTTAGTTAAAAAAAAGACAGTCAGGCGGCCAACAAACACATGAAGAAATACTCAATGATCATTAGACATTTTGTTGTTGTTATGTGCCGCCGAGTCAGTTCCAAATAATAATGATCCTGTATAGGTTTTCCGAGGAGCAGCTGGTGAGTTTGAACCGCCGACCTTGTGGTTCGCAGACCAGCATTGATCCTGCAGAGCCACACCAGGAGTCAGCCATGAGAGAGATGCAAATCAAAACAATGAAATTATCATCTCACCCCAACATAAACAACAAAGTTCATAAAAACAGAAAAGAACAAATGCTGGCAAGGATTTGGAAAGAGTGGAACTCACAGTGGTTCCCCCACTGTGGAAAACAGCATGGCACATCCTTAAAATGCTGGAAATAGAAATACCCTATGACCCAGCAATCCCACTATTAAATATATATGCTAAAGAAATAAGAGCTGTGATACAAATAGAAATATGCACACTACACACACAGCAAAAAGACTGAAAAAAGATAAATACTCAGCGGCAGGTGAATGGAGAAGCAAACCGTGGTGTATACACAACAATGGAACACTACACAATGTCCAGGAACAAAGATGAGTCTGTGAAACAACTTGTAAAGTGAATGAACCTAGAGCACATTATGCTGAGTGCAATTAGTCAATCACTAAAAGGCTAATCCACCACTCGTCTGTCAGTTTGTTGTACTGTGGTGGCTTGTGAGTTGCTGCGATTCTGGAAGCTATGCCACTGGTATTTTAAGGACCAGCAGGGTCACCCATGGTGGACAGGTTTCAGATGAGCTTCCAGACGAAGACAGACTAGGGAGAAGGAGTGATGAACCAGTCACGGGAGAAACATAACATGTTTGGTAAGGTGGAGGGTCAGAGAAAAAGAGGAAGACCCCCAACGACATGGATTAGCCAAGTGGCAGCATTGATGAACTCAAGCGTGGCAACAGTAGTGAGGTTGGCCCAGGATCGGGTAATATTTCATTCTGCTGTGCATAGGGTCACCATGAGTCCGTACCGACTTGATGGCACCTAACAACAAAAACAATAACAAAGGACTAATGCATGCACTCTACTGCCAACTCTTCTTTCTGGCTGGTAGTGAGGCCCTACCTGTCTCTGCAATTCTCTCTCCTTTTATCTCTTGTAAGCTAAAAGGTATGACTCAAGCAAGGGTGTGACTTGAGTAACGTTGTGACTTTAGAGTAGAACTGAGCACGAGTGTGACTGCAAACACATTCCAGAGTAAGGCTGCCTCTTTAGCATACTGCTGTTGTTAGGTGCAGTAGAGCCAGTTATGACTCATAAGTACCCTGGTTGGGTTTCTGAGGAGTAGCTGGTGGGTTTGAAACCCCAACCTGTGGTAAGCAATCCAGTGCTTATCCATTAGCACCACACCAGGACCCCATAACATACAGAGGTTAGGGTTTACACTATATCATAAAATGAAGGGTCATATGTGTGGAGAACCACCACACAATACTGGGACTCAGAGCCTAGCCAAGTTGGCACATACTTACGTGAGACACTGTTCAACCTTTGATAGTACACCCTTGGTCCCCACAAAATTCATATCCTTTACACATGTAAAACACATTCATCCCATCATAGCATCCCAAAAGTCTCAAATCATCTCCAAATCCAAAATCTCATCTTCTGAATCATAAAAATCTAATATGGATAAGACTTTAGGAATATTCCATCCTGGGAAAAAATTTCTCTTCATGGAACAGGTACAATGTAGACATTTCCTTGGCAGATGACAAAACTGAAGGGGGTAAAAAAGGGATAACAGGCACCAAGCGAGTTCAAAGTCTAGCAGAACAATTTACAGTAGCTCTCAAGGTTTGAAAACAATCCTCTGTTCTCTGAGCTATTTTGGGTTGTGGGCCCACCCTTCAGATACTGTACGTTAGGCAGATTATCTGGATTTGGATAGAAGCCTTTCAGTCCTAGGCTTCAGATCTACTTTCCAGACCCACTGGGAGGACAAATGAGCTCCCATTACTTAAGGCTGTGGGTGACCCCGTTCTCCCAGAACAGCTGAGTTACAATCTTACCCTCTCAACTCTAGTACCCTTGCCCCCTCAGCTTTGGCTGGTGGCCCCATCGTCCTGGGACATTTTCACAGCAGCCCCAGACTGCAGAACCAGGCTGGCAAATGTCTGACTGTTTGAAACCTCAGGGGCTGTGGCCCCAGACTTTGAGAACCAGGTCCCGCCTTTTTTGACAGAGATAGTGCTTTACTGTGCTCATTCCAACAGTAGTGCTGACCTCTGACCTACTTCATGGATGGTCCTTCTTCATGGATGGTTCTTTTCTTCTTAGACTACTTAAGATGGCAATAAACTGAACATTCTGCCTTGAATGAACCGTCGAGACATACTGAAACTCACAAACATTTCCCTGTGTATTGTTCTTGTGACCCCAGGGAGCCCCCCTCCTCCACTCCACTCAGGAGAAAGCACACCCCCACTTCCAATCCTCCTGATGACTGGAACAAGCTCCAAACCTGCTTCAGGGACGAGGAAAGCAGGGGAGCCCAGCTCACCTGAGATGGTGCTGCAAGAAGAGCACCTCCGCAGTCCTGGTCTCCCACAAGCCTTTCCTCAGGTTGGGCAAGCAGCTGGGAAGCAGCCTTCACTGCAGGGAGAGATGGGACGTCTTAGGAATCTACAAGTCTCCTCAGCCCCTCTCCAGGGGGAACTGGTCAAATGACACTTGACAGACGAGAAGTGACACCCATTCCACATCCGTAGTACTTACATCACCAACAATCTCCAACTTGCTTCAACCTCCCAGTTTCACCCAAACTGTCTGTCTCCCACCTCCTTGCTCACATCCAAAATCCAAATTGTCTACCACACTCATGAAGTGGTTTAAGATGCACACTTTCCATCACTATATCAGAGTGATTCATGGAGAGCTGTGGTGCCACAGGATAAACACTGGACTGTGAACCACGAGGCTGGCAGTTCAAACCCACCAGCTGCTCTGTGGAAACCCTA
>NW_006408572.1:14634476-14638808 GCF_000296735.1 Chrysochloris asiatica
TCAAAACTTTCCAGGGACACCTCAATCTGACCACAACATTTTCAACTCACACAACAACAACCTCTAACATTCCCAGGAAATCCCCCGTACCTCAAGGGGCAGTCACTGCCACTCACCTGGTTCTTGCTCCACATCAGATTCCTCCTTCACAGCACGGCTCACTTGCTCCCCAGACCCCGAGGCTGGATTCTGAAGTCCCAACGCTTGAGACTCCACTTCCAGATGGGGCTCTGCCTCTCCCACATGGCAGTTTGGAGATGCCACCTTCTCTGATAAGATTTCCTCTCCTAGAACGTGGATGCTGATCTAGAGATCAGACACTAAGAGTTAGGGAAGGATTCAGAGCTGGGATTTCTGAAAGATATGAGGCCAACCTTACAAAGCACACGATAAAACAGTCCCATAGACTGGGGAAGAAGAAAACCAATTTTTCTTTCTTATCCAGCATGAACCAGGGATGGAAATATCCCACCAGAGGCCAAATGCGGAGGCCTGAACCAGACATGGAAGACCTTCAGGACGGACCACTAACATTGTGTTTTTGTTGGACAGTTTCCACCAATTAAAACACTTTTAGTACACTCAAAACTATAGAGTAAAGATGGAATGGTATGGGATATTTTATCTTTACTCAATATAACTAAAACATATTCACAGTCATACACACACACAATGTCCACTGCCAACAAGTCCATTCCAACTCATGGCTATTCCTTACGCTACAGAATAAAACTACTCCATGAGGTTTTCTCAGCTGGAATCTTACTGAGAGTCCACGTGTGGTGCTGTGGGATAAGCATTGATCGAAAGGTCATTCTGAACCCTGAGGTTGATGGTCAAACCCACTAGCCGCTCACAGGAAACCATATGTGGGGTCCCTGTGAAAAGGAAATGACTCGACGGCACTCACAACAATCTTCATGGAAGCCTATCCCCAGGCCTTTCTTCCACGCTGCCACTGGGTGGGGTCAAAGCACTAACCTAAGTGCTCTCCAGTTGGTTCTAAATCCCAGTGACCCTGTGTAGGATTTCCTAGTAGCGTCTGAGGAGTTTGAACCACGAATCGGGCTGCGAACCGCAAGGTCAGCAGTTCGAAACTACCAGTTGTTCCGCGGGAGAAAGGTGAGGCTTTCTGCTCCCATAAAGATTTACAGCCTCGGAAACCCTGTACAGGGTTGCTATGAGTCGGAACCGACTCCACGGCACATAACAACAACAACAACCTTGTGTTTAGCAGCCCAGTGCTTATTTTACAGCATCAGACCAGAAGTCCCTGGTTAACTGTAGAACACAAAGTGTACCACCGAGGAACCTGAGAGTCATACATAGTTGTAGAATTAGGTGACGCATGGGGATGCCCCGTGAGACCCCAGATGGTAAAATTCTCTGCTCACCCACTGCCACAGTCTCCGGGGGTCTCCCTTCAAGCTCTCTACTAGAGTCACGGCCTCCTCTCCGCTGCCTGGACACTGCTTGCGCACCCACATCTGGATCTCCCCGGGCAGGATGCTCAGGAACTGCTCCAACATCAGGAGTTCTAGGATCTGCTCTTTGGTATGAAGCTCCGGCTGCAGCCATTGGAAACAGAGCTTCCGAAGTTGTCTCAGGGTCTCGTGGGGTCCAGACCTCACCTGGTATCGAAACTGCCTAAAGAGCTGGCGGGCAGTTTCGGGGGCACACAGCTCCCCTTGAGGAGCAGCATCCGGTCCAGGGAATGGGCGGTCCTCTGCCTTGGCCAGTGGAGGCAGCAGGACCAGGGCCTGCCCTAGCTCGACAGGCATCATCTGGCCTAGAAAGTTCTTTCACTTCACAGGAGGTACTTCCCAGACGGAGAGCTCACAGGGGAAACCCAGGTCTTCACAGCGCCTCTCGCAGAACCACTAGAGAGAGAGTGAGATGCACACATTCTCAGAAGGAACAAATTCACATGCCCCGCCTAGGAGATCCTGGAACCAACCACAGATCCTATGAAACTGCTCAAAGACAACCGAAAAGGGAACAGAAGAGAACAGAAGCTAGTGAGTCAACTCCAACTCATAGTGACCCCGGTGTGTCAAAGCAGAGCTGTGTTCCTTCCATAGGGCTGGCAATGGCTGCTTACTTAGTGGAGGATCACTAGGCCTTTCTTAGAGACGTCTCTGGGAACACACCTACTCCCAACCTTTCCACTGACCACCCAGGGGCTCCAGGCATACACTCTTCTAAGGCTGTCAGCTTGCAGTCACAGAGCAAACCTCCCATGGCATATGTAAACTGCCAACATCACCCTGCCCTTCTTATAAGCTTCTCTCTCGGTCTTCAACTGTCCTGACCAAGTAGAAGAACTTCATCCATGTCTTGAAGCATTTCCACTATGGGGTTCCAGTAAACAGACCTTCCACACCTAACTCTTCTGCCTGCCTCTCTCTACCGATGGAAAACTCAAGCTGGGCAAAGACATCAGAGCCCTGGAAAGAAATCCCCATGCTGAAATGATCAGTTGCTTCCAAAACAAAGGTGAGGGGAAGAGAACAAAAAACTCTTCCCAAGAAGGTGTAGTAACATTTCCCTGTGACCTCTTTTAAGCGCCATGTTGAAAACGGGTGTGTTTGGAAAGTTAGGAAAAACCTGTCACACCTGAAATGTTTAACCTTGGACTCAAAGGATGTTTAGAACAAACACTTGTTGTTAAGTGTGGTTTAGTCAGTTCCAACTCATAGTAACTAATACTCTACAGGGTTTCTGAGGAGTAACTGGTAGGTTTGAATCACTGATCTTTCCACAGAAGCATACTGACTATCTAAAAACGCTTCTATTCCCATGAACCATGTAATCTCTATCTTATGACCATTGCTGTTGCTGTAGTATGTCATTGAGTCGGTTCTGACTCACTGAGACCCTGTACAGAGTTTCCGAAGAGTGGCTGGTTGGTTTGAACCACCGACCTGTGGTTAGCAGTCCAGTGCTTATCCTATAGCACCATACCAGGCCTCCTATCTTATGACTTTGTTGTTGCTGCTAAGTATTATCCAGTCCGTTTTGACTCATAACCACTCTGTATAGAGTTTACAAGGAGTGGCTGGTGGGTCTAAACCACTGACTTAGTGGCTAGTAGTCCAGTGCTTATCCTACAGCCCCACACCAGGACTCTTTATGGCTAGTGCTACCAAATCTCAAAATTACCAACTAAGGCAGTGAGATGAGAAATACTGGATGGCAAAGTTTAAAAAGGAACATGTGTTATTTCTTAATTTTCTAGCTTGTGTTCCCACAAGCTAGATTAATGGGTCGATCCTTAAAAGTTACAGAAACAATGTCTCTGATATAAATAGTATTATGATTGATCCATAATACTAAATACAATGTTCAAAAAATAAATGCTGTTAATGATGTTTTAAGGAGAATCACTTGAGTGTTTGGCTAAATCAGAGTTTTGGGTAATACTGTCTTTTAATAACTTTTTCCTTGAGTCATAAAAAGCAAAGTCCATATGCTTTTCCCCCATGCAATCCTAAATCAGAAAATCATTTGGAAACTGACAGAATAAGAAGGCAAGCTTTTTCCATGATAAAAGAAGAGAGAGGTAAAAATGATCTCTCCACTATTACTTATTTCTCTTATGGATCACAGCAAATGTATTCTTTCTTTATGAGAAAACACACACATTTCATTCAGAGATTCATACAGCACCTCGTGGGCTACTATGACATATATGAAGCTCAATAAATATTCTTTGGGGAATGAAGGAGTACACAAAAATCCTTTACTTCTAAAGCTCTTTACCTCCTCAGCTTCAACTAACAGCAACATTGCAGACATTTACTTGGTTCCTGAATTAAGATACCAACAAGGTTGGTGGTTCGAGCCCATCAGCAGTTCCCAAGAGAAAGGTGAGGTTTCTGAAAAAGATTTTTAAAAGGCTTGGAAACCCTAAACAGGGTGGCTATAAGTTGAAACAGAATCCATGGCGCTTAACAACAACAAAAGATACCAGTTCAGATGGGAGACTGACATGTATAGACACATAAATATACATATGTATGATATTTAGGGGAAAGTAACTATCTTGAAATCTTTCAAGAAAGTGAGGTGGCACTGGAGGCACTCACTTATCTATGTCAAGAAATTTGGAAGACAACTATCTGGCCAACTGATTGGAAGAGATCCATATCTGTGCACATTCCAAAGAGAGGTGACCCAACAGAATGTGGAAATCATCAGACAATATCTTTGATATCCCATGCAAGTAAAGTTTTACTAAAGGTAATACAGAAACGGCTGCAAGCATACATTGACAGAGAACTTCCAGTTGTTCAAGCCAGATTCAGAAGAGGCTGTGGAATGAGGGATACC
>NW_006408572.1:14640058-14641237 GCF_000296735.1 Chrysochloris asiatica
TCTGACTCATAGCAACCTTGTACAGGGTTTCCAAGGCTGTAAATTTTGATGGGAGCAGAATGCCTCATCTTTCTCCTGCAGAACAGCTGGTAGTTTCGAACTGCTGACCTTGCAGTTCCCAGCCCGACTCGTAACCACTACTCTAACAGAGCTCCATATAATAGATATATGTTGTTGTTGAAAGCCAGAGTCAGTTTAGACTCAACCACTCTATAGAGGGCTTCCAAGGTACCAACCATGCGGTGAACAGTCCAGTACTTCGCCTACAGCGCCACACTAGGATGTTGTTGTTAAGTGTTTCAACTCATAGCAACCCAATGAGTATAGTTTTCTGAGGAGTAATTCCTGGGTCAGAACTGCCAACCCTTTGGCTAGCAGTCCTGTGCTTAATCCTACATCACCATCATGATACACATATATAAAGAATCCAATATGAGGCTAATACATAGGGCAGTGCTGCTAATAATGTATTGTTGTTGTTGTTGTTGTTAGGTGCCATCAAGTCAGTACCGATTCATAGTGACCCTATGCACAACAGAACGAAACACTACCCAATCCTGGGCCAACCTCACTCTTGTTGCCATGCTTGAGTCCATTGATGCTGCCACTTGGCCAATCAATCTCCCTGGGGGTCTTCCTCTTTGTCTCTGACCCTCCACCTTAGCAAACATGATATCCTTCTCCAGCAACTAGTCCCTCCTGATAATATGTCCAAAGTATGAGAGACGACGTTTGGCCATCCTGGCCTCCAAGGAACACTCTGGCTGCACTTCTTCCAACACAAATCTGTTGGTTCTATGGGCAGCGCATGGCACTTTTAATATTCTCCTCCAACACCATAACTCAAAAGCATCAATTCTTCTACAGTCTTCCTTATTCACTCTCCAGCTAATACATATGAGGTTATTGAAAATACCATGGCTTGGGTCAGGCCTCAAGCTGATATCTTTGCTCTTCAACACTTTAAAAAGGTCTTGTGCAGATTTGCTTAATGCAATATGTCATTTGATTTCTTGACTGCTGCTTCCATGAGTGTTGATAGTTGATCCAAGAAGAATGGAAGTCCTTGACAACTTCAGTCTTTTCTCCATTGATAAGAATGCTGTTTATTGGTCCAGTGGTGAGGATTTTTGTTTTCTTTACATTGAGATGTAATCCATACTGAAGGCTGTGCTCTTT
>NW_006408572.1:14641447-14643638 GCF_000296735.1 Chrysochloris asiatica
TTTCAGCAAGCAAGGTTGTATCATCTGCATATTGCTGGTTGTTAATGTCTTCCTCCAATCCTGATGCCACGTTTTTCTTCATATAACCCAGCTTCTCGGGTGATTTGCTCAGCATACAGGTTGAATAAGTATGGTGAAAGAATACAACCCTGTCGCACACCTTTCGTAATTTTAAACCATTCAGTGTTCTCATGTTCTGTTTGAACAACTGCCTCTTGGTCCATGTACAGATTCCTCATGAGTACAATTCCAGAATACTCATACTTCGCAATGTTGTCTATAGCTTGTCATGATCCACACAATCTAAAGCCTTTGCATTATCAATGAAGCACAAGCATCTTGCTGATATTCTCTGCTTTTAGCCAAGATCCATGGGACATCAGCAATGATATCCCTCATTCCACAGCCTCTTCTGAAACCGGCTTGAATCTCTGGAAGTTCTCTGTCAATGCATGCTTACAGCCATTTCTATATTACCTTTAGTAAAACTTTACTTGCATGGGATATCAAAGATATTGTCCGAAAGCATCAAAAAAAGATGGAAGGAATACACACAGTCACTGTACCAACAGGAAATGTTTGTTGTTCAACCATTTCAAGAGGTAGCATAAGATCAAAGTCCAACGATCCTAAAAGAAGAAGTCCAAGGTGCATTGAAGGAATTGGCAAAGAACAAGGCACCAGGAAATGATGGAATAAAAATTGAAATCTTTCAGGAAAGTGAGGCAGCACAGGAGGCACTCAACTCTACTCTGCCAAGAAATTTGGAAGAAAACTATCTGGTCGACTGATTGGAAGAGATCCGTATTTGTGCCCATTCCAGAGAGGTGACCCAACGGAACGTGGAAATCATATATATGCATTTATATATATCTGTGTGTGTATATATATACATAGAGAGAGAGAGAGAGCTCTGGTAGCGTAGTGGTTACGAATCGGGCTGCTAACCTCAAGGTCGGCAGTCCGAAACTACCAGCGGTTCCGCGGGAGAAAGATGGGGCGTTCGGCTCCCGTAAAGATTTACAGCCTCGGAAACCCTGTGCAGGGTCACTATGAGTCAGAACCGACTCCATGGTACTTAACAACAACATGTATATATATATATATCAAAACAAATGGAGCAAGTATGTATATAAACACACAACTACGTATTATGTATCGGAGTCCTGTTGTGGCGCTGTAGGTTAATGCGCTGGACTTCAAGGTTGGTTTGCACATAAGATATGCGGTTCAAGCTCACCAGCCGCTCCTTGGAAATCCTATTAAGCATCGCTACGGGTTGGAACTGACTGGATGGCATTTAACAACTACAGTATTAGCCCCACATGGAACTCTGTTCATGTTATTTCTAATCCTCACCATCACCCTATTAAAGAAGAAAAATCTGAAATCTCTGAGGTTCAATGCTGGTTAGCCAGATTCAATCCCAGGAAACCCTAAAACCTGCGGTATGAGGAGAGTATGCCTAAATTTGGATATTTGTGGGGGCGTTTTGGAGGGTATGGCAAACGCTAGGGGAGCCCGGGCAACGCTGCCCACTGCACTCTGCCCCCTCCGGCCCCAAACGTCACCAGCAGCCAGATAACAACTCTAGGCGTCACCCCATCCGGGTCCCCTTTTCCCAGGGCTCCATGGCAGCCTTCAGGGGAAGGCAGCAGGAAGTGGCCGGTTTTCGTCCTCAGTGCGGACACCGGGCAGGTCCACTCCCAGCACCGCCACCCACCTTCGTCCCCCAGCCACCCACACTAGCCGAGGCCTAAGCGCGTGCGAAAGTGGTGTGCACGCTTCTAGTCTTACGGCCGCGCGCGCTGACAGGCCCCGCAGCCACTCCCGCTGGCCTGGCCGTCTCGGCGCCCTGCGCCAGGCCTGATCCGAGGTGGCCACCGCCGACCCGAGCGCGCTCACCTCGGCCTGCCTAGCGGCTCCGGGCGCACTTCCGGAAGACGCGGGTGCTGCGTGCGCCTCTCTAGGGCAGCCGGAGGTGGGAGGAGGGGGAAGGCGGGGCGGAGCCGCCGGAACTGAGGTGAACGCTGGAATGGACCACAGAGCCACCCGCTCCACTACCTCTGGGTGACCGCCCCAAGGGCCGCCTGGGGACACCTGGAGGCCCTGTGATTAACCGTGTTCTCCGTGCAACCAGCAACCATTCATTCTTGAAGCTTAATAGTTCATTCATCTCATCAAACACATT
>NW_006408572.1:14643993-14646145 GCF_000296735.1 Chrysochloris asiatica
TAAGCACTGTACTGCTAACCAAAAGATAGGCAGTCCAAACCCACCAGTTTCGCTGTTCAGAAACCTTTATATGTACATGGTGGTAGTGGTTATGTACCATGGAGTAGGTTCCGACTCAGCGACCCTGGACAGGGTTTCTGACAAACACTTAGAGCCTTGGAAACCCTATACAGGGTTGCTGACTCTGAATCAACCCGAGGCACGTAAACGCATATGTGTGTGTGTTGTTGCTGTTAAGTGCCCTGGAGTCAGTTCTGACCCATGGTGACCCTGTATAGGGTTTCCGAAGGAACAGCTGGTGAGCTTAAACTGCCGACCTTGCAGTTTAAATGGCTTTGAAGTATGGCGCATTAACCCACAGCACCACATATATGGTGGTGATGGTTATGTGCCGTGGAGTCGGAACCGACTCATAGCGACCCTGTACAGGTTTCCGAGGCTGTAAATCTTTACGGGAGCAGAAAGCCTCATCTTTCTCCCAGGGAACAGATGGTAGTTGCAGTTCACAGCCAGATTCATAACCACCAGCTACCAGAGCTCCTTATAAACATACATATATCATCAGCTCTTTTAACTCACTTCTTCTATTTGCTCTAGCATCTCTACTCTGGACAGCAAGTTTCAGAGGGTCTTCTGACATCCGTTTTGGCTTTTTCTTCTTTCTTGACCTCTTAATGACCTTTTGCTTTCTTCTTGAATGAGGTTCTTGATGTCATCCTACAACTCTTCTGGTCTTTCATCTTTAGAGTCTAATGCATCACGTCTGTTTTTCAGATGATCTCTAAATTCAGGTGGGATGTGTTCAAGGTCATATTTTGGCTCTTGTGGATTTATTTTAATTTTCTTCAGCTTCTGCCTGACCTTGCATATGAACGATTGCTGGTCTATTCCACAGTCTGCCCCTCGCCTTGTTTTGGCTAATGATATGGAGCTTTTCCACCATCTCTTTCACAGATGTAATCAGTTTGATTTCTGTGTATTATATCTGGTGAGGTCCATGTGTATAGTCTTTTGTTTGTTTAAATAAGGTGTTTGCAATGAAGAAGTAGGTGGTCTTGTAATATTCCATCATGGGATCTCCAGTATCGTTTCTATCACCAAGGCCATGTTTTCCAACTACTGATCCTTACTCTTAGTTTCCAACCTTTGCATTCCAATCACCAGTGATTATCAATAGATCTTGATGGCTTGTTTGATCAATTTCAGACTGAAGAAATTGGTGGCAGTCTTGAATTTCATCATCACTGACTTTAGTGGTTGGTGCATAAATTTGAATAATAGTTGTATTAACTGGTCTTCCTTGTAGGCATATGGATATTATCTTATCACAGGCAGTGTTGTACATCAAGACAGATACTGATATGTTCTTTTTGATGATGAGTGTGACACCATTCTTCCTCAGTTTGTCATTGCTGGCATAGCAAACCAAATTCAAAGTTGTCAGATTCAAATGACCAATGCCAGCCCATTTCAGCTCACTTATGCACAGGATATCGGTGTGTATGCATTCCATTTCATTTTTAGACAATTTCTAATTTTCCAAGACTCATACTTTATACATTCCATGTTCTGATTACTAATGAATGTTTACAACTGTTTCTCTTCATTTTGAGTTGTGCTCCATCAGCAAATGAAGGTCCTGAAGTGTTCATCCAATTTGCGTCATCATGGCCAACTCTACTTTGAGGACTCAGCTCTTCCCCAGTCGTATTTGGAGTGTCTTCCAACCTGAGTGGCTCATCTTCCAGCACTATATCTGTCAATATTCTGGTGCTCTTCTTCATTCTTCAATGTTCAATATTCTGGTGCTGACTGGGTTCTACTGCTATTCATAAGGTTTTCATGTGACTAAATATTTAGAAGTATTCCATCACTCCTTCTTCCTGGTCTGTCTTCGTCTGGAAGCTCAGCTGAAACCTGCCCACTGTAGGTGACCTGTGGTATGGCTTCCAAATCACAGCAACCACACTATGACAAACTGACAGATGAGTGATGGCACTGGGATGATATGGATTGGCAAGACACTGGCTATCAAAAATGGGAGAGACTATAAAGGCATGAAGTGACCTACTTACAATCTTTAATGACTATGCTTGGTTTCAGAATGAGGAGGAATAAGGTAGAATCCCCATTGGATAGTGTCCCTCTTTTC
>NW_006408572.1:14646655-14656701 GCF_000296735.1 Chrysochloris asiatica
CATGTTTACATCAAATGTTTTTGCTTTGTTAATTTGTGAAATATAAGATGTAAATGGCACAGGGAACAGGTAAGATAATTGTTGTTTCAGGGAGGGAATTGTAATCATTGAGATGAAGCAAAATGTATGATTTGTTGAATATAAAGCTGATAATCTTCACTCAATTCACAATAAAAAGTTTCTTAAAAAAAAAAAAAGACCATTATGCAAAAAGATGAAAAGAGAGAAGGGGAAGGAGGGAGGGAATAAAATAACTATAGAAGTTTTTTTTCCCCCAAGTCTGGTAGCATAATGGTTACGAATTGGGCTGTGAACCACAAGGCCATCAGTTCGAAACTACCAGCTGCTCCGCTAGAGAAAGATGAGGCTTTCTGCTCCCATAAAGATTTATAGCCTCGGAAACCCTGTTCAGGGTCACTATGGGTCGGAACCGACTTGATGACACTTAACAACAACACCATCTAATGTATTGGAAGCAGGCCACACCCACAAAGGAAACTTCCTTTAATTGATTGGCTGCTCATCCAGATTTCATCAAGGAGTTCACTGCAGTATATTAGCTCTCATCATTGGGTAGTACTGTATATTACCTGATAAACCACTGAGAATCCTGGCCCAGTCAAGTTGACTCAAAGCCTTAACTATCGCAGAAATGCTACACATAGGGTCACTCTAAGTTGGAATCCATATATCGGCAATGGATTTGGTTTGGCTTTTTAAAACAGTGCTGAAGATGAGCCCTCTGGGTTGGAGGGCCACAGTGGACTCAAACATGAGGATGGAATAGAGCTGACAGTGTCTCGGTCCTGTTGCACATGGTGTCATCAGATGTAGCTGTCTCAGTGGCATCTAATAACAGCAAAAACATCCTTATTTTCATGGAAGAAATAAGGAAACTGAGAACCAGAAAAGTTAAATAATTAACTTGAGACCACAGAAAGATTCAATGGCAGATTGGATGTAAGCCCTGTTCTTTTTGACTCTAAATTCCATGTTCTTTCTCCTCTGGGGCACAATGCCCAGGATAGAGCAGGGCAGCCAGGACAAGCTGTTCAAAGATTATTTTGTGTAAGTTATTGTAGGAGGCCTAAATTAAGAATTCGAAATTAATGCAAGTATCAAGATAAATTGCATAAGATTGCAGTATACCAGATCAATTTTGTTTTTAAAAATTCTCTTAAAACTAACACACACACAGACACACAAAAAACCTCCAAAAACATGCCATCAAGCCGATTCCAACTCAGAGCAACAACACGGGACAGAACAGAACTGCCCCACAGAGTTTCCAAGGCTGTCCACCTTTGTGGAGACAGAGAGCCAGATCTTTTATCCAAGGAACAGATTTGGGGTTCCAGTTACTGACCTTTAAGTTAGCAGCTCAGTGCTTTAACTACTGCAACACCAGGGCTCCTTTCTGTTAAATCTGTTGTTGTGTTGTTAGGTGCCATCAAGTTGGTTTGGGGACATAGTAACCTTATAAACAACAGAACAAAAGACTGCCTATTCCTGTATCATACTCACAAAGGTTATGTTTCAGTCCATTGTTGCAGGCACTGTGTCAATACATCTTCTTGAGGGTCTTCCTCTTTTTCGCTGACCTTCTTATTTTACCAAGCAGGATGAGTTTTTCCTGGTACTGGTCACCCTTATGATAACATACACAAAGTATGTGAGATGCAGTCTCAGTATCCTTATGTCTAAGGATGTACTTCTTCTAAAACAGACTTGTTTGTTCGTCTGGTAGTCCATGGTATTCTTCTTCAACACCATAATTCAAAGGCAATAGCTCTTCTCCAGTCTTCTTTATTCAGTGTCCAACTTTCCCAAGCATACGAAATGATTGAAAGTATCATGGCTTGGGTCAGGCACACCTTAGTTCTCAAGCTCCTGGACAGAAAAAGAGGTCTTTTGAAACAGATTTGCCTAATGTAATATACATCATTTGATTTTTTGGGGATTGCTGCTTCCATGAGTGTTGATTGTAGATCCAAGCAGAATGAAGGCTTACACAATTTCCTTCTTTTCTCCATTTCTCAAGATGTTATTTATTGGTCTAGTTGTGAGGATTTTGGTGTGTTGGTTTGTTTTTAACACTGAGTTGCAGTTCATATTGGAGGCTCTAGTGCTTCAAGTTCTTTTAATTTTTAGCAAACAAAGTTGTGTCAATGCATATGTTGTTGTTGTTGTTATGTGCTGTGGAGTCGGTTCTGACTCACAGTGACCCTGTACAGGGTTTCCAAGGCTATAAATCTTTACAGGAGCAGAAAGCCTCGTCTTTCTCCCACGGAACAGCTGGTAGTTTACAACTGCTGATCCTGAGGTTCGCAGCCCGATTTGTAACCACTATGCTACCTGAGCTCCTTGTCATATGTGTATGGTAGATGGTTAAGTGTCTTCCTCCAATCCTGATGCCATATTCTTCTCCATATAGTCCAGCTTCTTGGATTATTTGCTCAGCATACAGATTAAATAGGTGTGGTAAAAGGATACAATCCTGATGCATACCTTTCCTGATTTTAAATCATTTTGTGTGCCCTTGTTCTGTTTGAACAACTGCCTTTTGGTCTATGTACAGTTTCCATATAAGCAAAATTAAATGTTCCAGAATTCCTATTCTTTGCAATGTTAATCATATTTTGTTATGATCTACACAGTCAAATTACTTTGCATAGTCAATAAAATACAAGTAAACATTTTTCTGGTATTCTGTGCTTTCAGCAATGACATCCCTTGTTCCGCATCCTCTTCTGAATTTAGCTTGAATTTCTCCCTGTACTGCTGCAACTTTTTAAATTCTTTTCAACAACATTTTACTTGCATATGATACTAATGATATTGTTCAATAATTACCAAATTCTATTGAATCACCTTTTTGTGGAATGGGCACAAATATGTATCTCTTCCAGTTGGTTGGCCAAATTTCTTGACACAGATGAGTGAATGCTTCCAGCACTGCATCAGTTTGTTGAACCATTTCAGTTGGTTCATCAACTCATGGAACCTTGTTTTTTGCCAATGTCTTGAGCAGAGCTTGGACTTCTTCCTACAACACCATCAGTTTCTGATCATATATTGTTCGTGAAATGGTTGAACATCAACCAATTCTTTTTTGGTACACTGTGGGGATTTTTTTGGGTTTTTTTTCTGTATTTTAAAAACCTTTTTGTTGTGAATTGAGTGAAGGCTTACATCAGTTTTACATTCAACAAACCATCTATTTTGCTTTATTATGATGATTCTAATCCCCTCCATGAACCATCAATTAACAGCATTTACCTCTATTCATTGTAACTCTTGCATTCCTTCCTCCCTGCGTCTCCACTACCTTCATCTTTCCTCTGCCAACCTCCCAGTTTTTGTATATTGCCTGCCCCATCACCTATGTTAACATGTGGCTACACCCTAACCTGTGAATAATTCCCTCCTCCCTCCTGCTCCTGTAAGAAAACAAGAAAAACAAAAGCAGAGATTGTTGTTATTTAGTATGTGCTATCAAGTTGTTGGGAGCTCTGGTAGCGTAGTGGTTACGAATTGGGCTGCGAACCTTAAGGTCAGTGGTTCGAAACTACCAGCCGCTCCGCGGGAGAAAGATGAGGCTTTCTACTCCCGTAAGGATTTACACCCTCGGAAACCCTGTACAGGGTCGCTATGGGTCGGCTCCGACTCGAAGGCACTTAACAACAACAACAACATCAAGTTGTTGGGACTCGTAGTGACCCTGTAGAGGGTTTCCATGGAGAGGCTGGTGGGTTTGAACTACTTACACTTAGAGCCACTTACTTTCTCCTTGCTCTCTACTGGAGATGGTGGTGGGGTGGCTGTGTGCCCTGGAGTTGGTTCCGACTCATAGCGACCCTGTACAGGGTTTTTGAGGCTGTAAATCTTTACGGGAGCAGAATGCCTCATCTTTCTCCCGCGGAATAGCTGGCCGCGGTAGTTTCGAACTGCTGACCTTGTGGTTTGCAGCCCGATTCGTAACCACTACGCTACCAGAGCTCCTCCTGGAGATAGAAAGGATAAAATTCAAGGGACTGGAAAGAGGAGAAGAAAGAATAAACAAACAACAAAAGGAAATAACCAAAAACCCCAGTGCAGTTGTTGAACCCAGAAAGGAGAACATTCTGGGGGGCTCCTTCCAGTCAAGGAGCTCCTGAGGTGTGACAGTGGAATTCCTGGTCCTGGATGAAGTTCCTATAGGCCTAGGTGCTGTCTATGTTCAGGACACGCAATCCAGAAAGAGTTCGTGGAGACGCTGATAGAGCTGGTAGAGCTGGTTTCAGTGTCTGTTAGGACCACAGAGATATGGGGTTTCTGTAAACTAAGGGTGGTTTGGTGCCTCTGCAGATTCTGTGGGTTGGAGGTGGAGACCACCTGAATCCAAGCACCAAAGCAGTGCAGCCAGCCCCTGCCTTATACTAGCCTGGTCACAACCACGTGGGTTGAACTCCTAGAGAGCAGGGTCCATGATGAGGTAGATGAAGGTGGAAGCTGGAGAAAAAGAAGAAATCTCACCTTATTCCCCACCTGTGTGAATGTGCTCTGTCCGGTCATCTTCTGTCCCCAAAACTGCTCCTAACAGTTCAAGATGGTTGTGTTGCACCTGGCTCGCCATTCACCAGTTGGTCTCCCTCTTGTGCTGTCTCTGTTCAGCTTCTCCTCCCAGCAAGCATTGAACCCACTTCTCTTATCTTTTCCCTGAAGTTCAGAGTTCCCTGAAGTTCAGGAGCAGCTGGTAGGTTTGAACCACCGACCTTAGGGTCCCCAGTCCAGTGTTTGTTCTACAGCACCACACATCTTTCCATTTATTTGCAAGAGCTACAGACTCACATTGGGGATTATGGAAATTAGTATCCATATTTTATCCAAATTTTTTTTGCTTATTTAGCAGATGGTGTTGAAAAATGCTTATCGTTATTTAGTATGTGCTGCCAACGATGTACTTTTTCCATTTGGAGATTTTTGTGAGGTTTTGTCTCCTTATCTTTACTGTTAAAACTGTCAAAAAAAATTTAACTTAAAGCCAGACCTAAAGAATGTCTGTACCACAGATTATTAAACTAAGATTTGATCCAAAAAGGAAGCATATCCAATCTCATTGTTTATGATATTTTTAGTGAATGAGAATTTTATTAATTAGTATCATAAACATTCAAAATATTGTGTTTCATCCTTATCCCAGTTATTTTTATTTTCTTTTATTGCGATTAAAACATATCCAACAAAATTTGCCAGTTTTAGCATTTTTAAAGGTACAATTCAGTGACATTAATTATATGCACCATGTTCTGCATAATTATTAGTATCTATCTTCAAAATTTTTTGGTTACCCCAATTAGAAATTTAATATCCCTTAATAATTCCTCATTCCTCCCTCCTCCCACATCCTGGTTGTTGTTGTTGTTAAGTGTTATAGAGTCCGTTCTGACTCATAGCAACCCTGCTCAGGGTTTCTGAGGCTTTTTAAATCTGCAGAAGCAGACAGCCTCATTATTTTTCCACCGAGTGACCGGTGCCTTCAAACTCTTAACCTTGTGGTTCACAGTCTAGTGCTTATCATGTAAGCACTAATAAACATTTGTCTCTCCTATACTCATGCAATATTTGTATTTTTGCATTGGACTTATTTCATTCGCCGTATTTTTAAGTTTCATCCATGAGTTAGGATATATCAAGACTTCATATGTCTTTATGGATATATAGCATTACATTGTCTGCATACTCCACACGTTGTTTATCCATGCATCTGTTGATGGACACTTGGGTTGTTTCTACTTTAGGATGCTGTCATAGTGCTGCAGTGAACATTGACTTCAAGAACCTTATCAATATTTAACTGATTTTTGCATATATTTTGTAGCATGTAATGGGTGTGAAACTTCATCTTTGATACTGCAGACATATTATCAGGAGGGACCAGTCACTGGAAAAGGATAATAAAGTGTTTGGTAAAGTGGAGGGTTGGAGAAAAAGATGAAGATCCCCAACGAGATGGGTTGGCACAGTGGCAGCAGTGATGGGCTCAGGCGTAGCAACGATTGAGAGGTTGGCTCAGGACCAGCCAGTGTTTCATTCTGTTGTGCATAGGGTCCCTATGAGTCCTTACCAACTCAATGGCACCCAACAACAACAACAACAAATGAGTATGAAACATAATACCTGTATATTATTTATAAATTAATGCACATATATAAATTGGCTATTTAGCTTCAAAATATTTTCACTGGCTGTTGTTGTTTTTAAGAGCTGCTGAGTCAGCTTTGATTTGTAGCAACCTGGTATAGGGTTTCCTAGGAGCAGCTGCTGTGTTTAAACTGCCAACCTTGTGATTAGCAGTCCAGAGCTTACTCATAGCACTCTAAAAAATGACTGCATATCACACTGTTATAGAGGGTGCAGAAACCCCTGATTTCTTGCCCTTTACCCTAAATCATAAGAAGCCCTGGTTCTGCTGTGGGTGAAGCATTTAGGCTGCTAAAGTCTGAGGTTCAAACCCACCAGCTGCCCCAAGGGAGGAAGATGAGGCTGTCTGTCCCGTAAAGATTTAAAGTCTCCTTAACAGTAAGGAGCAGTTCTACTGTGTCATATATAGGGTCGCAAGGAGCCCTGGTGAGGCGCTGTAGGATAAGCACTGGACTGCTAACAGCAAGATCTGCATCAAACCCACCAGTTGCTCTCTGATACCCTATACAGCGACCCTGTGAGTCGGAACTGATTCGATGGCACTTACCAAGTCAGAATTGATGGCAGTATTGGAGTCCTGGTGTTGCGCTGGGCTGCAAGGTCGAGCAGTAGGTTTGAGTTGGGGTCCTAAATCATATTCTCTGAGAGATGGGGCCAGGAAATCCAATATTGCAGTAAATTTTCAAGGTGATTGTAAGGAAAAGAAAGAAAGAGACAAAGGAGAGAGTCTTGGCTTCAACAGCAGGCAGGTTTATTGAGAATAAACCTGGGAGGGGGTACTCTTACGTCACCAAAGGAGACCAAGAGTCCACCTGTTCTCTTACAGACTGGGGTATTTATAGGCCATGTTGTCTGGGTCCAGTTCTGGCAAGTTTATAATGGGGGCGTATGGAGATTTGGGTGGGGCATGGAGATTTGGGCAGGGGTATGGAAATTTGATCAGACGACATATTGCATTGGGCAAATCTGCTGCACAGGAACTTTTTTTTTTTTAATATTGAAGAGCAGAGATGTCAGCTTAAGGACTAAGGTGCGCCTGACCCAGGCCATGGTATTTTCAATAGACTCATATGGATGCGAAAGCTGGACAGTGAATAAGGAAGATTGTAGAAGAATTGATGCCTTTGAGTTGTGGTGTTGGAGGAGAATTGATGTATCTGTATGGTGTTGGAGGAGAATACTGAAAGTGCCATGGACTGCCAAAAGAACCAATAGATCTGTTTTGGAAGAAGTGCAGCAAGAGTGCTCCTTGGAGGCCAAGATGGCTAAGCTTCGTCTCTCATACTTTGGACATATTGTCCGGAGGAAACAGTCGCTGGAGAAGGATGTCATGCTGGGTAAGGTGGAGGGTCAGATAAAAAGAGGAAGACCCCCAACGAGATGGATCAGCCAGGTGGCATCATTGATGGGCTCAAGTGTGGCAGCGGTAGTGAGGTTGGCCCAGGATCGGACATTGTTTCGTTCTGCTGTGCATGGGGTCGCTATGAGTTGGTTCCGACTCGATGGCACCTGACAACAACAACAACAATGGAAATTTGGGCAGGGGTATGGAGATTTTCCTGAAACCTGGAATTTCCGGGGTGGGAGGAGGGTCTCCAGGTGTAACAAAGACCCAAGCTTCCCAGGAGATCGGAAGCTCAAACAGGACCCCATTCAGTGTCAATTGGGGGTAGTTGCAATGCCATTCTGTTGATCAGGCACAAGGTCCTTCAGTGATGCTTTCGGCACTGCTCTGAAGAACAACAGCATTACAATGCATCGCTGAAAAAAGTTGTGGATTGACTCAAATTTCAAAAGACAAGCATCTAGTTAGTTGCTGAAATTTCTATGGGCAGGAATGATCGGAACACACACAGGGAATAGTATGATTGACTAGTAATCTGGACACATAGCGATAGAGTTAAGAAAGACCAAGTTCTTAGTGCTGCCTTGTATTCATGGATTGTTGTTAGACTTACAGCCACATTATGCCCAACAGGACAAAACACTGTTCGATCCTGCACCATCCTTAACAAACGTTGGTAAGCTTGCGCCCATAGTGGCTGCCACTGTGCCTATCCATTTCATTGGGGTCTTCCTCTTTTTATTTGACCCTCAACTTTAACAAACATGATATTCTTCTCCAGGGACTGGTCCCTTCTAATAATATGTCTGAAGTATGAGAAACAAAGTTTTACCATCATGGCTTCTGAGCTATATTCTGGTTGTATTTTGTCCAACAGAGATTTGCTTGTTCTTCTGGCAGTCCATTATGTTTTTAGTATTCTTCTCCAACACCATAACTCAAATGCATCAATTCTTCTGCTATCTTCTTTATTCACTGTCCAACATTCACATGCAGATGAAGCTATTGAAAATACCATGGCTTGGGTCAGGCACACCTTTGTCCTCAAACTGACTGAAAAAGATTTGCCTAATTTCGTTTAATTTCTTGACTGCTGCTTCCATGAGTGTTGATAGTGTATCCAAGCAAAATGAAGTCTTTGATGATTTCACTCTTTTCTCCATTTATTGGTCCAGTGGTGATATTTTTTTGTTTTCTTTACACTGAAGTGCAAGCCATACTGAAGGCTGTGGTCTTTGATCTTTATCAGTAAGTATCTTAAGTCCTCTTAACTTTCTGCAAGCAAAGTTGTATCATCTGCATATCTCAGGTTGTTAATGAGTCTTCCTCCAATCCTAATGTCACATTTTTCTCCATATAATTGAGCTTCTCGGATTATTTGCTAAGCATACAGATTGATATATGGTGAAAGACTACAACACTGGCACACACCTTTTTTTTTTTAATTTTAAGCAATTCAGTGTCCTCTTGTTCTTTTCTAACGACTACTTCTTGGTCTACATACAGGTTCTTCATGAGCACAATGAAATATTCTGGAATACTAATTCTCTGCAATTTTGTCTATATGGTATCATGATCCACACAGTCAAAAGCCTTTGCATAGTCCATAAATTACAGGTAAACATCTTTTTGGTATTCTCCGCTTTCAGCCAAGATCCATCTGAAGTCAATAATGATATCCCTTGATCCACATCTCATCTGAATTCGGCTTCAATTTCTGCCAGTTCCCTGTCAATGTATGGTTGTAGACATTTTTTAATTCTCTTTAGCAAAATTTGACTTGCATGTGATATTAATGATATTATCCAATGATTTCTGCATTCCACTGGGTCACCTCTCTTTGGAATAGGCACAAATATGGATCTCTTCCAATAGTTGTCCTGGCTTCCAAATTTCTTGGCATAGATGAATAAGGGCCGTGTACCTTCACAGTTTGTTGTGCCTGCATCAGTTTGTTGAAAGTTTTCATTTTGTATCCCATCAATTTCCAGAGCTTTGTTCTTTGCCAATGCCTTCAGTGCACCCTGGACTTCTTCCTTAAGTACCATTGAGTCTTAATCATATGCGATCTCTTGAAATGGTTAAACATCAACCATTTCTTTTCGGTATAGTATCTGTTTATTCGTTCCATATTCTTTTGATGCTTTCTGCATCATTCAATATTTTGTCCATAGAATTCCTCAATATTTCAAGTTGAGGTCTGAATTATTTTCCCCCCAGTTCTTTCAATTTGAGAAATGCTGAATATACTCTTCCCTTTTCGTTTTTTAATTCCAGGTCTTTACATGTTTCATTATAATACTTGACTTTGTCTTCTTGAACTGCCCTTGGGAATTTTCTGTTTATCTATTATACTCACTTTTCCCACTTGCTTTAGCATCTCTATGCTGGAAAGTGCGTTTCAGAGACTCTTCTGACATCCATTTTGGTCTTTTCCTTCTTTCTTATTTTCTTAATTACCTTTTGTTTTTTTCCTGTATGATATTCTTGATGCCATCCCACAATCTTCTGGTCTTCA
>NW_006408572.1:14665131-14672912 GCF_000296735.1 Chrysochloris asiatica
AGAGTGGGGATATACCCACACCTACATAAAGGTTTGAAAGAGGATATTTGTACATGGGTATTTACTTTCACTGCAAACATATCCATGAATGTGGTGAAACATATAGAGTGCAAACTTATAAAATCTTCTTAGACATTACCAAACAGACTGAGGGAATGAGTTAATGGGTGTCGGGGCTCAGGACCCTAGTTTTGGGGACACCATGGTCAATTGGCATAATAGAAGCCACAAACACAATATACTACATCTTACTTTGGTGAATAGTAACTGAGATCATGAAGGACCATCTAAGATGCCACTATTGGTATCTCCCAGTGCAGAGGAAAGAAGAGGGATGAAAGCTGAAGACACATGGAAACAATTAGTCCAGTGGACCAATGGATCATGTGACCATCAGTCTCCATAACTCTGAGACCAGAAGAACTAGATGGTGCCCAGCTACCACTACCAACTGCTCTGAAAGGGATCCCATTAGAAGGTCCTGGATGGAGTGGAAGAAAATGTGGAACAAATATTAAGATTATTTTAAAATGCCAGACTTATTAATCAGATAGAGACTGTATGAACCTCAGATTTTGGCCCTTGGTCATTCAGGTCTGGAATGGAACTCACTTTCAACAAAGCAGTAGATAGCTATATAAGGGGGAACACAACACTAGTGATCAAATGATGCATTATATTAGGCAAATCTGCTGCACAAGACCTTTTTCAAGTGTTGACAAGCAAAAATGTCAGCTTGAAGACTAAGGTGCGCCTGACCCAAGCCATGGTATTTTCAATAACCTCATATGCATGCGAAAGCTGGAAAGTGAATAAGGAAGACCGTAGAAGAATTAAGACCATAGAAGAATTGATGCATTTGAGTCATGGTGTTGGAGGAAAATATTGAAAGTGCCGTGGGTTGCCAAAAGAACCAACAGATCTGTGTTGGAAGAAGTGCAGCCAGAGCACTCCTTGGAGGCCAGGATGACCAAACTTCGTCTCTCATACTTTGGACATATTGTCAGGAGGGACCAGTTGCTGGAGAAGGGTATCATGTTTGGTAAGGTGGAGGGTCAGAGAAAAAGAGAAAGAACCCCAGCAAGATGGATTGGCAAAGTGGCAGCATCAATGGGCTCAAGTGTGGCAACAGTAGTGAGGTTGGCCCAGGATCAGGCAGTATTTTGTTCTGCTCTGCATAAGGTCACTATGAGTCAGTACCGACTCGATGGCACCTAACAACAACATTGTGAGGTATGCACACCATAGAATGGTCAACCATTCAAGACTGAAAGAGCAGCATCTACATAAAGACAGAATTCAGAAGGGTTGGGCAAGAAGGTGGAATGGAAACAAGAATCACAGAGAGGAATTGGAATGACTGATGTTACAATGAAAAAACTGCAGTCATTGAAATTAAAAGAAGTATTTGATTTGTTGAATGTAAAGCTGATGATTTACTCTCTAACCCTTCACTCAATTCACCATAAAAATATATTTTTTAAAGGAGATAATGTATGTAAAATGTATAGAACAGTGGCTAGTAAGCTTTTGTTGCTGTTTAGTGCCACCATCAAGTCAGTTCTGTCTCATAGCGACCCTGTATAGGGTTTCCGAAGAGCAGCTGGTAGATTTGAACTGACAATCTTACAGCTAGCAGTCCAGTGCTTATCCCACAGCACCACAATAAGACTCTTAGTAAACTCTAGCTATTATTATTACTATAATGTTTACATAGCATACACTTTAGGAGAGGCTATTCCTGAAGGATATAGTAATAAAAATTATCATGAAAAATTATTATGCCCGAGCATAAACATTTACTTTGTGACACTGTCTTTTTACCACAGTGTTTCAACATTATGTTTAGATTTCTAAGAAGATAAAAAGATTTATGAATATCAGAAATGTGACAAAAGTCTTGGGTATCAATGAATTTAGTTACATAAAAAAATTGGTCAACTACTTCTGGAGTTAGCATATGATTGAGAACCAATGCTATTGAAAGAAGAGGTCCCAGCTTCACTAAAGGCATTAGCAAAAAACAAGCCTCCAAAAACTGATGGGAAGCCAACTGTGCCTTTCAACAGAAGGATACAATGCTGGAAGCACTCACACATCTATCAAAAAATTTGGAAGACCTAGCCAACTGACTGGAAGAGATATACATCTGCGCCCACTCCAAACACAAGAGATCTGAAGGAATGCGGAGCTTCTCAAAGAATATAATTAATATCGCACACAAGTAAAATTTTGCTGAAGATCATTAAAAAATGGTTTCAGCAGTACATCAAAAAGGAGCTGCCAGAAATTCAAGCCAGATTCAAAAGAGGATGTATTGATGATGTCAGATGCAGTTTGACCGAAAACGGAGAATATAAAAAAATGTTTACCTGTGTTTTATTGACAATGCAAAGGAATATACTACTGTGTATATCAAAGCAAACTATGGAAAATGTTGTTGGAAGACCAGAAAAGATTTGTTGCATTTGAATTCTATGAAGAATATTGAATATATACCATGGACTGCCAAAAGAACAAACAAATGTATCTTGGAAGAAATACAACCAGAACACTCCTTAGACGTGAGGAAGGGGAGACTCATGTACTTTGGATATGTCATCAGGAGGGACCAGTCCCTGGAGAAGGACATCATGCACAGGGTCAGCAAAATGAGGAAAATCCTCAAAGAGATGAATTGACACAGTGGCTGGAACAATGGGCTCAAATATAACAATGATTGTGAAGGTCGAACAAGACCCTACATTGATGGGTTCTATTTGTTCTGCTGTTATGAATCAGAGTCAACATTATGGCACCTTACAACAAATCATGAAACATTCAACAACATAGTAATAACATATTCACCTCAAGATTAAAAGCAAACCCAAAGGAGTCATATCTTTCTATATTTTTATCACTATTTTTTTTTAAAGGAAACCCAACAGAAAATTGTAAATGTCATCTCATACAGACACCTGTGTGCCACTAACACAGCTTTCTGTGACAGGTCAATCTTGATTTCTTTTTATTTAATAGCATATCTGTGTTTTTGTAATCCTGACTGTTCCTCTGGGTCTAATCTCTGAAGATATTAAGATTCCAGCTTCTCCCCACCAAGGAAGCGTGAGGACTCAAGCACAGATTCTGAGCTTCACTGGAGACTGGGATCTCCAAATACATTGATCCTTTGTTTGAACTTTAGTTTCTGCCAGAAAAAGAGCCCCAGCCTTCAGGTGTAAGTTTTAAAAGCTTCTGGACTATATGGTTGTTTACTCAGCTCTGACTCATAGCAACCTTATGAATAACAGAAGGAAAGGTTGCCTGGCTCTGCACCATTCTTATACACGCATTGCTCTGCTATTGCGTCATCCCATTGAGAAGATCCCTCATTTTCATTGGCCTTCTACTTTACCAAACATTTCTAGTGATTAGTCTTTCCTGATGATGTGTCCAAAGTAAATGAACCAAAGTCTCATCATCCTCCCTTCCAAGGAGTAACCTGGTTTTCTCTCTTTGAAGACTTGTTCTAACAATTCCCAGTATAGTTTCTAATCTTCAACACCACAATTCAACCACATCAATTCTCTGTCTTTCTTTTTCATGGACTGTTTTAGTAATCCTTTATCTCATTAACTAAGTGACCAGGGATCCTTAAAGCTCAGGAGTTCTGTGCAGATAACAATCTTAGAGGGATTCTGATAAGAGACTTTATATCCCCTTAATCTTTTATCACACTTTCTGATCTTTATATGTGCTTCATCCTGACCTTGGTTAACTGACTTCTGTCTTTTGGGTGGTTACTTGATGCTGCCCCTGGACCTCCTTGGCTTTGAGCTGCCCATCTTTTGTGCTGATGCCCTGGCAACTTTGAACAGCCAGACTTTGCCCTTGCTGGGTCTATGGCAGCTGCCTCACCCTGGTGGCCAGGACTTCCCAAAATCTCATCAGCATGGAGTAGTGGGAAGTCCTTTGTGTCTGTTTGATGCTGAGATGGTTGACGGCCTTCCCATGTTGAGATTCTACCTGCACTTAGTTTTTCCAATGGAGCTTTCCTTCCTCTGACAAAGCTTCCAGGAGCATGTGGTGACTTCTGAAGGCTCCCAGATCAATAAGAGAAGCAAGCTTTTCATTCTCCCGGAGAGACAGCAAGACGGATGACTCATATGCCATTTCTAATTAACACTAAAGGTCTCAACACTGGGGAACATGCAGAGAGGAAAGAATTGGGATTAACTAGATACTAAGATTTCTCTTTAAAAAAAAAATTTTTTTTTACCAGATTGTAGTTTATTCATTATGTGGTTTTAAAGACAGAATGACAATAGTCAGCAGCAGTGATTTGTTTTATAAAGTCTTAGAGAGGGTCACTGTAGAGAGAGATTTATATGTGTAAAAGCTACAAGATGTAGCCAAAGGCACACACACGAGTCCCACTTTGGAAGAAGCTTGTTACCAAGAATTAGGCATAGAACGCATTCATCACAGTTTACAGAACACCATCTAAGACTCTTCTCCTCTTTGATGTTGACCCTCAAAACCCTCAAAACCAGATATTGAAATCTAACAGCATGCTAATTCTTTTGGCAAGCATAGTTTTAAATGTCTTTGAATTTGCTATCCCTGCGTAATGCTGATGGCTTAAGTACTTGGCTGCTAACTAAAAGATTAGAAGTTCAAGTGCATTCAGAGGCAAAAACCCTAGGGAGTGCAGTTGCACTCTGAAAACATGGGGTTGTCAGGAGTAGAGATCCTCTCGAGGGTTCTTTTTTGTTGTTTAACCTTGGAATAGAATGTTTTTCGTGGTACATGCAACCTCCAAGTGCACCGTAAATCAGATCAACTCTTTAAATCTGGTTGCTTTACATATTTACAGTATTCATCTACCTGGCCATGGGAGGCATTTGAGCAGGATTACCCAAGTGATACTTCCCAGATAGCAGAGGACGTCTGAGGCTACTGATGCCCACTGACAGTTTCAGTTTTGAGAGCCCATGGGGAATGCCTAAGAGCTGGAGGAAGAGACTCTGCTGACCCCTATAGTTTTGGTAAGGACACTTCTGTTGTCATAACCCTCATCCCACTGTATACTCGCCACCACCACCACCAGTTTCCACCATCAAGTTTGACTGAGGGTGGCCCCATGTGTGTCAGAGTAGAACTGTGCTCCATAACATTTCCATGACTGATTGCCAAGCAGGTCCTCAGGCCATTTTCCCCAGATACCTCTAGGTAAACTTTAACCACCAAATTTTGAGAAAAAGCTAAGCATATTAACAATGTGCGTCATTCATGGCCTACCACTATATACTAACTGCTTGCATGGAGTGTTCTTCCTTAAGACCTCCATTATTTGAGGGAAAGTCTCAAAAGGGGAATACTAAGAAAGTGGTCAAGATCAGAAAACAAAAATTTCGTCTTGATGTACTGCAATCTTATTTCCAGAATCAAGAATCAGGTCTCATGGTCCAAAATTGGGAAAAGATGATTTGAAATCATGACTATTCTGACAAATTCACGGCATGAACAAAAAGGCTATATAATCTTAATCAAAGGCCACTGCAGAAGAAGAAGGAGAGAGGGAAGGTGTTAAAGTCTCAAGCCTTACCTGGAGAGGGAGACCCATTTTTTAGAATCATACTTGCTTGTAAACTGGTGTCTGAACATTTTTCTCAGTTAAGAATCCACCAAATTATCTCAGATTTCTTCCCACATGTCTGAAAGCAGATATATTCAAGGAGACACAGATTAGCATAGACAATCTTCTTTGTCTACTTGTGTGTCCTGCAGGATTCCTTCCAGAACAGTCTGCCCTACTCATGATTCCAGGACAGCCTTGCATTCAGGGTAACCTCTTTTATTTCTTCATTATAAATTGCATCATTTGGACTTCTAGAAAACAATGATGTCAATTCAGTTCTGGGTCTCTGCTGTTGTCAGTTGCTATTGATTCAGTCCCAGAGTCATGGTGACCCCATACACAATGGAACAAATCACTGCCTGGTCGTGCATTATCACCATGGTCGGGTGCAGATGGCTCCATTGTGAGCCATAGTGTTTTCATTGGCTGATTTTCAGAAGATTAAGATGCCTTTCTTCCTAGTCCATCTTAATCTGAAAGTTTTACTGAAAGCTGTCTAGCATCATAGGAACACGAAAAGTATCTATTGACAGAAGGGTGGTATCCCTGGAGACTCCATCTACCTTTGTGTCCTATATTCCCAAGTTTTGAACATCATGTCTCCTTGCTCCAGAGTGTGCAGTCAAAGAAAAATTGATACTCGTTTAGTCATTTCTAAAGAACCCTCTCATGATGTTAAATATATAAGCTAACAAAACATATATTAATGGCTATGTTTTCTTCCTATCATCTCCAAATGTGTGGGTTGGAATTCTAGGAATATGGTTTAGCTACTTCAATGGATTTGAAGTGCAAAGAATAGGTGGATGAATTTACTTCTGGGTTCTCAATTCTGTTCCACTGCTCTATGTATCTTTCATTGTACCAGTACCAGGCTGTTTTCATCACTGTGGCCATAGAGCAGATTTTGAGATCAGGAAGTGAGAAGCCTCCAACTTTGTTCTTTTTCCTAAGTAATGCTTTACTTATCTGAGGTCCTTTTCCATATAAAGTTTAGTGATCGGTTTTTCCATCTCTTTAAAGAAGGACATTGGAATCTGGATTGGGATTGCATTATATCTATAGGTTGTTTGGGAACTGTTGATATTTTCACAATGTTAACTCTTCCTATTCATGAGCCTGGCATATTCTTCCATTTTTCTAAGTCTCCTTTGGTTTCTTGTAGTACTATTTTATGGTTTCCTTTGTGTATGGCTTTTGTTTCTCTAGTTAGATTTATTCCTGAATATTTTCATCTTTTGGGAGGCTATTGTATATGGTATCACTTGCCTGATTTCCTTTTCAGAGCTGTCTTCCTTAGTGCAGAGGAATCCAACAGATCTTTGTATATTGACCTTGTACCCTGCCACCTTGCCAAATCTTTCAACGAATTCCAATAATTTTCTTGCTGAGTCTTTGGAATTTTCTACTTCATTTTGTGTTAGTTAGGTAGGTCCTGTTTTTCTAAAAACTTGTCCATTTCTTCTAGATTTTCAAATTTTGGGGAGTACAATTCTTGATAGTATTCTGTTATTAAGTTTTCCATTTCCATTGATTCTGTTGTGACATCACCGTATAGTTTCTTAAGTAGGTTATTTGCATCTTCTTCTGGTAACTGTAAGTTTACTTTGCTGGTCTTTTCCCAATTGTTGGAGATGTTCCATTGATGTGCTGATTTT
Source organism: Chrysochloris asiatica (assembly GCF_000296735.1). Taxonomy (NCBI): domain Eukaryota; kingdom Metazoa; phylum Chordata; class Mammalia; order Afrosoricida; family Chrysochloridae; genus Chrysochloris; species Chrysochloris asiatica. Next base: position 14,672,410 of record NW_006408572.1, read on the forward strand.
GGAGCTTTCTTCTTTTTGAATGTGTGTGTTTGTTGCTATAAATTGCCCTCTGAGCACTGTTTTTCTATGTCCCAAAGTTTTGGAATGTTGTATTTTCATTCTCAATTGGTTCAAGGCATTTTTTCAATTTCATCTTTATTTAATCTATTACTCAGTAGCTTTTAAGCTGGATATTATTCAGTTTCTATGTATTTGATCCTTTTTCCTTGCTCTTCCTCTTGTTGATTTCTAATTTTATAGCCTTGTGATCTGAAAAGATGTTTTGTAGTATTTCAATGTCTTAAAATTTATTGAGGCTTGCTTTATGGCCTAACGTATAGTCTATTCTGGACTGTGCACTGAAAAATAATGTATATTTTGTGCTGTTTGGGGTTGAATGCTCTGTACACATCTATGAGGTCCAATTGGTTGAGGGCACTGTTTAGTTCTTCCATGTCTTTGTTGAGTTTCTTTCTGGCTCTGCCTTTCACAGAAAATGATGTATTAAAATCTCCTGTGGTTAC
>NW_006408572.1:14673092-14674194 GCF_000296735.1 Chrysochloris asiatica
AACAACAACAACTATTATTAGGACTCGATGGCACCTGACAACAACAACAACTATTATTAGAGTCTTGATGTGGCGCAGTGGGTTAATGTGCCAGTTTTCAAAACCATTTGTACTGCAAAGTTGGTGGTTCAAGCTCACCAACTGCTCCTTGGAAACCCTATACAGGGTTGCTACGAGTTGGAATCGACTCGATGGCACCTAACAACAACAACAACACTATTATTGTAGAATTGTCAGTTTCTTTAATTCTATTTGTTGTTGTTTTAAAGTGCCGTCAAATCAGTTCCAACCCATAGTGACCCTGTATAGGGTTTCCAAGGAGAGGCTGGTGTGCTTGAACTACTGACCTTGTGGTTCAAATTGACTTTGCCGTCCAGCACATTAACCTACAGCACCACACCAGAACTCCTCAATTCTATTAGAAATTGCTTTATGTATTTTGAGGCTCTTTCACTGAGAACATAGATATTTACATGAATGAGTCCAAAAATTTCTACACTCTCGTTATATTAAAACACTTCTCTACTTCAACGACTGATGACAACATTGAACTTGCACATGAAATGATTCTGTCTAGTAGACAAGTGCCAGTGGATTAAGTAGCAAATCTGAAAATCATGCATGGCTCTGTCTACGGAACAATCCTCAACAAAGACGGGTTTCAAAAAGCTTGTGCACGTTGAGTCCTGGAACAACTCACAGAACAGCATAAACAGAAGCATTTGTACATCTGCAAACAAAATTGGGATCAAGACTTGAAGGAAGGTAAAAATTTTTTTAAAAAAATTGTTATTGGTGATGAGACATGGATTCATCACTATGAACCTGAGAATAAATGGCATGGTATACGGAATGGAAACATCTTCAATCACCAATCAAGAAAAAGTTCAAAAGTCAACTATCAACTGGAGAATTGATGCATACAGTTTTCTGGGATTCTTAAGGGCCAGTATTGGAACATTATCAGGAAAAATGTTCAATAACCAACAGTGTTCCTTACAGTGAGATGCTCACTGAAGATCTAAAGCCTAAACTTCACATTAAATGCAGAGGACTGCTATCCAAGAGCATTGTGATCTTGCATGACAATGCACATCCACAC
>NW_006408572.1:14690198-14696120 GCF_000296735.1 Chrysochloris asiatica
AAGACTTTGCTCCATTCACATGATTATGATTATGGTCAATTCCGCTTTGAGGAGGCAGCTCTTCCCAGTCTTATTTTGAGCACCTTCCAACTTGAGGAGCTCATCTTCTGGCACCACATCTGATTATATTCTGCTGCTGTTTTCATCTCCCAGTAGTATATCTGATAATGCCTCCCTGATCTTCATAAGGTTTTCAGTGGGTAGCCATTCCAAAGTAGTCCATCTCTTTTTCCTAGTCTGTCTTAGTCTGGAAGCTTCACTGAAAACCTGCTCACCATAGATGATCCTGCTGGTATTGAAAATACTGGGGGAATATTTTCCAGCATCACAGCCACATGCAAGCCACCACAGTTTGACAAACTAGTGGACGAGTAGTAGGTAGTGACTTAGACTGAGGTGTTTCTATTATTTTTCTCTTATAAATAATGTTATGGTGAATATTTACTTACAAGAATAGTCAAAATTAGTTATATTTTCTTTTATCTGAACACAACTGAACTTTGATTCTGTTGAGGGCATGAACTTGTTAAAGTTTTCCAATTCCCCTTTATTTTCAGTTAAATGCAATACTCAAAAATATCCAGAAACCTGCACAGCTTGCAACCCTCAGCCTGAAAGGCAACATCAGAAATTGGATGACCTGGTTCTGAGCCCTCAGTAATTTGCAGGCAGAGAGCAGATGTGTTTTACTTAAAGCAAATGGCTGAGTCCTTATTGGGAATATCCGGTGACTCCTCTAGCAAAACAGGGTTGTCTGACCCTTGTTATTAATTTCCCAGAAGCAGAAACTAGGGTCCTAAAAGTTCTGTCATTGTGCATTGCTGTTGAATTGATTTTGATTCATGGTGACCCCGTGTATACAGAATAGAAGTGTGTTCCTTCGGGTTTTTAAGGATGCGACTTTTTGGAGGAACTGCTGACTTTCAGACCCGTAGTCACACTTAACCTTTATGTCTCCCAGGGAATCCTTCCTAAAAACGTTACTTCTACTAAGGTGAAAATGTCTTCCTCATTTAACCATTGACACATATGTATTTAAAAAAAAAAAGTGCAAGTAACATTTTTAAACAAAGTTTAGAATACTTTGAGGGATGTACAGATCTTATTCTTTCTCTGTCCCCCTTCAGAGCATGGTACTCTGATCTTTGCACACCTTGCTCATAAAAAGCTCTTAGATCCATTCTCTTAATGGAATGAAACACTGCCAAGTTGTATGGTATGTGATGGATTGGGCCCATGTGAGCCAAAGTATTTTCACTGATGGATTTTAAGAAGTAGACCTCCAGGACTTATTTAGTTAATCTTAGTTTAGAAGTTCTATTGAAACTTGTTTGACATCGTGTTATTATTAGGTGCCATTGAGTAGGGTCCGACTCACAGTGACCCTATGTACAACAGAAATAAACAGTGTCAGGTCCTGTACCATCCTTACAATTTGTTCCTATGTTTGAACGCATTGTTGCTGCAACTGTATGAATTCATTGTGGTAGGGGTCTTCCCCTTTTCCGAAGATTCTTCACTTTGCCAAGCATAATATCTTTATCTAAGGACTGGTCCCACCTGACATGTCCAAAGTATGAGGCGAAGTCTCACCCTCCTACCTTCTAAAAAGCATTCTGGCTGTACCTCTTCCAAGACAGATTTGTTTGTTCTTCTGGCACTTCATGAGACTTTTAATAATATTCTTCCCTGACACCATAATTCAAATGCATCAATTCTTCTACAGTCTTCCTTATCCCTTGACCAACTTTCACATGCATATGAGGCTATTGAAAATATCATGGCTTTAGATCTCAAACTGATATCTTTACTCTTGAACACTCTAAAGATGTCTTGTGTAGCAGATTTGACTAACGCAATGCGTTTGACTTCTTGACTGCTGCTTCCATGAATGTTGATTGAAGAGCCAACAAAATGAAGTCTTTGTTTTCTTTACATTGAGGTGCAATCCATGCTGAAGGCTGTAGGCCTTGATGTTCATCAGTAAGTGTTTTAAGTGCTCTTTGCTTCCTGTGAGCCAAAGTATAGCATCTGCATGTGGCAGGTTGTTAATGAGTCTTCCTCCAATCCTGATGTCACATTTTTTTTTTTTTTTCATACAATCCATCTTCTTGGATTATTTTCTCAGCATACAGATTAAATAATTATAGCAAAAGGATACAGCCATTGCACACACCTTTTCTGAGTTAAAACTCCTCAGTATCCCTTTGCTCTGTTATAATGACTGCCTCTTGGTCTATGTACAAGTTCCTCATGGGCACAGTTAATTGTTCTGGAATACCCATTCTTTTTCAGTGTTATCCATAGTTTGTCATGATCCATACAGTTGAAAGACTTTGCAGAGTCAATAAATCACAAGTAAACATCTTTCTGGTATACTCTGTTCTCAGCCAAGGTTTATCTGATGTAGCAAAGATATCCCTTGTTCCACTTCCTCATCTGAATCTGGCATGAACCTCTGGCAGTTCCTTGGTAATGCACTGTTGGAGCCGTTTTTTAATTATCTTCAGCAAAATTTTCCTTGCATGTGATAGTAATAATATTGTCAATGATTTCTGCATTCCATTGGATCACCTGATTTCTGCATTCCATTGGAATGAGGACCAATATGGATCTCTTCCTGTAGGTTGGCCAGGTAACTGTCTTCTAAGTTTATTGTAGTGAGTGCCTTCAGTGTTGCAACAGTTTGTTGAAAGATTTCATTTTGTATTTCATCAATTCCTGGAATCTTGCTTTATGCTAATACCTTCAGTGCAACTTGGATGACTGCCTTCATTATCATCACTTCTTATTCATTTACTACCCCCTGAAAGGATAGAATATTATTGGCCTTTAGTTTTGGTACAGTGACTCTGTGTATTCATTCCATCTTATTTTGATACTTTCTGCATCACTCAATATTTGCCCATATTGTTGTTGTTGTTGTTAAGTGCCATCAAGTCGGTTCTGACCCATAGCAACCCTGTACAGAGTTTCCAAGGAGTGGCTGGTGAGATTGAGCTGCTGACCTTGTGGTTCAAACCGACCTTACATTCCAGCACATCAACCCACAGTGTCACACTAGGACTTCCCTTGAAATGGTTGAACATTGACCATGTATTTTTGGTATATTGAGTCTGTATTCTTTCCACCTTCTTTCGATGTTTTCTGCATCACTCAATATTTTGTTCATAAAATCCTATAATATAGCAAGTCAAGGCTTGAGAAATGCTGAATGTGTTCTTATCTTTTGTTTTTCTAACTCCAAGTCTTTGCACATTTCATTATAATACTACTTGACTTTGTCTTCTTGAACTTCTCTTTGATATTTTCTATGTAGTTCTTTTATTTTCTCATTTCTTCCATTTGCTTTAGCTTTTCTACAATCAAGAGCAAGTTTCAGAGTCTCTTCTGACATCCATTTTGATATTTCCTTTCTTTCCTATCTTTTTAATGACCTTTTGCTTTCTTTCTGTATGATTTTTTTTTTTGCAGCTAGGAAACATTTTTTATTCATAATATTGGCAATCAAAGTTGCAAAGGAAGATTTACAGAGCCACATATCAATAATAGAATAAGATGGAAATGAAATATTGCAAAGTCATCTGGAAGAGTTTCCAAGGAACACACACTAGGCTAGAAATCTAGGGTTAAACTGGGGTTTCATACAGGTTATATTCATTCTTGCATTTTCTCAATAAGTTCTTCCTTATATTTGCCTTTCTCTTTTCCAGCTTGTTGAGATTTGGCTTTGCGTTCAAGAATTTTTTTCTGATCTTTGTCCAATTTGAGCTTGGTGATAACCACCTTGCTCGGGTGAATGCCCACACAGACAGTTGTCCCATTAGCCTTCTCACACTGCACCCTCTTGATGTAGATGACATACTTCTTTCTGTACACCTGGACTACCTTGCCAATCTGCTGACCTTTGTAGTGTCCTTGAACCACCTGGACCTCATCGTCCTTGCGGATGGGCATGGAGCGCACCCTTCTGCCGCAGCTCCTTGGACAGTGGGGACAACATGATCTTCCTGCACACGTGCGAGGGAACATTAAAGTGGCGTTTGCAGTTCTTGCTGCGGTCCGAGGTCACGGAGGGGTTGAACTTCATGGTGACAGTCCAGCATCCGGCAGCCTCGGAAGCTCGGTGCACAAGCTGTATGATATTTTTGATGTCATCCCACAACTCTTCTGGTCTTCGAGTGTCTAATGAATGAAATCTATCCTTGAAATGGTTTTAAATTTTAGGTGGAATATATCCAAGTCATATTTTGGCTCATGAACTTGTTATCATTTTCTTCAGCTTCAGCCTGACTTGCATATGAGCAATTGATGGTCTGTTCCACAGTTCACCTTGGCCTTGTGTTGGCTGATGATATTGAGCTTCTCCACCATAGATATAGTCAATTGATTCCTGTCTTTTCCACCTGGTGACATCCATGTGTATTGTCTCCTTTTACATTGCTTTAAAAAGGTGTTTGCAGTGAATAAGTCATTGGTGTTGCAAAATTCTATCATGCGATTTCCTGAATCATTTTTATCACCTTGGTCATATTTCCTAACTACTGATACTTCTTCTTTATTTCCAACTTATGCATTCCAATCATCAGTAATTAGCAAATCCACCAGTCACTCCTCAGAAACCCTAGACTGGTTAATATGAGTTGGACCAGACTTGATGGCACTTAATAACAATAAAACATTGTATGCATAATTTGACACAGTACTGGAAAACTACATTTATTTTATGTTGTTGTTGTTATGTGCCATGGAGTCGGTTCCAACTCATAGCAATCCTGTACAGGGTTTCCAAGGCTGTAAATCTTTACGGGAGCAGAAAGCTCCCTCTTTCTCCTGCAGAACAGCTGGTAGTTTTGAACTGCTGACCTTAAGGTTAGCAGTCCGATTTGTAACCACTACACTACCAGAGCTCCTTACATTTGTTTTATAGTAATTGACTAATCTTTAGTATTGACTCTAGAATTACTGTTAAAGAAATCTATGTAATTGGAAAAGAGAACATGTAGCACTTTATACAAGACTGTAAACATATCAATTTTCCAAATCAAAGAATGGGTGTGGAATGTTCATGGTTCTCAGGAGGGTGCGGAGAAGAAAAATTCTTCCATCATTTCTGGGCATTACTCAAATCTCAAAGGAACAGGAAATAAAATAAGAGATGACCTATTCATACTTAACAAGGACATTTAGATAACAGGAACTGGCTGGGAGTCCAACTGGTAGGCACTGGAGTATGGAGTTTTACCATCCTATATCTTTGCATGTAAATGGTGATGACAGGATGCTGCACTTTGGACATTCACCAGCAATGTATGGGCTATTGATGCCCAGCCAAGGGACATGCACAGTTATTGTACTGGAGATGGGGAGAGAAGGGTGAAAGTGATTTCCCTTTATTTCTCCATATTTTCTAATCATTGATAAATTGCCTGGGTTTTTTGTTTGCTTAGTTTTTGATTGAAGTGAAATTTACATAGCCTAAACTGATCATTTAAAAATGGACAGTCCACTGGTATTTAGTGTATTCATAATGTTGTGCAACCAACTCTTTCTAATTTGAAAACGTTTCATCACCCCACAAAAACACTCTGCGTCCATTACGTAACCACTCCTTCCCCTATCTCCTAGTAACTTCTAATTGGCTTTCTGTCTTTATGGATTTGTCTAATCTGGATACATAATAAAGAACATACAACATGTGACCTTTTGTGTCTGGTTTCTTTCACTCAGCATAATGTTTTAATGGTTTATCTAAGTTGTAGTATGTATCAGAACTCAGTTCCTTTTTATAATTGAATAATATATATATATGGTATAGTGCTGGACTTCAAAGTTGTTTTGAACCACAAGGTCAGCAGTTGAAGCTCACCAGCTGCTCCTTGGAAACCCTACACAGGGTCACTATGGGTCAGAAGTGACTCC
>NW_006408572.1:14696569-14764174 GCF_000296735.1 Chrysochloris asiatica
GAATCAACTCCATGGCACTTAACAATAACAACATGTGTGTGTGTGTATACATATATATATATTTTTTTACTATAATTCATTATCCATTACTTCACATTTTGGCTATTATGAACAATGCTGTTATAAAGATGCAAACACAAGTTTCCACGTGGACATGTGTTTTCATTTCTTTTGGATGTATAAAGAAGAGTAGAATTTCTTTCATTTAAAAAAACACAAACTTTGTATTGTAAATTGGGTGAAAGTTGACAGATGAGAATTGATTAGTTTTCCATTCACCAATTCATACACACTTTATTTCATGTCATTGAATGTAATCCCCACAATAAGTAAAGGCCACTTATCCCACTTCCTCCCTAGGTTTCCTGTTTCCATTCCTCCTTCTTTCCTAACCCTTCGGAATTTTGTCCATGGGTAAATGCTACCCTTTTGAACTCAAATGGTTGATTATTCTAAAGTATGCGTACCTCACTAACATTATTGCTCTGATTACAGACCTGTTTATTGTTTGGCTGAAAATTGAGCCATGGGAGTGAGATCATTTCCAAGGTTGACTGGAGTCCAGGTGTGGTGCTCTAGGATAAGCACTGGACCACAGGGTCGATTTGAATGAACCACAAGGTCGTTGATGCAAACTCACCAACCGCTCCTCAGAAACCCTATACAGGTCACTATGAGTCAGAACCAACTTGATGGCACTTAACAACTACAAAAGTTGACTAAGGGCCACAGTCTGACAGTTTCCATCAAAATCTTAAGAAAGACCAGTAAGCCTGGGCATTCTTATGATTTTGAATTTTGTTCTACATTTCCCTCCTATTCTTTCTATGTCCATCTAATGTGTCCCTTTCAGAGCAGTTGGTAATAATGGTAGATGGGCACCATCTAGTTTTTCTGGTATCCACTGAACTAATTGTTTCCATCCATTATTCACTTTTCTTTCCTCTTTTTTGTTTTGTTAAGTGCAATTGTGTCAGTTCTGACTCAAAGCAACTCTATATAGGGTTTCTAAGGAGTGGCTGCTGAGTTTGAACCGCTGACCTTGAGGTTCAAATAGACCTTGGGGTTCAGTGCTTATCCTACAGCACCACACCAGGACTCCTAAAAGTGGAATTTGGCGCTGTAGGATAAGCGCTGGACTGAAAGGTTGGTTTGAACCACAAGACTGGCAATTCAAACTCACCAGCTGCTCCTCGAAAACCCTATGCGGGGTCATTATGAGTTAGATTCAACTCAATGGTCCTTAACAACAACAGCATGGTATTTCTATCTCGAACCTTTTGAGGAACCACTATTTTCCTAGGTTGCTACACCATGTTATATTCCCACCAGCAATGAACTAAGTTCCTATTTCTCTGCACCTTTCGCAGCACTTGTTTTTCATTTTCTTGATTTAAGCTAACATACTGGGTGTGAAGTGTTATCTCACTGTGGTTTTGACTTGCATTTCCTTAATGATCAGTGATACTCAATATTTTTTCACTTGCTTATTGGCCATTTGTACAAGATTCTTTGGAGCAGTATCTATGCAAATCCTTTGTTCAGCTTTTGAGTTGCTTTTCTGTTTGTTGTTGTGTTGTTGTTGTTGGCTGGCTGGCTGTGTGCCTTGGAGTCGGTTCTGACTACTAGGGATCCTGTACAGGGTTTCTGAGGCTGTAAATCTCTACGGGAGCAGAAAGCCTCATCTTTCTCCTGCGGAGCAGCTGGTAGTTTCGAACTGCTGACCTTGTGGTTCGTGGCCCAATTCATAACCACTACGCTACCAGAGCTTGTTGTTGTTTTTAAGTGCTGTTGAGTCAGTTCCGACCCATAGCGACCCTGTACAGGGTTTCCGAGGCTGTAAATCTTTACGGGAGCAGAAAGCCTCATCTTTCTCCTACGGAGCAGCTGGTAGTTTCGAACTGCTGATCTTAAGGTTCACAGCCCGATTCGTAAGACCCTCTATATGACAGAATGAAACACTGTCTAGTCTTGTGCCATCCTCACAACTGTTGTTGTATTTAAGCCCATTTTTGCAGGCATTGTGTCAATCCGTCTCTTTGGGAGTCTTTTAACACTTTCTAAATATTGAATGTAACTATTCTTTACATATTCCTGTATTAAATCCTTATCAGATATATGATTTCCAATTATTTTCTTCCATTCTATAGGTTTTTTTCTTAGACCTTTCTTGATTACGCCTTTTGATACACAAAAGTTTATCATTACTTTGAAGTCCAATTCATCTGTTTTTGTTGTTGTTTATGCTTCTGTTGACACACCTAAGAATCCATTGCTAAATCAGAGATCATAAAGATTTACTCCTATGTTTTCTTCTAAGAGTTTTACCTATGTTTAGGTTGTTGGTTCATTTTGACTTAATTTTTTAAAATAGGGGGTGATGCATTCAGTTGTCCACCACTATTTAGTGAAGAGACTATTGGCACTATAGGATAAGCACTGGACCATCAAAGTCACTTCTCAAATCCACCAGCCGCTCCTTGGAAACCCTATATAGTATCGCTATCACTGGAGAAGGATATCATGTTTACTAAGGTGGAGGATGAGATAAAGAGGAAGACCCCCAACGAGATGGATTGGCCAAGTGTCAGCATCGATGGACTCAAGCGTGGCAGCAGTAGTGAGGTTGGCCCAGGATTGGGCAGTGTTTCGCTCATCTGTGCATAGTACCGACTCAATGGCACCTAACAACAACAACAACAACGAGTTGGAACTGTTGAAGATCAATTGATCACAGAAATTTGGTGTGTTTATGTTTTGGAAAAAACATTACATTTGTGTTTGATATTAATTTCTCCAGGCATTAGAACGTAAGGTCAAAAGGAAAGATTTGCACTTTTAAAGGAAATAATGTTATTTTTTTCTTTGCCATTTGTTGTTTCACTTCCCATCAGCACCATGCAGAGGATACAGATGGAATACTTAACTTGCACTCCCGGCTGAACAACCTGTATAGAAATCTTTGTTTTTGGACTTTGGTAACATTTCCCTTTCAGGAAACTGACATTTAGGATGTTCCAGGATCAATAGCAGCAAAGTGATGGGGTATGCTGTCTAGTCCGGTTCAGACTCATAGCAATGTATACAGGATTTCTGAACCTATAAATCTTTATGGAAACCTCATCTTTCTCCTGCAGAGTTCCTGGTGCATTTAAACTGCTCACCTTGTAGTTAGCAGTCTGCCATACAACACACTATGCTACCAGGGTTCCTTAGGAGCAAGGTTAGATACTGATTTTAGGCTTGCAGCAAATGTTTATAAAGACTCTATGAGAAGACACTGCCTAATCAGCCTGGCCTCTGGAGGAGAGTTCTGACACCTACGTGCTCTCTTAAGTCCACCCACATGCTTTAGTTTGTCCTTAACGCCTCTTCAGTTTACTTCCTCTTTCTCCAATCTCTAGCCAGTGCTTAGGATCTGAGCAATCAAGGTGATGGCTGAGGTTGGCAGTTAGAGTAAGAAGGCAAGGATATTTTGATCTAGGATATAAGCCCAACATCAGATCAGATCAGGGTGGAGGGTGTTTAAGAAGGAATACATTGAATAGATTATGTAAAGCTTCCAAATGGCAGGAAACATCCAGCTACAAGGTATAGACCCCTTAGGATGCAGTAAAGGAGTAGGTAAGATCGATCTCTGCCACCAAACCTATGTCTCATCATCCCAAATATATTTCCATTGGCTAACAAAAACCCAGCATCAGAGAGATCTGTTTTTCTGTCTCTAGCTGCTGCTGCTTTCCTAAAATAAAAATGTTCTGTGTAAAGCACTGGAAGCAGTCTGATTTTGTTTTTATAGGCTGTCAGTTTATGTATTTATAATATTGCTATGGCTGGTCTTACAGAGGATTGGGGAAGGAGTACGGTTGTTTAATGTAGAGAGGATTGGGGAAGGAGTATGGGGTTTAGGTTGTATATTTTGGCAGGTCAGGGAGTTTTCACCAGCAGTTCAAAGTTAGGGCCCACCCATGGGTGCCTTGGAAGACAGGCCTAGCAATCCGTTTCTGAAAAGTCACAGCTTTGAAAACTCTATAGAGCTGTTCTACTCAGCACAGGAGGGAGCACCAGAACCAGAAAGAATTCTAACAAGAGAGTGTTGAGTGATTAAGGTAAAGCTTGCCAAATTTAATGTGCATGCGACTTACCTGGGGACATTATTAAAATGTAGATTCCCATTCAGTAGACTGGGGTGGGGGTCTATAGACAGCACTTTGAATAGCTCTGCCCCAAGGATACCCCAAGGAAATCTTGGGGTGTGGCCGCTGTGGGTTAATGCTCTGAACAGCAAGGTCGGTTTGCACTCAAAGTTGGTGGTTCACACTCACCAGTTGTTCCTTGGAAACCCAATACAGGGTGGCTATGGTTGGGAACCCACTCAACTGCACTTAACAACAACAGGAGTTTCAAGTAGCACTGGTGGCACAGTGGGCTAAGTGTTGGCAGTTCAAACCCCTTGGCTGCTTTTCGAGAAAGACGAGTTGGTCTGTTCTTTTGAAGCGTTACATCTTGGAAACACCAAAGAACAGTTCTACCTACCCGGTTGCTATGAGCAGGAATTCACTAGAAGGCAGAACATTTGGTTTGGCTGACCAGACTGGAACCATCCTATAGCCAATTCCGTTGGAATTCCTGTATCAGGAGACTGGGCAAGAAACATGACTCCTCGTATCCTGTTTTTTTAATGCTTAATTGTTGAATTTCTTTTTATTCTGTGGGTTCCTGAGTTAAAAATATTTTTCATATGTTCATTAGCTACTTTATTTCTTCTTTGATGAATGTTGCCTGCTTTTTTCTGTTGGTATCGATCTTTTTCTTATTGATTTGTAGGTGCTATTTATGAGAGTAAGTAAAAAAATATTGCTAATAAAGTTCTAGTTTATACATGCACAAGTTTATTTCAAACCAAACAAGTCTTTGAAATCAGTGCTATCTATACACACATTTGCTCCGTAATACACTTGTCTTAATCTCGTTATAGTATATCTTTTTTTTTTCTTTTTTCTTACGTCTCATTCCCATGGTTACGATCCCATCCATGCAATACTTCCCCGTGCCCCCCAGGTCTTCAGCACACACTCGCTCTCCCTCTCTGGATCTGGATCGAAAGTCTCCAGCTGCTCCATTGCTCCACGTCATCATCTCTGGCTCCATTTCAGGCATCACTGCTTCTCTGGGTAGGGTCCCGCTCTCTGTTCTTCTCCCTTGATGGTCCTAGGGACCTCCGCTCCTAGACTGAAAAGTTAATCACTCCCTTCCTTGCTATAAAACGTCTACCTTTACATTTCCAACCCTCACAATCAGTCCTGATAACAATTATTCAATATTGTATCACAAGAGACCCGTCTGCATTTCATTGCATCAACCCCACCTAGACAGATTGAATACTACTCACTGGAGATTCTACCTTCTTCCAGGCCCTCTGGATCTAGTTTCCTTCTTGAAAGCTTGTAAGCCAGTCACTTCTTGCCTTCCTGGTATCCTTTTTAGCTTTACTATTTTGAGTTCTGAGATTCTGAAAAAGGGGTTTTTTAAGCAGAGTCATAGACCTCTGTGAGAATGATGAAACCGCTGTATCCTCTCACCTTCAAAATTTACAAACACTCAAGACTTGCAAATGACGTTTAGGTCCTGCGGGTCCTCAGCTCAGGGCCAGGATCCCTGCCTGCAGGCGATTCTAGCTCTACAGAACCTGGCTGCTTTGCAGGTCCCCATCTGGTGCGAGCTCCGCGTCAGGATGGGAGAGGGGGCGTGTCGGGGGCGGGGGCGGGGCGTGTCGGGGGGCGGACCTGAGGCGGGCGCTAACCGCGCCCCTCGGCCGTGCAAGAGGCCGAGCTTGCTGCATTGCAGCCGCCGCGGCGCCGCTGGGCTCCTCACTCCCAACAATGGCGGCTCCGAGCCCTAGCGGCGGCGGCGGCGGCTCCGGGGGCGGCAGCAGCACCGGCATCCCGGGCTCTGTAGGGTCCCCGGCGCCGGGCCACCCGGCCGTCAGCAGCATGCAGGGTAAGGAACGCGGCCTCGCTGGGACACCGGTCCCCTCGTGCGGCCATCGGCGACACCGCGGCCTGCCGAAGCGGCCGCCTCCGGCCCCAGCTGAGGAAACAGCGGAGCCTCCCGCGCCTCGCTCCCGCCCTCCCTCCGGGCTTCCCTCCCCGCTGCCGGCCACCTCCGGGTCGCTCGGGATCCGGGCCCCGGCCCACGCAGGCCGCGGCCTGCGCCCGACTCCTCGGCCCTGCCGGGCTTCCCGCCGGCCCGCTGGGCCCACCTGGCCCGGGAACCACCCCCGCGGCCGCCCCTCTTGCTGCTGGGGCTTACCTGGCCTCGCTTGGCCCTGTTTCCGGGAACCTGCGGGTCCGGGGCGGCGGCGGCGGGAGCGTCCGGGCCTCGTTCCCGGTCCGTGCAGGTAGGCGGCGGCGGCGGCGTTGGTGTCCCCTGCCGGGCGCCCGGCGCGGCTCTCCGCCTCCGCAGTGGGGCCCCGGCCAGGGCCATCTTGGTTCTTCTCTCCGGGCAGAGCTGGAGCCCGGGACCACTCTCCTTCCTGCGGGACCTACGTTTGCAAACTTTTGCAGGGTTTGTGCGCTGGGGAGGGGCTGGGGGCTGCTCAGGACTGTGCCACCTGTAAGGTAGACAGCCTGCGCTGGGAGAGTCCGTGTTTTTCCTGCTAGGGATTAACGTGCTCGCATTGCAAGCAGGAAAAAAAAAAAAAAAAGTGAATTCAGTGTCAATAGAGAGATACAGGAAATAGAAAGGCCAGAGTCACACTGGTCCTGTATAGTGCCTGGACATCTGAAGTCGCTCTCCTAATTAATGGGTTTCTCTGCTGGGAATGCTTATTAGCCCTTGACAGGGGGTGCGGTGGAAATACACTCACCGGGCCCTCGCCCATTAGGGACCATTTCCTTAAGCTTCCTGGGAAATTTGGAATAGGGATGCTATTTTTAAAATAGTGTCAGAAATCTCTCCACGACAACTTGAGCAAACTGTTTATGTTGAATTAATTATTGAGTAGAATCAGCCCGGATACCCTTGGTAGTTCGTGTGACTATGGTTACTCACTAGTTAAACTTATTAATGGTCTGTTTACCCATCCATGTCTTCGTTGGTTTTAACAGACATTTATTGCATATTCCGGGTTCGGAGCGCAGAGACGGGGGTTTATTCATCTTTATTATATCCTTGCCACCTTCCCCATGAAATAATTTTAAATACGTAGCGGCAGAGATAGGTAGATGTGAAAGTTCAGAGGATACTTCTGTGCAGGCCATTAAAAGAATTAAAATTGAATTGGTTATTGGATGCACAGCACAGTCTATAGCTGAAGTCCAAGATGGGTTTCTAAATCTCACAGCTGTACATACAGACTAAATGATGGGGGAAAATGAAATGGCAAAATGACATTTGATGTGTCGTGTAGCCGACAAAGGTGATTTATAGAAATCATGCAAAAATTTTTTTTTGAGGGGGCCCAGGAACAATGGGAGGTGACAGTTTAATAAAGCTGTATACATTCATAAATTTATATTTTGCTCAGAACATACTTAGTGGGCATCCGACTAGTTGCCAGGCATGGGACTATGGTTGCTGAGTATTCAGAGGAGAGATAATGCAGTTTCTAACCCTGATGGAGCTGAACTTCCTGTGAGAATGGGGGAGGGGAGACATTCTGTAGGTAAATAAGAAAAACTGCAATTTGAGAACTTGTTATAAAGGTAACACACTGGGTTTTGTGATAGAAAGTAATAAGGAGGATGGCAAATCTGCTCCAAGTAGATGATCAGGAAAAGCCTGTGTGCAAAACCAACCCTCATCTACCAGAACATTTTCAACAGAAAACAACAGCACATGTGAAGGCTCCAAGCAGGAAAGAGCTTGGTGTGTTTTAGGAACTCAAAGAAAATGGTTGTTGGTGGGAGTTGTTCTGATGCTCATCACTCTCCTTCCTATTCCTTGTCTTGGTATGAGACCCAGTAAACTAAACTTTCTAATAAGCAGAACCCATTTTAAAAGGGAAGAGGTAAGATTTTTCTTTGAGTTGTCTCTGAATTAGTTTGATTTTATCAGGACCATGTCTAGCCCTGATTGATTCAGTTATATCTTGTTCTTGAACCCCTTGATTACTCAGAATGAAAAGAAGTATTTGCAGTTCTCAAGATGTTGTTGGGCACAAACCAGGTTATAAAACTTGAGCTTCAGCAGCAGTTCAAGGTCTCTGTTTTCTGCTTGTTTTGTTATGTTACCCCCAAACCTCTGGTACTCCATCTACTAAAGACCTTTTTGGGCTTTAGATCAGACGTCACCCAGATTGGTACTTAGAAGCTAGGGTTGCTATACTGCTTCTACTACCTGTTCTCTCTCCGTATTTACATGCCACCGCAGAAAACCACCTTCCTGGAGGTTGTTGATACCCCAGCTTTCTCAAACAGCACGATTCAGACTATATTTCATTTGATTGACATTGGAGTTCTTCCTAGGTGACAGGCATTTGCTAGGAATTGGATAAAAGGAGCTCTGGTAGCAGTGTAGTATTTACGAGTCAGGCTGCTTACCTCAAGGTCAGCAGTTTGAAACTACCAGTGGTTGTGCAGAAGAAAGACATCCTTTGTTCCCGTAAAGATTTACAGCCTCAAAAACCCTATGCAGGAACTGACTCCATGACATACTACCACCACCATCACTACCAGGCATTGGATAAACCTGTGCACTTTTTCATAGCTTGATGTTTGGGGCACGACTAGTTCAGATTGTGAAACATTGTTTTCTTAATATCCTAATGCCTAAGAGTCAGAATTCTGGAGGCCTAGATTTTAATCCCCTGGATAAGCACTAGGTTGCGAACTACAAGGTTGGTGGTTCTGCAGTTCAAACCCACCAGTGGCTCTTCAGAAACTTTATACAGGGCTGCTATGAGCCGGAACCAATTTGATGGCACTTAACAACAACAACCACAATTGAAAAAGTGATTTTTGTAATCTTGTGCAAATTACTTAACTTTAAGCCTCAATTTCTCAATTGGAAAGAGGGGTGACTCTTACCTCATAGTTGGTACGAGAATGGATGGAAAGTATGGGGTCTTGCAGTGAATGTTGTTCAGTGCTGTCGAGACAGTTCTGACACACAGCGACTCTATATAGGGTTTCTGATGAGTGGCTGGTGGGTTTGAACTGCCAACCTTGTGGTTCGAAGTCCATTGCTGATCCCTGCAGCACCACACCAGTTAGCTGTCAGCAATACTATTTTTGTAATGGTCTCATTGATGGTGTCTTTCTTTATTAGGTACATGAGTCCCTGTACGCTCATCTTCATTATTACAAGGCCCTGCATGCACTCTAGCAGGTACATTTTACCATAGTTTCATTATTAAGCATTTCCTTTACACTATTCCAGACGAATATTCTAATTTAGACTCCAAATCTCCCTTTTTCAGATCTGAGGACTCTCAAAATGAGTTGCAGTTTAAATGCTGTGAAAGAGAGATCTAGTAATAGTTGCTATACCGTTTTGGGGGCTGCAGTGGGAATTGTGGTGTGTATTGGCACTGTAGGATAAGCAAGGTTGGCAGTTCAAACCCACCAGCTACTCATCGGAAACCTTATACAGGATTACTGTGAGTCAGAACCAACTCGACTATACCTAACAACAACATTGCTGTATAACAGACATCAACAAACCCAGTTTCAGTTACATTTTTGTATTAACTGGTTCCTCTTCTAATCTGGCCACAGTTTGTGTAATCATTCGTCCCTCTGCCCCTGATTTATCGGGGAATAACGTCTTATTTTTTCATTGCTTATACATTTGAGTATTTCATTCATCCTGACTCATTTTTTTCCTCTTAACTATTCATAAACACACCCAACATTTATAAGTTGAGTGCTTTTTTAATTCTTCAGTTCATTGGTGACTAAAACTATCAAAATGTAGATCAGTTTGCCAAGTTAGATAAATTTAAAAAAATATTTTGACATTAGGATGAGTTTACATTTATGGGAGAAAAAAATCCTCAGTTGAGCATTTCTCATATTTTCCTCTTATTGTATCTTATCTCAGTGTGAATGCATGCTGAAATTTGTCTAAAATGAGCGTTAGTTAACTCTGTATTTGGAAATTTTTTCTTTTTAAGCCAATTCTCACTCCATTTCTTTTACCTAATTTGGGAAACTGGATTGGTTTGGACCCATAGCTTTTCTTATTTTTAGGGATCTGTTTATTATAATAGACTTCATTATACAGAATCCCAGGTCAGTCTTCTCAGCCTCCATCTTTAGGAGACAGAGATGGCCCTAATTATGTATGACGTTGTTGTTAAGTGCCATAGAGTTGGTTCTGATTCATAATGACCCTTTATAGGGTTTCTGAGGAGCAGCTGGTGAGTTTGAACAGCGGCCCCTGAGGTTAGCAGTCCAGTGCTGATCCTACAGCGCCATACCAGGGCTCCTAAGAAACCTCAGTCCAGACTTTAGAACAGGGGTGGGGAACTTTTCTCTGCCATGGGCCATTTGGAGATTTATAGCTTCATTCGCAGACCATACGAAATTATCAGCTTAAATATGAGCCTGCTATATTTGGTCAAACTTTTAATTAATTTGCCTTTAATGTGATAACTGGAACTGCAGTTGCTTCGGTAGGGTCAGAACAAATGATTTCACAGGCTGGATGTTTGCCTCCTCCCCCCTTTAGAAATAATTAGAAAATGAGCAATAACATAAGCTCTCTTATGTTTTCACCTATTGGTTCCTTTCCTAATCTGAAGCCCTTGACTACTCTTTAAAGGTAGGTAGATGTTGTTGTGAAGTGCTGTTGAGTCTATTCCGACCCATAGCGACCCTGTATAGGGTTTCCAAGGAGCAGCTGGTGAGCTTGAACCGCCGGCCTTGCAGTTCAGATGACTTTGCCGTCTGGCGCATTAACCCACAGCACCACAGGAACTGGCATTAAATTAAGCAAATTGCCCTAATTGTTGTTAGGTACCATCGAGTCATTACTGACTCATAGCGCCCTTATGCACAGCAGAACGAAACACTGCCTGATCCTGGGCCAACCTCACTATTGCCCTAGCAGAGGTAGGTTTTGATCTGGCCTGTATGATTGGTAGCATTTGCTCACCTTACTATGTTACATGGGTTCTCCAAGCTCTCTTTAAGTCTTTTCAGCCTTTCAGGCCTGAGAGCAGAATCTATGTCAAAAGTGATGTAGATTCAGAAATAGAGGGAATAGAAGGGAAGATATTTCTGTTTCAGGCAGCAGGTGGGAGCTTTATGCAACCAGCCACTGTGGGAATGGTTTTGGAGCCTTATTGCCCTCCAGATTCTCCTTCATGTTCTAAACCTGCTGGAAGACTGACACTGGCAAGTGAATGGAAGATTTCAAGTAGGCATTGGGCCAATAAAGCCAATGTAGATTTGAAGGGTTATAGAATCCCTTAAACACTAACCCTAATATATAAAAGGAACTCGTTTACCATAAGAGTGAATCCACACTTTCTCAGACCACAGGTACATTTTGTAAGGTAGCCTCCTGCCCACAGGCACACAGCCTTTCTCATCCCATAGGCATAGAGTCCTCAGCTGCTCTGTGTCTCTATGCCATCGCCTGTGCTGTTGCTTTTTTTCTGGGTAGAATCTCACACTTTGCTCACGCACTTCCTTCTAGATGGTCCTGGGGTCCTCTGTTTCTGAAATGAAAGATTAATTACTCCCCTCTTTTTAGCTACACATCTCCTTCAATTACAGTTGTGACAATCATAGTTAATCCTGCTAAAAATTACAATTGAATCATAAAATCCTATCACCATCATCCTCGTCCTCTTTCACCAGATCCATCTGGAGAAAAGGAAAACTATTCAGCAGGGATTTTCCCTTAACCCCTTCATTCTGAAACTAAGCAAACTCATGAAAGCTTGCAAGCCAACCACTTCGTGCCCTTATAGTCCCCATTTTTTGATAGCCAGTGTCTTTAATTGCCCATATGGTTTGAACCACAAGGTCGCAGTTCAAGCTCACCAGCTACTCCTCAGAAACAGGGTCGCTATGGGTTGGAACCAACTCGACAGCATTTAACAACAACCAACCCAGTGCACTGAAGAAACACGCTTGATCCTTGATTTGAAGAATCCTTCTTCCATTTCAGTTGCAATTTTGAGCAACTGCATCCATAAGCAGAGGTCAAGTTCATCAAATTGTAGCAATTTACTCTTGCTCAGGGTATCACACTTCTTTATTTTCATCTGGTCAGTTTCGGGTCAGCTAGCCATCCAAGCTAGGACAAATGGGCACCATCTGCAAGTTTTGGGAGTTCACGCAAGCCTCCCCACACTTCAGAGCAGCTGGCCGTTTCACTCTCAGCTCTGGGCCCCAGTGGCTAACTCAATGTCCATGGGCTCAGGAGTTCACACATCTCCCTAAACTTCAGACCAGCCAGCCCTTCCTCTTCTCTCTCTAAGATGGGCCTTTTAAAAGAAGAAAACAATTCATGCACAGTTTGATTCATTCCCCACCACAGGAGAGATGATCCATGTGGACTTTGCAACAGCTTTGTCAGTGTTATTTCATCTTACCCAAAATTGCTACAACGAAACTTATAAAGGGGTGAAACAAGACAAATGTTGCTAGATAGGGCTCTGAATTGTATACTTGTTAGTTCCATGCCTGTTCTTGCCTGGCTGCACTAAAAAAAAATAAACTGGCACTAAAGACTCCTCTGATAAATTTGCCAGTATTCCTGAAATCGGGCCTGACTGAGTGCCTGTCGGGGGACGCGTCATGTTGTTGGAATTTAAAGTTCTCAGGACACCTGGCGGTGTCTTGGATGTGCTGTGGCAGAGGTGTAGAAGGTGAGGTGGGTTCCCAGTGATGACTGGAGTCTGTTCCTTTTAATTTTTTGAAGGGTGAAAGAAGAGGGACTGGTTTTGTGTAGGTTTAGCTGGTTTGGTGAACACTTGGTGAAGTAAAGGCAATGCCACAATCATAGCTCATCTGTGGGAGAGAACAGGAATAAGAATGATCGCAATGATAATACCCTGCTCTCCTCCAGGCTCTTTGTAAGACATTTCACCATCGCAGAACAATTTTGCTTACTGTTATTCTCCTTTACAGGTGAGGAAATTGGAGTCATGGAAGTTAAGTATTTGCCCAAAGTCACATTGTGATTAAGTTGATCTCCCTGGCTTTACTGAACAGGCTTGAGATGATACTCCAGCATTCCATTATATAACTACAGAGTTAATAGCCAGTGCCCGTGGAAAGGGAAGAAGAGGTGACATAGGACTGACAAAATCCTGAATTGAAACCATGGACAGGGTTTGATTGCTAGTAATTAAAATCATGAATGATTCTTCATATTGCATGGAATTAGTAAATTGGGGGATTCCTTTTAAAGTTTGAGGAAAATAATGTCAGAAAAACTATAGGAAATACAACTAAAGCAGTAGGAAATTATTCTTGTGGAAATTTCGGTGAAAATACAAATTTTGGACAGTTTTAAAGAAATCAGATGTTCAAACCAGTGACATCCTGTAGGTAACTTTGCAGTTTAAGGCACCTGACAACAATTTGAGGTTGAAGTTGGGAGGCAGCACACAAGTGGACTCTTCCTGCTTGTGGCATAAGGAAGACTTGACAGCGTGGGCATGGTCTAGTTAGATGACCCTTTATCTTACTGTGGGTTTGTATTGTCCTGTAGTTTGTAATGCAGTTTTTAGGAAGCCACGTAGAACTGCTGAGGAGGTGCGAAACCATTTATGTTCCTGCCCTTCCCTCTCCCTTCCTGTACTTTCATGTCAACCTAGAGGAAAGGGAAGACTATAGCTGTAAAATCCCACAAGGGCTGTTAGACCAGCAGAATTAGGTTTAGGCACTCATTTCCAAGCAGCTGTCATTGAGTCAGCCTGGTCTTTAACGGTAACCCCATGTACAACTGTTGTGATCCACAGGCATTTCATTGACTGACTTTTTTGACGTAGCTAGCCAGGCCTTTCTTCCTAGTCTGTTTTAGTCTGAAACCTGCTGTTCACCATAATAGCAGTCCACAGGCCTCTATGACAGATTGGTGGTGGCTGTGTTTTTGAAGTGCACTGACTGGGAACAGAACCCAGTTCTCCCACCTGGAAGGTGAGAATTCTACCGTTGAACTATCACTGCCTCCAAAGATAAGATTGATGGTGGCTGTGTGCCGTGGAGTCAGTTCCGACTCAGCGAGTACAGGGTTTCCGAGGCTGTAAATCTTTACAGGAGCAGAAAGCCTCATCTTTCTCCCATGGAATAGCTGGTAGCTTCCAACTGCTGACCTTAAGGTTCGCAGGCCGATTCGTAACCACTACGCTACCTGATGTTATTCCTTATTTTGTGTATAAGTGAAGTGGTTTGTTTGTTTCACAGTTGGAACTAGAACCGTGTCCAGTGCCTGACACACTGCATTTTGTTTTCTACCGCATCAGCCACTGCTGGTTTATTTGTTCTATACACTAAACCTCTTCTAGATGGCCTTTTAGACTTACACGGACTATCCTGCTTTGTTAGGGATAAAACAACAGCATAACAGTAGACTGTAGATTGTGAGTTAGGGTCAGTTCAGGAAGTTTAAGATTGAATTAAGAGAGTTAGAACAAGAGAAAAATAAGGGACTGAGAGCCAGAAGAAACAGGGTGAGAGACTCAGAAAGGGAAAGAAACCAAACAAAAAACCAGGTAGCTATATTTTATTGTACTTCAGTATTTATTCTTGGAGGTCTAAGATTCAATTAAATTTGCCCAGGGCCAGGTAAAATGAAAAAAGACGGGCAATTTCCCCCAACATGTGTTAGGGAAATTGAAGTGGAGGACTTAGCAAAATTAAGTTCCTGGGTACAGATAACTCACGAGGATTAAAAAGAGTGAGGCATCTAAGACTTTTAAGAATTAACTAGTTACTATCAACAGATTCAACTAATATCTAGTATTCCTGGATATGCAGACCTTAAAATATACAAGTGAAAATAAGGAATTTAGGTGCCGAAGGGAAACCACAAAATGGAATGCAGGTGAATGAATGCTGATGGACATGAGAGCTACAAGCAAATATTTTGTTAGTTTACATCAAGGGTACTGGAATTTTTCCTCACTATGTCTTTCCTATAGCCTTTCTCTTCTTGTTGGTTTTTACCCCCTTTGCCTCCCTCTCTGCCCTGTGAATAAATTTATAATTAGAAAGAAAACAAAAATTATGACTGTTGTAGATCTTTCTCATATATGTTCCTATGTTTTGCACATACAGTCTTTCAGAGGGATAAACGGGATTTAGCTAAAATAACTGTCTACTTGATTCAATTGATTTTAAACATCATGGAATTGCCTAAAAAAGATGAATCATTTTTGTACTAGTTAATTCAGTCTTTGCTTGACAGTAAACTCTGGGCCAGTAGCCACCTTCTTTTGTGAATAACAAAGAATGTAGCCAGAGATGTTTGTTTGAGGCCTCAGAATCCATTCACTTTGAAACTTAGTTAAAACAGCAAGTGTATATACCTTTCTTTTGGATCTTGCCTGTTTTCCGCCATTGACTGGGTACCTGTCTTAACCATTTTTTATATTGTTCATTTTTGTGAAAACGATTTGAGTTTTCCTTCTCTGATAGGTTTGTGCTTTACACAGGTTTTGGCTTTCACAGGTTTTACTGTAGTAATGCGTTGTAATGTTTGCAAAAGTTCAGCGTTTGAAGTTTTATTTTCAGCCCTTAAACTGAGCTAAACTGCTAAGCAGTAATTGATGACTCACTCTCAGTCACATATGCCTTTTACGCTTGTTTTCCTTGCTCTTTGCCCTATGAATATTACTCTTACTGTTCTTTTTCTCGCTGGCTCACCTTTCCTTTCTGCTACCTAGTAGTAGCCGTCGAGCTAAAAAGAGAAAAGTCCGCGTAGTCTGAAGGTTGTTTCAGTGTTTCATCAACTTCCTCTGCAATTCTGATACTAGGTGATCTGACACCTCTTCTACCACTGGGATGCTGTGGGAGACTTGGCTTACACTCTTTACTGCTCTCTCTCCCTCTGTTGAAGTCCTCCTGTGGCCCTGTGAGTTAATGCACTGGACTGAAAACCCATTTGAACTACAAGGTCGGTGGTTCAAGCTCCCCAGTCGCTCCTTGGCAATCCTATACAGGGTCGCTATGGGTTGGAACCGACTTGATGGTTCTTAACAACAGCAACAATCCTGCTGTTGCTGCCGGTGATTCACGGCTCTGCCCTTTGCTTCTGATTTGTCATTGGGCCATTTTTCGGAGCTTGGACTTGTATGACTCAGGTATCTGATTTTTCTGAGTCTGTTTCCACTGCACATTTGATCGGGCAGCATATCGAGCCTTCTACCCCTGATCTTCCACGTTTGCCTCCAGTGTTTTCTTTACTGTGCAGTCACTGACACTTCTTCCTGAATTGTCATTTGTATGATTTAGGTAGGTAAGCCTGACAGGTAGAAGAAGAAAGGACCTTTGTGTCAAAGTAGCTACATTAGCAATTTTTAGTTATAATACATTACAGGTGATGTATTTACCTTAGAGTCTTCAGAAATTTGATAACTGAATGGGAAAGACTAAACATATCCTGCCTTCAGTCTTGACTCTTTTTCCAACAAGTTTTGATTAAATTTTTATAAACATAGGCTTGGATGATGGTGGTGGCAGTTATGTGCCATGGAGTCGGTTTTGACTCATAGCGACCCTGTAACAGGGTTTCCAAAGCTGTAAGTCTTTATGGGAGCAGAAAACATCTTTCTTCTGTGGAATGGCTGGTAGTTTCGAACCGCTGACCTTGTGGTTTGCAGCCCGATTTGTAACCACTACGCTACCAGGCTTGGATGATACTCAAACTAAATGTATTTTCTTGAATTTTCTCTCCATAGCATTAGTAAACAAGCATAGATAGACACTAAGAAAACCAAACACTCAGTACACTAAAAAGTGGAGTAATATTTTAAGAAGGCTTTAGTTATAAATGGGTGGTTTTACTGCTGTATATGCAGTGTATGCAGAGGTATAGCCAAATTCATTTGGATTTGGAACATGCCTTGCCTTCCTGTTTGTAATGAGAATTTGTGGGTTTCTTTCTTACAAGTTCTAAAGTCTTATTTTGCCTAATTATTTCCTAGGGACATTACTATTTTCCAGACCTACTCTGTAGCAGAGGGGTTTCAGCACCTCTTATCATTTGAAGTTAGTTAGCTAATTGACTGGAAAATGTTGCTCTATGTATATATTTAGATTTCACAATTTATGAACTACTAAATTACTGAATCATGGTTGGTAATTAATCAGTATTATAAATTAGTAATTTGAGTTGCTTAAGTACCTTGTAATATGTGCTGAATTTGTAGGCTGAAAACATTGAAACAATTGACAGAATTAACAAAGTTACCTTTAACTTCCAAAGGTTAATAGGTGCTCTTTCTTACTGAACAGATATACAAAGTAAAGTTTGAGACAGTATAACTTTTATAGTTTAAGTAAATTTCAGTTCCAACTCAGCTAATGGAGCTAAGTTTTTAAAGAACACTATAACACTGTTGTAGTTGTTTCTGAAATTGTGGGGGTAATGTGATTTGAACTGTTCTTGAATTGCTTTTATTTAGAATGTAATATAAAAACATAATGTCATGTTCTAATTTTGGTTTGTTTGATTTACAGTAAATGAACTGGAACTTATCTCTTTTACTTTAGGCTTTCAGATAAACTTCTGTGAAAAGGCACAAAGTAAGCTACACATTTTACAATATTATGCTGTTTAATTTTTTCATATCCATCTTGGTATTGGGAATGTGTCCACTATTGTTTCAACTAACCAACCATGGCAATTTTACATGAAAAGAGCTTCCATTTTTCATTCTTTTTTCCAAATACCAAAAAAAAAAAAAAAAAAGTACATTTCTTTTTAGATTGTAAATTGTTCTTGTTTTTACTTACAATCCAGCAATTGAGATAGGATAAATATAGGAGCAAGTATAGGTATTCAGATTTAGCCATAATTTGAATCATAAGCTAAGAAAGGCTGACTTTCAAGATTTTAGTGTAAAAAATATCATCTACTTAGATTTCATGCTTTAAGACTAATGCATTTTAAAGCATGCATTTACATTCTTTTATCTTTAATGCAAAACTGTTCTCCCTCAACCAGTCTGTGTTAGGACAGTAGTCTTCATAGATACAGAATAGATTTTCTATAAAAAGACAAAAGTGTATAAAGCTAAAACAAGGGCATTTTAAATTCGATGATCATTTCTTTAAAATGCATTTGAAAAAACCTTGACTCAAGGAGATAACTTTTCAGTTAACAAAAATATCCCTGAGATCAATGTAACTAGTTTCTTCTGCTGCTTCTTTATTTGTAGACTAGGGAAGAATGGTGACCACTCTGGTATCTATCTTAATTAGTTTGAAGGAAAAAGAAATAAACTGGAGAATACATTTCTACGGTTTTAAAACATTTTTTTATGGAAATCAAAATGCATCGATCCCATTGGTTGACTATTGTGACCTCCTTTGAAATGTAGTCAGCAAAATTTATTTCTAGAAATGATTCATCTGTGAGATAGATGTGTAGTAAGTATTAGAGGTCAGCTAGTCCCTAGGAGGATTCCCAGTGTGGCACTGTAGGATAGCACCCGACTGTGAAACACGAGGTCAGTGGTTCAGACCTGCCAGCTGCTCTTCAGAAATCCTATACAGGGTCGCTATGAGTCGGAACTGACTCCATGACACTTAACAACTACAGAGGTAAGCACTGTATGATAAGCACTGGACTGTTAACTGCAAGGTCGGTGGTTCAAACCCACCAGTCACTCCATGGAAACCCTATGTAGGGTCACGATGAGTCAGGTCTGACTTGGCAGCATTAACAACCATAGTCCCTAGGAAAAAAAAGTTTGAAATTGGTCTTCATTATCATCCCTTCCTTTGCCTTAAATAGTAAAATAAAAATAAGTAATCTACATGCAATGAAGTTATAGCTAATATTTTATACCATCTTTTAATTTTAACATAAGCACTTTTTAATATGACCCTTTTGCGTCTTCATTTACCCTTTAACTTACATAATTTCTGAAATACTTAACAATTTTTAGCTTTTATTTATATTTTGGTATAAAATCTAACAAGAAAAAAGGCTGACTTTATATTTAAAACTATCCACATTGCTTCACTGCTTTCTAATGTAGTCCTAGTGTGCACAGAAACCAAGAGCAACTGATGAGGGAAGTTTAAAGTTATGTATAAAGTAGCTGTAAGTAGCTCTGTAGGTAAGTGAAAACTGCTTTAGGCCTTCTAAGTGATTTCTCTTCCTTTCCCATTGTTACAGGAATGGTAGGTTTGATAAATCTGGGAGAATCCTAACAAGGGAGGTTTGGGATGATAGAACCTATTGGAACTTAATCTGTGGGAGAGGGCAAATGTCCGTTCTCTCCTCTGACACCCACTCTTGGTTGTCTTAACTATCTTTGTCCTGTGGCTACTTTCCCTCCTCTGACTTCTCACATCCATCTCTTTCTTTATTCTTCCCTCTCCTTTTTGGGACTCTCCTGCTCTTTATTTCCAACTTTTGTAGTTCAGCCCTTTTCTATACAGTCATTTCTGATGGACTCACTGGATACCTAGGTACCATGCAGTGCACAAGAGTCTCATACAGAAATGAATGAAATAGACCCCTGCTCTTAGCCGCCTCTAATGTAGTGGACTCCAGTTGATGATAGAGAATTTCATCATTTAGTTGTTTAATAGTTGAACCCAGGTGAAGGTGCTACAGGAGTCAGATGTGTACTCGGCACTGTTGTTCTTGCTGTTCTGTCATGAGAGAAACAAACCTAAGGGCTGCAGTGGGTCTCACGATTGCTGCTTTCCTGATCGGAGACTGTGGCTCAGGGATCCAGCAGTGGCCTGCTCTGTCTTTGAGTGAAACAGCTGTCTGTGCTATGCGGGCTTGAGGACAGGAGCACACACATCACCGATTCCCTGTCGGTGAAGGATGAGGGGAACTGGGCAGGGATGCCACCTCTATTGCCTTGGTGGCACAGTGACTAAGCACTAAGCTGCTAACTGAAAGGTTGATGCTTGGAATCCATCTCCGTGGGAGAATTGTTCCCTTAAAAATGATAGCTTTGGAAACCTTAAGGGGCAGTTTAGTCCGTCTTAAAGTATAGTCGCTATGAGGAGGAATTGACTCAGTGGTACATAGCAGACCCCGGATTTTAGGATAATTTTTCACCTGCCTTACATACATATTAGTGGAGCCCTGGTATGGTGCTGTAGGATAAGCACTGGACTGCAAGGTTGGTTTGAACCCACCAGCAGTTCAAACCCACCAGCCACTCCTCAGAAACCCTATACAGACAGGGTCACTATTAGTTGGAACCGACTCCATGGCACTTAACAACAACGTATATAGTAATTTTTTTTTTGAAGATCTGGGTCTGCGATTTGCATGACTTTAAAAAATAAAACTACAATTTTATAATATTTGCAGGACAGTTATCCAGCATGCTCTTGAAAACAGGTAATAATCTTATGTTTATTTTAAAAGTGGCTCATTTCTTTAAATGAGTGCTTTTGCCAGGTCAGAGTATACCACCACCAGTGGAGCATACTGTAGTGCCAGAATATCCAAATTTATTCTAAGACTGGTTAAAACCGATTAGAGAAACTAAAGATACATTTAATCCATTGAAAATAGTTATGTATCAAACAGTAGTTGTAGGAGAAAGATGGGGCAGTTAGGAGCACAAGATAAGATATTGTTAAAAGTCTAATAAGTACTCCTGCTTCAAAGACCTAATTCTCCATCACAAATCAAAAAGATTTATTGTAAGATGATTCTGATGACTAATGGAAGCTCTGAAGGATTAATTTTTCCATTGTTTGACTTTCACATAGTTTTTGTTCTTTTTATTGCTACATCACTCTGTCCCAATCAGTTTGCTACAATTGCTTGTTATAAGTTAGTGGAGTTTTATTGGAGACATCTCTCTGTGTGTATGTATACACACAAACAAACAATGTGAGATTACCTATTTAATTTGGGCACCAGATTTCTATGGAAATTCAATAAAAATCCACTCTGCACTCATGTCTCCTTTTTTATAAATTACAATTTGTACATTGATTCACTCTTTGGTTTTCTAAATATACGTTTATGTAAGATATTGTATATTTACTTAAAATAAAGCTTAATAATTAAAGTTATATTTATTTAAGACTATATATTATAATCTTTTTTGATATTGTTAGGCCACTGAATTTTTCTGAAATCTGAATGTAAGAATGTAAGAATATTTTGGGTAAAAAAATCATGCCATTGTAAAGTTCCTACACTTTGAAGGTTAATGAATTCATTTCTTAATTATCATTTGGAGATAATGCTTTTGTAGATGTAAAGATGTTTATGTGACTTATGACCAAACTTGAATTATTATTGACTTTTTTTTTTAATGTTTTATTGTGGATTAGGTGATAGTTTACATGGGAGAACATTAGTTTTACGTTCATCCTATCGTATAATTGTTTCATTGCCATGGTTACAATCCCCTCCATGCATCATCAACCAACCAATAAGCCTGCCCCCCCACCCCTTGTCAGCACACAGCCCCTCTCCCTCTGTGGGTCTAAAGACCCCAGCCATTCCATCTCTCCATGTCATCATCTCTGCCTTCATCTCTGGCATCACTGCTTCTCTGAGTTAGAGTCCTGCTCTCCGCTCTTCTCCCTTCGTGGTCCCAGGGACCTCTGCTCCTAGACTACAAAGTTAATCACTCCCCTCCTTGCTACAAAACGCCTACCTTTACATTTGCAGCCCTCACAATCAGTCCTGATAACAGTTATTCACAATTGTATCACAAGAGACCTAGCTGCATTTCCTTTAGTCAGTCCCCCCTAGACAGATTGGATACTACTCAGTGGAGATTCTACCTTCTTCCATGCCCTCTAGATCTAGGTTCCCTGTTGAAAGCTTGTAAGCCAGTCACTTCTTGCCTTTGTAGCTCCCCCCCCTCCCCATTTTGGGTAGCCAATGTCCAAGTTGCCCAACCCCGTCTACTGAGTACTGAGTTGGTTTTTGTATAAGGCATGAGATAAAGGTCTTGTTTCATTCTTTTACATATTGTTTTCCAGTTCTGCCAGCACTATTTGTTGAAGAGACTATCTCCTCCACATCCCTCCACGTGCAATATATTTAAGTACTTTGTCAAAAATCAGTTGGCTGTATGTGGATGGGTTAATTTCTGGATTCTCTATTCTCGTTCCATTGATCAATGTATCTTTCATTGTACCAGTCCCAGGCTGTTTGACCACTGTAGCCTTGTAATAAATTTTGAAGTTGGGGAGTGAGAGGTTTCCAACCTTATACTTCTTCTTAAGCAGTGCTTTGCTTACCCTGGGTCTCTTTCCTTTCCAGATAAAGTTTTAAAATTGTTTTTTCCAATCTTTGAAGAATGTCATTGGACTCTGGTTTGGGATTATATTATATGTGTAAATTGCTTTGGGCAGTATTGACATTTTTACAATGTTAAGTCTTCTGATCCAGGGGCATGGTACAGTCTTCCATTTTTGTAGGTTTCTTGCAGTAGTGTTTTTTAGTTTTCTTTGTATAGGTTCTTTGTTTCTCTGGTTACATTTATTTTTAGATATTTCATCCTTTGGGTGGCTATTGTAAATGGTATTGCTTTCCTAATGTCCTTTTCAGTCCTATCGTTTTTGGTATAGAGGAATCTAACTGATTTTTATATGTTGATCTTATATCTTACCACTTTGCTGAATCTTCCAATGAGGTCTAGTAGCTTTTTTTTACTGAGTCTTTGGGGTTTTCTATGTGTAGGATCGTATCGTCTGCAAATAGAGAGAGTTTTACTTCCTGTTTGCCAATTTGTGTGCCTTTAATTTACATGTCTTGCCATATAGCTCTTGCTAAGATTTCCAGCACAATATTGAATAGGAGTGGTGACAAAGGGCATCCTTGTCTGGTTCCTGTTCACAAAGGGAAGGCTTTCAGTTTCTCCCCATTGAGAGTAATGTAGGCTGTTGGTTTTGTATATATGCTATTTATTATATTGAGGAATTTCCCTTCAATTCCTACTTTGTTGAGGGTTTTTATCAGGTATGGATGTTGGATTTTGTCAAATGCCTTTTCTGTATAATTCACTATGATCATGTGGTTCTTTTCTTTTTTCTTATGGTGGATAATGTTGATTGTTTTTCTAATGTTGAACCATGCTTGCATCCCTGATAGGAATCCCACTTGATCGTGATGTATTATCTTTTTGATGTGCTGCTGGATTCTGTTGGCTAGGATTTTGTTGAGAATTTTTTGCATCTATGTTCATGAGGGATATTGGTCTATAATTTTCTTTCTTTATAAAATGTATTAGGCAGTTTTCTATCCGTCTCTTTATATTCTGGAATAATTTGAATAGAATTGGTGACAGCTCTTCCCTGAATGTTTGGTAGAACTCACCAGTGAAGCCATCTGGGCCTGGACTTCTTTTGGTTTGGAGTTTTTTGATGACCTGATCAATTTCTTCTACTTTTATGGGTCTGTTCTGGTTTTCTACTTCTGTGTAAGGTTAGGTAGGTCATGTTTTTCTAAAAATGTATTCATGTCTTCTACGTTTTCATAGTATTCTGTTATTATCCTTTGGTTCCGTTGTGACATCACCCGTGTAGTTTCTAATGCATGTCATTTGTGTCTTCTCCCTCATTTCTTTTGTTAGGTTTGCTAGTGGTATGTCAATTTTGGTAATCCTTTCAAAGAATGAGCTTCTTGTCCTGTTGATTCTTTCTATAGTTTTTCTGTTTTCTATCTCATTTATTTCTGCTCTAATGGTTATTATTTCTTTTCTTTTGGTGGCTGTAGGTTCCTTTTGTTGGTCTGTTTCTGATTATTGTAGATGCTGTGTTAATGTGTTAATTTTGGTTCTTTCTTCTTTTTGGATGTGTGCATTTATTGCAATAAATTGTTCTCTCAGCACTGCTTTCGCTATGTCCCAAAGATTTTGGTATGTTGTGTTTTCGTTCTTATTTGTTTCTAGGAACTGTGTGATTTCACATTTAATTTCTTCTAATACCCAGTTGCTTTTCAGCAGGGTGTAATTCAGTTTCCATGTATTTTACTTTATTTCCTTCATCTTCCTATTGTTGATTTCTCATTTGATAACACTGTGGTCTGAGGAGATGTTTTGTAGTAATTTTTTTTTTTTTTAAGGTTTTTATTGTGGATTGAGTGAAAGTTTTCAGGGCACATCATCGGTTTCACATTCAAACATTCATATAACTTGTTTCATTACATTGATTATAATCCCCTCCACATACCATCAGTTAACAGAGTTTCTCTCTATCCTCTTTAGCTTTTTTTTTTTTGGGAAAAACTTTGCCTTTTTGGAATTTACAGTCTCGGCTTTTAGGGAAGGTTTTTACATTTATTTGTGGGTATACAGGGCTCATGTATGGAATTATTAACCAGCATATCTGAATAATCAGATAAGGGACATTTTGCTATGTCTGCTAGGTGGCTAAAGTCTGATCCTCAGAGCCTATGGTTTGGACAGTCAGCAACGCTTGGGCCCATAGGGACTTGAACTCCTGACTGAGTCTGCATGGTATAGTATTTTGATATTTGTAAATTTATGGAGATTTGTATTGTGGCCTAACACATGGTCTATTCTTGAAAATGTTCCATGTGCACTGGAGGAGAATGTGTATTGTGCTGGTGGGTTGAATGTTGGTAGCGTAGTGGTTACGAATCAGGCTGTGAACCTTAAGGTCAGCGGTTTGAAACTACCAGCTGCTCCGCGGGAGAAAGATGAGGCTTTCTACTCCCGTAAAGATTTACACCCTTGGAAACCCTGTACAGGGTCGCTATGGGTCGGACCTGACTCGATGGCACTTAACAACAACAATGAGGTCCAGTTGGCTGATTGTGTTTAGTTTTTCTTTGTCTTTGTCAAGTTTCTTTCTGGCTGTTCTATCCATTTTTGAAAGCGGCGTATTAAAATCACCCATGATTATTGTAGATTTGTCTTTCTTAGAATCTATTAGAGTTTGCTTTATGTATTTTGGAGGTCTTTCATTGGGAGCATAGATATTTATTATGGATATGTCACCCTGTTCAGTTGTCACTTTAATCATGAGATACATTATTACATTTTATTTTATCAGAGATTAGTATTGCCACTCCTGTGTGTTTTTGATTTGCAGTTAGTTTGGTATATTTTTTTCCCATCCTTTGACTTTTAATCTGTTTTTGTCTCTGTGTGTAAGATGTGTCTCTTGCAAACAGCATATTGAAGGATCTTGTTTTCTTATCCATTCTGCCACCCTTTGTCTCTTAACTGGTGCATTTAATCAGTTTACATTCAGTGTAATTATCGATAGGTATTGATTAATTGCTGCCATTATGTTTTTTTTGTGTGATGTTGCTGCTTTGTTCTGTGTGTCTTTGCTGAGTTCATGCTTTTTGTGTTCTTCCTTGTGAGTTTCCTCATAGTTTTAATGTTTCCATGTTCTTGGGTTTTCATTTTCTTGGTATATTGTGAAGTGTTAATTTTCTTTGAGGTTACTTTATATTCCATTAAATTTCCCCTCCATTTAGTGTAGTCTATTTTATCCTGTAATCTACCAGACCTTCTCACCATATGGATCTCTCTTCCTACGTGTTTACCTTCTTTTACATTGTAATTGTTTTGATCATAGACTGACCTCCCAGATTCTTTGAGTTTGTTCTTACAGTTTTGTTCTGTTTTTGACTCTTTCTTTTGTCAGTTTAGTTCTGGGGGTGCTGCCATGTTTATCAGTCTTTGGTTGTTGTCTGTTTTTGTTGGTTCTCAGTCCACAGAACTCCCTTTGGGATTTTTTTGTAGTGCAGGGTTGGCTTCGGAAAAATCCCTTAGCTTCTGTTTATCCTGGAATGTTTTGATTACACCGTCATATTTGATTGATAGTTTTGCTGGATAAAAGATTCTTGGTTGACAGTTTTTTTCTGTCCGGGTTTTATGTATGTTTCCCCATCGCCTTCTTGCTTGCAGTCTGCTGAGAGATCCGAGCTTAATCTGATTTGCTTGACTTTGTATGTGACACTTCTCTTTTCCCTAGCTGCTTTCAGGATTGTCTCCTTATCTTTGATTTTAGAGCGCTTGATTTTGATACATCTCAGTGATTTTCTTTTGGGGTTTATCCTTTCTGGGGTTTGTTGAGCTTCTTGAAT
Organism: Chrysochloris asiatica; assembly: GCF_000296735.1. Taxonomy (NCBI): domain Eukaryota; kingdom Metazoa; phylum Chordata; class Mammalia; order Afrosoricida; family Chrysochloridae; genus Chrysochloris; species Chrysochloris asiatica. Next base: position 14,722,766 of record NW_006408572.1, read on the forward strand.
GTTTATCTTTTCACTTTTCAGGATGTTAGGGAAGTTTTCTTCCAGCAGTTCTTTAGCTATTTCCTCTGTGGACTTGTGTGATTCTTCCTGTTTTGGAATGCCGATAATTCTTAAGTTATTCCTCTTCATGTTGTTCAACATGAATCTTAGACCTTCAGATTTTTTTTATCCTTTTTTCTGTATGCTTTTCTATGTTAGTGGTATTGAGAGATTTGACTTCCACCTCACTAGTTCTGTTCTGCCTTCCAGCTCTTATGTTCTACTCCTTTGCCCTTTCAGTATATTGCTTATTTATGTAGGTTTTGAATTGTTTCCAGTGCTGTATCTGTCTTATTTGATTGTTCCCTGAAGAACTCAGGAAAGTGTTTTGAAACATTTTACAATCATTTTTCTGAATTCCTTCTCAGGCATTTCCAAGGCCTGCCTTTCTTCCAGAATGGAGTCCAGGTCTACATCTAGGTTATTTGTCTCAGACATTTTATCTTGTTTCTGGACATGTGCTGTTATGGTCATCTGCTTTTGCTTCTTGGACATGTTTAGTGTTTATCTGTGGCCTTAATACTTGAGTGTGTGTTTTGGTATTTTTTATGCTTTCTGATTGCTTCCAGGAAGATGTGATCAGGATGTGGGCTTCCCTTTTCACTCTTCTTATTGCTTAACTCAGTGTAACTTGCACAGGTGTTATCTGCCTCCCTGGTATATAGCAGTTGGTATTGGTTCTTGCCTGAATTTTGGTGTTTTATAGAGTGTGATTGTAGCTTAACTATATGGAAACAGTTGCTGTTTCTTCTTGGGTAATATAGGGAGAGAAAGAGTCCCCCAAAAGTAGAAGGGGGAGCATAAAACGGCAGTCTACTATAGTCTATAGTCGCAGAAAAGGGAGAGGAGGGAGAGAAGAAGAAGAAGAAAAAAATCTGTAGCCTAATATGAGTATGACTTTAATGTCCTTTTTCAGCTTCTTGCCTTCAAGGCTGTCTAATAAATTTCAAGATGCCTCTGTTGGTTGTTATGCTGTGTCTCAGGATTTAATTTAATTTCCAGCCTGTTTTGTTTTTAAACTCTCTTTCCCTCTCCACATTCCTTGTTCTGGCCTTTTCCCTGTTAAAAAAAACAGTTTATGGCTGGCTCTTAGGCTGAGAGTATCTGTGTGCATGCGTAGCAGAAGAACCCACCAGTGGTGGGGGTGGGGGGTGTCCACTCTCTCAGGCATCCCCTCTAGTCATCAGAATGGAGGTGCGCAAATAGTGGGTGGCCAGTGAATAGAGACCAAAAAAAAAAAAAATCGAACAAATCAAAACCGACAAAGTATATTGTCCACCTTTGCTCTGAGATTCCCATGGCATTATTCCATAGTGGGTGTGTTCCTCCCCTTGGTCTTGTTGTTTGGGCTCACCCAAGTTGTCGACCCCGGGCTGCTGAGCCTGGCAAATTCAAAAGTATGCAATTTCTTACTTCTGCTGCAAGTTCTACTGGCTAAAAGCCTTCAAACTTTTCAAATATTTCTACCTATGTGGTTCAGAGTTTTGAAGCTCTGCCCTGAACCCGCTTCACCTGGTATTTTGTGGTATTGCTGACGACAAACTTCACTGTACCCCTATCCTATCCACCATTAAGCCCTGTACCTCTTAATATTGACTTTAATAAGCAATATTGTATAACGCAATTTTTAAAAATATTTGCTTTATAAAATAAAATCTTTTTGCCAAAGTATGTGATTTACCTAGAAACATAGTTTTTGAGAAATGCTTTTATTATATATAAGTCAAATTTATTGTAGTGTATCAACATTATATCATTCATTATATTTGGGTGAGATCTTGAAAAAAGGTAGGCTTCTTTTCTGCAGTATATCATCAGCCCACAACTGAAGATTTGTTGGACTCTTTAAAGTTTTGAGTAATGTAGAGTTTCTATACATTTGCATTTTATACTTAAAAAAACAACAACGTTGCTTTAAAAAATGGTTTTATTCCGGATTGTATGCACAGCAGCAGGATCTTTGATTTAAAACAAACGGTGTGCTTCAGAGCTGCCCTCCTAGTAGAAACTGGACTCCAGATAGTGACTGGGACTTTGGTGACACAGCACATGGATGCATTTGTTGAAAAAGTGGAGATGCCCTAATCACCGATTCTCATGTCAGTGTGAAACTTTTCTTTAAATAAGTATCCATAAGTGTTTTAAATTAATAATGGCAAAAAGAGACCAGTGTAGAGGAGAAAGGTTGTTTTGTGAGTTTTTTCAGAGATTTGGGGGAGATACTGTGAAGTTGATCAAACTGATAAAGCCCAAACCAAACCCACGCTTTTGAGTTGATTCTGACCTGAAGTGTACTATATAGGGTTTCTGAGGCTGTAAGTCTTCATGGAGCAGAACAGCCTCCTCCTTCTCTCTTGCAGCGGCTGCTGAGGTTTGAACCGTTGACCTTGTGTTAAGCAGTCCAACACTTAATTCGCGGCACCCCCCAGGGCTCCTGATATGATAAAAGGGATCTGTAGAAGATGATACTTTACCTGAGATTATCTGACTTTACTGGAGGCGTGGAGCTCTGTAAAATGTGGAGCAGCGGGGAGAGGATCAGCTGTCCTGCATTTGAGACCAAGTGTAAAAACCTTAGCGGCTTACGTTTTCTAATTTCCTATTTATATAGCAAAAGTCTATGATTTTAATGACTAAATGTTGTAAATCGTAGATTATAAGACCTAATTGAATTTTCCAGCAGACTTAAGAAACAAAATGACCACATCTATTGTTGGAGGTTAAGTGCCACTGAGTTGGGTTTCCAAGAAGCTGCTGGTGAGCTTGAACCGCCAGTCTTGGGATTCAAACTGACCTTGCCGTTCATTGCTCACGGTGCCACACCAGGATCCAGCAACCCTTGACGTGGGTATAATAATAATAATGACGATTTGTCTGCACTTTATAGATGAGGAATCTGAAGCACAGAGAGGTTAGGCAGAATTCCCAAAGCCACCTAGCTCACGAGTGGCAGAGCTGTGTGACTGTGGCTTGCTCACAGTCACAGGTTACATGCTGTCAACCACCATGTTGGACTGATTCTTGAAAGAAAGTTGTGGTGCTTGCCAGAATAATTTCCCAAGCCACAAATGCCTTTAGAAGTGTATTCACTTGCAGATGGTTGTGAGATCGCTACCCCACCCTGTATATAATTTCTGTGTATTTACTTTTTGGCCATGAAGAGTTTCATAAAGTGATCTCGGGTGACTCAGTGAACAGGAAATGGGAAGCTCCTTTCTGTGATCCTGATGCTAGGAACTTAAAGGATCTGTCCCCAGGCAGAAGCCCAACTCTTTTGGCCTGTATGGATGTGGGGAATGACTTGTGTGTTTGGAGACAGCTGGAGCAGCTTAGGCAGTCAGGAGAGTGTGGAGTCGGTGAGTAAGGTGGTACAGCATGCCTGAAGACAGACTGGTTTGAGAGCGAGTTGATGGTTTTAGAAGAGGGTTTTTGTCATTGCCTCCCGCTTTTTGGGCAGGTATGGAAGAAAGAAAATGATGAAAGTTTTAATAACAGACATTTTCAGAGATGCACAAAAGTTGAATAATGCATCAAACCGCTATGTGTCCATATCTAGCATCAGTAATGATCAAACAGGGCCATTTTGATTTCATTTGTTCCTCTTGCAAGCTCTACTTAAATAGTTAAAATTCTGAATATCATTATTTTATCTACATACAAGGAAGGGGTGCTTTGGAAAGTTTGTGGAAAAATGGAATTGAAATAGAATGGAGCTTTTCCATGAACTTTTTGAAGCCCCCCTCATGTGTCAATCACTTGTCTTCTAAGTTGCTGTTGTTGTTGTTAAGTGCCGTCGAGTGGATTCCAATCCATAGCAACCCTGTATAGGGTTACCAAGGAGCAGTTGGTGAGCTTGAACCACCGACTTTGCAGCCCACAGTGCCACACCAGGAGAAGGCCTAAGAAGCTAAACCCCACTGTCCCTGAGAGGATTCCGCTCATAGCAGCCCTTTAGGACAGAATAGAACTGCTTTGTAGGGTTTCCAAGGCTGAAAATCTTTACAGAAGCAGACTGCCACATCTTTCTTTTGCGGAGCAGCTGGTGGGTTCGAACTGCTGACCTTTCGATTAACAGTCGAGTTCTTAACCACTGTTCCATCAGACTCTTAAATATCACAATCACACCACTAAACTTAAAAAGAAAAAGATACCTTAATATCATTAAATAACAATTTAATCTTCAGATTTTCCTAAATGCTGTACAAACGCCTTACTTATTGTTGATTTCAAGTGCGTGCCCAACAAAGTTTACACATTGCATTTGGTTGATGTGTTTCTCAAGTTCCTTAAATCTATAGTAAGTTCTTTCCCTTCTCAGAATCTTATATCTCTTGCTTTAAAAAAATTTTTTTTTGTAAACGGAGTCATTTATAGAATTGCACACATTTTGCCTTTGACCGATTACCACCTTTTTCAGGTGTTTAACATTTTCCCTTATGCCCTGTATTTCCTGTTAAGTGGTGGTTAAATTTAGATGTTTGATCAGGTAGAACTTCACGTATTTGGCACAAACACTTAATATGTGGCGTTTTGTACTTCCGTTGTGTCAGATCAGAAAGCATGATTGCTGATTGTAGCTCCTGTTTAGTTTGATCATTGGGTTCAGGTGCTGTCAGTGTGAGCCATATGCTGTAAAATTCCCCATCAGCTTCTCACCTGATGCTTTTGACATCCAACAATGATTTTTTTTGTCTAAATTATTGCATTAGGATGTTATTGTTGGTAGGTGCCATTGAGTTGGGTCTGACCTATAGTGTGACCTTATGCACAACAGAATGAAAAACTGCCCGCTTCTTTACCATCCTCACAGTGGCTGTTACGTTTGAGTCCTTGCTGCTACCTCTGGGTGAGTCTGTCTCACTGAGTGTCTTCCTCTTTTTCACTGGCCCTGCCCTTTCCCAAGCATAATGTCCGTATCCTGGGACTGGGCCTTTTTGGCACCATTTTCAACATAAGAGTTGTTTGCTTTTCTAGCAGTCCATCGAACTATCAATATTCTCTGATAACATAAATTCAAACTCAGTTCTTCCTTGTTGATTGTCCTCGTTGTTGTTGTTCAGTGTTGCCAACTGGGTTCTGACTCTTAGCGACCCTGTATAGGGTTTTTGAGGAGCAGCTGGTGGGTTTGAACTGTTGACCTTGCGGTTAGCAGTCCTGTACTTACTCTACAGCACCACACCAAGGGTTCTCATTAGGGATAGGTTAACTTTTATTTCCATATGTTTGTGGGCTCCTCAAAAACTGCTTCTAACCTACTACCGTGGAGTTGATTATGATTCAGTGACCCTGTAGAACAGAGTAGAACCACTCCATAAGATTTATGAGGGCTATAAGTCTTTTTAGGAGCAGGCAGCCTCTTAGTTCTCCTAGGAAGCAGCTGGTGGATTTGAACCTCTGACCTTACAGTTAGCAGCCCAATACTTAATCTACCTATACTACTAGACCTCCTTATAAAGACTGTCTAGGCAAGAAACAAAACTTGTGTTTGAGGCATACTAATGAGAGCAAGTCATAGCGTTTATCATTGGTCATCTTTGACTAACTGCACACCAACATTTTTGTTGTTGTTAAGTGCCATTGAGTTGGTTCTGACCCATAGCAACCCTATATAGGGTTTCCGAGGAGCAACTGTTAAGCTTGAACCGCCAACCTTGTGGTTCAAACTGACTTTGCAGTTCAGTGCATTAACCCATAGCCCACACCAGGACTCCACACCAACATTGAAAGAAACAAAAGTATGTGTGCACACACATTGTACACAAGTATTTATTGTGGTCTTTTGTGTAGTGAGAATAAAAAAAACTGTATTGTTTTTGCCCTGCGACATGAGTCAACCTATTCATTAATCAGACTGTATATTTTAAAAACTCTTAAAAATTTCTTCATTTTGGAAGATAACCAAAAGCCATGTCAGGTAATAATTCTTGGCATTGTTTGGTGCAGTTGAAGAACCAGTGAAGAACCATGAAAGAAAGACCTGGAGATCTACTTCTGTAAGATTACACCCATGGTTTTCTAAGACTGATTAGACCTTTTGCTTTTTTTCCGCTTGTGTTCAGAGAATGCACAGTTCTCTAGATCCAAGGGAAAAGAAAGTAGAGAAATTTCAGTCATGATACTTTCATGTACTATCAGTGGGGCTTCAAAAATTCATGGAAAAGTGGAATTAAATGATAATGGAATTTCCCCACAAACTTTTGGGAACCCCCTTATAGGTACACCAAGTTGATAGGCTGCTTGCGACTTACCCTCTTTGAGGCCATTCCTCTTTTGATTACTCTTGATCCTTTTAAAAAATCTCAGATTTACAAAATGCATTTATGGACCACAGATAATCCATTCTTAATTGTGCACACTGTGAAGGAATGTACTCTTTGTATCTTAGCTCTTTCTGGAATTGGGAGAAATCACTGAGTTGAGTCTAGAGAAGCTAGTATGTTGTTGGTGAGAGAATAGCATTGCTGTGATCTATGCTTCTACTTGCACAGCATTTGCTTTGTGCAGAAGATATCTATTTATCCATTTCCCATCTGTTTGCTTTGGTAATAACACAGTTGAATTTTCATTTAAATTTGGGCTGTAGAATATAATTTTAAAAAGATTATATAGTGTAATGAAGCATTAAAATGGAAAGTCAGTTGATTGTCACATGCCATGCCAATCAAAACAGTTAAACAATGCCAAATATCTCCAAGTACAGGCTTGATTTTTTAAATTACTTTTTTTAAAAAAAAAAAAAAACGTTTTATTGTGAATTATGTAATAGTTTACATGGGAGAACATTTGCTTTACATTCATTCTATTGTATATGGTTTCATTGCCATGGTTATAGTCACCTCCATGCATCATCAATCAACCAAAGGGTATACCATGCAAGCCTGCCCTCTGGTCATCAGTACACAGCCCCTCTCTGGGTCTAGAGTCCCCAACCATTCTCTCTCTCCATGTCATCATTTCTACCTCCATCTCTGGCGTCACTGTTTCTCTGGGTAGGGTCTTGCACATTGCTCTTCTCCCTTGATGGTTCCAGGGACCTCTGCTCCTGGACTGCAAAGTCAATTACTCCCCTCCTTTTACTACAAAATGTCTGCCTTTACATTTCCAACCCTCACAATAAGTCCTGATAACAATTATTCACCATTGCACCACAAGGAACCTATCCCTATCTCCTTTCATCAGCCCCGCCCAGACAGATTGGATACTACTCAGTGGAGATTCTACCTTCCTCCATGCCCTCTGGATCTAGGCTCCCTCTTGAAAGCTTGTAAGCCAGTCACTTGCCTTTGTAGGCCCCCCCCCCCCCCATTTTGGGTAGTCAATGTCCAAGTTGCCCATCCCTGTCTACTCTGTGTATGGAGGGAGTGGGAATGATCCTCACTGTAAAGATTTGTTCCCTCTTTTGAGCAACTGCATCCATAGGTGTAGGTCAAGTTCATCGAATTGTATCAGATTACTCTTTTTTTTCCTCTTCTTTCTTCTTCTAGTTGAGCTCTGATCATCCAGTCATTGAATCCAGGTCAAGTGGGTATTATCTGCAAGTGTGGGTGTTCTTGTGCATATGCCCTTTCTTCTTGTGAGCTGGATGCTTCACTCTCCATTCTAGTCCTCTGTGGCTATGTCACTGCCTCTGGGCCCAGGAGTCCCCAGGTCTTGCCACACAACTGGCCAACCAGGTCTCCACCTGGGTTCACAGGAATCTCAAATAGAGACTTTTTAAAGCCAGAGAATGGTTGACTGATTTATGGATCATGAAGTTCTATCAGTTAGGTACACTTCTCTAGTTAAAGCTTGTAGCTAACTTTTCTTTAGTTATAGAGTCCTGGTGTGGCGCTATAGGATAAGCAGTGGACTGCTAACCACAAGGTTAGTGGTTCAGACCCACAATGTGCACCTTGGAAACCTTATACAGGGTCTTATGAGTTAGGGCCGACCTCCCGGCACTTTAATTTGAGTGCAGGTGGTGTCCAGCTATCAGTACTGATGATAGGTAAAATTTAGCCTTGCTGTCATGCTAGAGTGCAATCTAATGATATTTCAAAATGTCTTAATTGGATTAAAATTAATAAAATGTGGTGGTGGTTCTGTGCCACTGAGCTGATTCCGACATGTAGCGACTCTGTACAGGGTTTCTGAGGCTGTAAATCTTTATGGGAGCAGAAAGCCTCATCTTTCTTCCACAGAGCAGCTGGTAGTTTCGAACTGCTGACCTGGCGGTTAGCAGCTCAACTCATAATCCACTATGCTACAAGTAAATTAATTCCTTCTTTTGCCTCTTGATTCTTAAGGACATATCCTCGTGGATAGTAGAGTTATTATAAGTAAAGTCTCAGATGGTGGTAACATTTTTGTTTGGTGATAAGCTATTGGGCATTTGGGTAAGAATGTCAGGTGTGTCTTGGAGAGTTGAGCTAAGTCAGCTTGGAGTGAAAAATTAATTGTGATAATATTGTTAAGTGCCATTGAGTTGATTCAGACTTATAACGGACAATTCCTAAGAGCAGCTGTTGTGTTTGAACCACCGACCCTGCGGTTCACAGTCTAGTTCTTATCCTGTAGGCCACAGGGAAAGGAAGTAGACTGTGAATTTTCTGGATTAGCATAATGTGGGTACGTGCAATTCTTTGCCTTAAGAAGATCATAAAATAGTCAGCCAAATGATGGACACCTGGCTTGGTAAGTCTTGATAATATGGTACATCATAACAGTTTGCAAACCACAAGGTTGACAGTTCAAATCCACGAGCTGCTCCTTGGAAACCCTATACAGGGTCACTATGAGTTGGAATTGACTCAACAGCACTTAATAACAACAATAACATTGATATGTGGGGGCTTCAGAATAGTCATGGAGAAATGCCTTTATCTTATAATTCTTTCCACCAACTTTTTGGAACCCTTCATATGTGATAGTGAAAAACATTGATAAAGTTTATCTTCTCACGTGATCTCACTTTTGTGCTGGCTGTGACAAAGATATGTTTCCACTTAGCTGGCCCATGGTTATCAGTTATATAATGATGTAGCTATCCTCCTTTTTGTGATTTGATGTGATTTCCGTTTTTGCATAAAGCACAATGAACCTACCCTGTCCAGAGTGAGGAGAGAAGGTGTATCGGTTTTAGTGAATGAGTGGTGGATTTTCTGTTTGTAGAGGATCAACAAAGCAGCCCTGGTGTCGTAGTGGGTTACATGGTGGGCCGCTAACTGTGAGGCTTTTTGTTCCAAAAAATATTTACAGCCTTAGAAAACACTGTACAGAGTTATTATGAGTCAGAACCAATTCGTCAGTATACAACCACCACCACCAAAAGATCAACATACTGTGTCTTCTTGAACCCAGATTATACCTATACTATGTTGTTAGATTGCCTAATAGTTATTTAAAAAAAAACCCCAGTCCACTTGCTAATGAAGTTTATATGGGCTGAGACCAGAAGAGTTGTTTATTTGTGACTCGTAGGAATACTTAGTAGTCTTTTGGCCAGACAAGGGAAGACTGTTGTTAGGTGTCATCGAGTCGATACCGACCCATAGCTACCTTATGCACAGCAGAACGAAACACTGCCTGATCCTGGGCCAACTCTACTGTTGCCACGCTTGAGTCCGTCTATGCTGCCAACTCGTTGGGGGTCTTCCTTTTTTTCTCTGACTCTCCACCTTACCAAACCTTACCAAAAAGAGAAGAATAGGCTTTATTTATGGTTGATCTGTCTTGCTTACATATAACATATTCTTAGTAAACTCTCTGGAAAAGGAGAAGTCAGATCTGGTTGTTTTGGTGGCTTCCCAACTAGAATGATGCTACAAATACATTACCCCAGAGCTCCAGGTCAATGACTTTCAACCAAAAACAGCTTTGCTTTTCTTTCATTGATTTTTTTTCTTCATATCATTGTTATTAAGTGCCGTTGAATAGGTCCTGACTCATAGCGACTCTGTATACGGTTTCTGAGGAGTAGCTGGTGGGTTTGATTTGCCAACCTTTTAGTTGGCAATCCAGTGCTTATCCTACAGTACCATACGAGGACTCTGATGTTTAGGAGTTTGTAAAGCAGGAGAAATAATTGTAAACTGAGACCAGTGAGTACTTAGGGTCCTTGCTAGAGTTTAAGTAAGTTCTTTTGAGGTTATCTACAGTGTGAACCGTGGGGGAAGATGATGAGTGAGGTCACGCTGCAGTCACTATGGGTTCGGAGGTATTGGCGTGAGTTAGAAAAGTCATGTGACTTTTGTTGACTTGACCACTAGAATGATGGCTGTCAAAAAGTAAGTCATTTAAGTGCATGGTCTCCCAGAAATCTTAGGATCTTCCTATTCATGCATGGTGAGAAGGTAATGTAATCCTTTGGGGAGCTGAGGAGCTTAGTTTGAACATGGAGGAATCTAATTGGAAGGCAGAGGTCCCCACACATAGCATTCACATTACAGAGGAGAACAACAGGTAGTTGACTCTTCTGCAAAGAAAGTTTTTCAGGAGTTGATCAACACAGGTGTGTTTCACTGGGCTCTGTAGCCTGTTGATCACAGATTCGAGCTTAAAAGCATCAGTGCTCTGCAGATTTGGCTGAGTTTCAAACAGTACATGGATGTAAAGTGGTCTGTGTACCTGTGCAAAGTGCTGAGTACCTGTGAATTTTTGCTGTGCTATACTCCCTTTCTGGACGGGACTATCAGTGACAGGTGTACTGATACGGCATGACTTCAGTTAGTGCAGGTGTGCACGTGAGGCCCTTTTTCTCAATAAAGGATTCTGAAGGATGCTGCTTGAGACAGTTTAAAATTCAGAGACCTATTGGCACCTTCTCTTGTGCCCTGAACTGAGGTGCAGGTGTATTCACAGAGGTGACTGCTGTCTGTTGGGTATCCATTTGGAACCTCTTATAATAGTCGTATAACTGGAGTTCCAGCTCTTCTATGTTCATGTAGAGTCTGTGCTTACAAAATCATTGGGGCTTGGGTTATGGGATGATTGTGTTGATCAGCTTTTTCTGTTTTGTTGAGATGAGAACACTGTTCAATCTAGGTGATATAATATGCCTGCAAATATCTCAATAGATCATTTGTGAAATATTACTAATAGTGAGATGTGGAAATGACATTTGAGTGCCTACATTTGTATATTGAAGATTGTATATTTTTACTTATTCTCTAGGTCTCCCTGGTGTGTTCTCTAGGCATATCCTGGTGTGGTGCTGCAGGATAATGTGTTGGACCGCAGGGTCTGTTTGAGCCACAAGGTTGGTGGTTCAAACCCACCAGCCGCTCCTAGGAAACCCTACACAGGGTTGCTATGGGTTGGAATCGACTCGATGGCACTTAACAACAAATTATATATATATATATATATATAGTTTAAATATAAAAACTAGTTTAACTATAACTATGTATATATTAAATATAACTATATAAAACAACAAATATACATATACATATGTATACACACACACACATACATATATATATATGGAGCTCTGGTAGCGTAGTGGTTACGAATCGGGCTGTGAACCGCAAGGTCAACAGTTCGAAATTACCAACTGTTCTGTGGGAGAAAGATGAGACTTTCTGCTCTCATAAAGATTTACAGCCTCGGACCCTGTTCAGCGTTGCTATAGATCGGAACCGACTTGATGGCACATAACAACCATTCAGAATGTATACTTGAATTGTCTTCAGGATAATTACAGATGCTTCTGAAGTATGTTTAGTACCATTGAGTTGGTTCTGACTTATAGCAACTCTATGTAGGGTTTCTGAGGAGTAGCTGGTGGGTGTGAACTGCTGACCTGTGCTTTGAAGTCCAGTGCTGATTCTACAGCTCCACACCAGGAGTCCTTCTGAAGTATAGAGTGCATTCTAATCTGGCTTATGAAGTACAGTCACATTCTGTTATGCTTGTGTGCTTGTTTGAGACAAATGAACTATAAGGACTCCAATGTATTGCTCGTGATTGCCGTGTTGAGAAAGTATAATTTACATATGTAGGTGTGTACACATAGTGTGTATGTGTGTATATGTATATATATATATGTGTGTGTGTGTGTGTTGTTAAGTGCCATTGAGTTGATTCCGTCCCATAGTGACCCTGTATAGGGTTTCCAAAGAGCTGCTGGTGCAACTTGAACTGCTGACTTTACAGTCTGGCACATTAACCCACAGTGCCACACCAGGACACACTCTCTCTCTCTCTCTCTCTCTCTCTCTCTCTCTCTCTCTCTCTCTATATATATATATATATATATATATATATATATATACATACCCAAAAAGTTTACATAAATTTTAATCGTAGTTATTTATTTTACAGTAAAATATTATTTGTCTGCCAAGATTGACTACTGTCCTTTGAACTTTGTCTTTTGAAAGTTTGAATTTCAGTGTTTTTCTCTCGGTTTTCATAGTAATTGTTATGTCTGTCATTCACCTGCATTGGATATAGTTTGTTTTTTTTTTACCAATTTTTTACCATCTGCAGGTACTGGATGACACCAGGTAGTTTGAATCACATACCACTTGACAGGCAATTTTCAGCTTTTGATTTAAGCAATTTATGCTGATTGAACTCATTCAAATATATGATTGTGAAGTTCTTTGGAATTACTGAATTACAACTCTTTTAGGCTAAATGAAAGAGTACTGTTATTTTGAACCAGAGGAAAATCTTGAAACTAGTCACTAATTTTGAAAATGTATGTTCTTCTTTAGCTTAGATTCATTATAAAAACCAGTAACTTCACAATCTGTGAAATTAGCTCTAGTTTTCAGGATTGAGTCCACGTCCACGTGTTTCCCTTGTCAACTTTTTTTGAACTCTCTCTGTTTTCTGTAAGACCAATCTACTAAAGGTAGTGCTACATTGTTAAGTGCCAACTAGTTGGTTCCAACTCATAGCCACCCTATTACAGGGTTTCAAAGGAGCTGTAGTCAGATACTACTTCACGATCAGAGAGAGTATTCTCTCTGTAAAGTACTCTCCAAAAGTGGTAAGATAGGTTTTATGCAATATTCCGTAGACTTTCTAATTTTCCTTTATACTTTGGCAATGTAATAACTAAAGTGCTTATCATAGTTGATTACTTAGTAAGGTTATTTTTAACAGGAAATGAATTGCATAAGCATTTGAATTATAAATGAGTTTTAGATGTAAATTTGCTTTCAGTGTTTGCATCTGTGAATTTGGTGGTGGCTTTTGGGAGTTGTGTTAGTGTACCTTTTTACATATTAAGTCAGGCAGTGTAGGATACTGATGCCATGTATTTCTTCTGAAGAATTCTTAAGTGTTCTAAGCATTTTCCAAGTCAGTCAAGTGAACTGTTGGTGTTATACATACATACTGTAAAAGTGTGATTCTGTAGTGCTGATAAAGGCCCTCAAATAGTGTTACAGTTACTTCTGTTTTTGTAATTGTAAGGTAGCAGATATCTGACTTAGACTAGTATTGCAGATAGTTAAAAAGCTATTCTTGCTGGAAACCTATTTGGTATGACATTTATATGTAGATCTCTTTGTGGTCGCTTCTCTTAATGAAAATAACCATGAACAGCCCAGTGAGCTCATTTCATATGCCCAGAATTCCGTAAGACATATAGGTGGAGCCTGCCCACCTATCCCTATACTTTTTTCCCAGGTCACTCTTTCATTTGATTATCCTACCCAAAACACCCTCTAAGCCTAAAGAAAGGGGAAAATGGAGGTGCAAAAACTGCGAAACAGTCATGTGTGGTTGTGGAATGAGTCCAACTAAAAAAAAATTAAAATTACTTGACAAACTTGGTATTCTAGTTCTCAAAGCAAGTTAGTTTATTGAAGCAGAAATTAATCTAAAATTAACAAATGAGAATGAAAAAGACATTCAAGTGAATTTTGCAGCAATATGGGGCCACATTGTATAGGACAAAGTAATGTTTAAAGTCCAGTAAGCACAGAATAATTACTCTATGATTTCATAAGATCAGGGAAAGTAAGAGTTTTACAAAGGGGCTTCAGAATTTGTAGAAAATTTCCAGTATGTTTTAATTGGTTTCCCGTGAATTTTTTGAAGCTCCCTTGTGTTTAGTATACAGTTTATACATTGTGCAGAATATGTTAGAATGTTATATTTGAATTAAAATGATTATATCAGTACTGTGTTCAGTGAAAACTAAATTACTTCTTAGCCTGACAATGTTTGTTATTTACATATGTATGTGGCACTGTGGGTTAATGTGCTGGACTGCAAAGTTGGTTTGAACAAGGTTGGCAATTCAAGCTCTCAGGGTTGCTGTGGGTCAGAACTGACTTGACGGCACTTTAACAGTTAACAGAACAGATAATAGTTTAGTGATCCTGGTGAAGCACTGAATTGCTAACTGCAAGGTTGGCAGATCAAACCCATCAGCTAGCTGCTCCTCAAAAACCCTATACAGAGTCACCGAGTTGGAACTGACTGGACAAAACTTAACATCTTTTAGGAGCCCTGGTGGTTTAGTGGGTAGATGCTTGGCTGCTTATTGATCAGTGGTTCGAACCTACTAGTCACTCTATAGTAGAAAAATTTGGCAGTTGGGGTCATAAAGATTGATTTGCAGTCTGGAAAGCCTATGGGGCAGTTCTATAGGGTTGCTGAGAGATGGAATTGACTCAATGGCAGTGGTTTTTTTTTTTTTTTTGTATTACAAATGCAGTGGCATTGGGGTCCTCGCAGACAGATTTTTGTGCGGCGTATTCATTTTCTGTGGTTGCTGTAATAAATTGCTATATACTTAAAACAACACATTATTTTCTCACCATTCTAGAGGCTAGAGGTCGTCTCACTGGGCTGTAATCTATGCCCTGCCAAGGTTATACTCCCCTTGGAAGCTCTAGAGGAGAACTGACTGGTTCCTTGTTTTGTCCAGCTTCCCAGCTGGGGTTACCAGCAAGCTTTGATTCATTATGTAATCAATGGCAGCCTTTCCCTTCCTCTTCATTCACCTTGATTTTACTTTGTGTGATCTTCTTTGTGTATAATCTCCACACCCCCTTTTTATAAGGATATTTATGGTGATATTTAGAATCCACCTGGAAAACCCAGGATTATCTCATTTCTTCAAAATCTGTATTTTAGTGATAGCTATAAAATGTAACCATATAATATGGTTCCAGGGATTAGGACTCTGGGAGGACTAGCTAGTATTTGGCCCTTAAAAGATCCAACATTTATCCCATGTGCAAAACACATGTTATCTCAGCATCCACAAATCTGAACTTTTTACAGCATCCTACCAGTTATGTGACAGTTAATTATGCTGTAGTAGCTTGCTGGTAGCTATGTCCCCGATACTTTTTAAACAGTAGCAGGGTCACCCCTGGTGGACAGGTTTCAATGGAGCTTCCAGACAAAGCCTAGGAAGGAGGAGAGGCTGACCACTATTTAATGGTTCTCCACTGAAGAGACTAGCAGAATATTGTCAGATATGGTGCTCCTCAGGTTGGAAGGCACTCAAAATATGACTAAGAAAGAGATGTCTTCTTAAAGTAGAGTTCACCATAATGATGTGAGTGGAGCAAAGCTTTCGGGACTTTCATTTGCTGATGGGGCACACAATGCAAAATTAGACAAGCTGCAAACATCCGTTAGTAATTGGGACAAGGAACGTACTAAGTATGCATCTAAGAAAATTAGAAGTTTTCAAAATGAAATGGAATACATAAAGATTTATATCATAGGAATTGGTTGGTGGTTGTGTGTCACCAAGTTGGTTTCAACTCATAGTGACCTTGTATAGGATTTATGAGTCTGTAAATTATGGGAACAGACAGCCTCATCTTTGTCCCATAGAGCGAATGGTAGACTTGAACTGCTGACCTTACGGTTAGCAGCCCAGCTCATAATCCATTATATTACCAGGGTTTATTTAGTGAGCTGAAATGGATAGGTACAGGCCATTTTGAATCTGGAAATGTTCACTTGAAGAGGAATAGCAACATTCATGGTCAAAAAGAACATTTCAAGATCCTGAAGTACAGTGCTGTCTGTGACAGTTAAATATTCATGCACCTACAAGGAAGACCAGTTAGTACTTCAGAATATGAACCACTCAGTAAAGCCAGCCAGCATGAAGGTAAAGACATCTACCAACTGTTTCAGTCTGAAAATGATCAACATGCAGTCAACATGCAATGATATCACTGGTGATTGCGATGCACAAGTGGGCAACAAAGGAAGGTTCAGTAGTTGGAAAATTTGGCTTTTGTGACAGAAATGATGCTGGAGATTGCATGATTGGGTTTTGCAAGACAGGATGACTTCTTCATTGCAAATACCTTTTTTAAGCATAAAAGACACATGCACATGGACCACACCAGCTAGAATACACAGAAATCAAAGTGACTCCATCTGTAGAAAGAGACAGTGGAAAAGCGCCTTATCATCAGCCAAAATGAGGCCAGTGGCAGACTGTAGAACAGATCATCAATTGCTGATATGCAAGTTCAGGCAGAAGCTGAAGAAAGCTTTTAACAGGTCCATGAGAGCCAAATATGGCCTTGAAAACATATCTCATCTGAATTTGGAGATCATTTTAAGAACAGATTTGATGCATTAGATACCAATGACCAAAGACAGGAAGACTTGTGAGATGACATCAAGAATATTATACAGGAAGAAAGCAAAATGTTATTAAAACAAGAAAGAAAGAAAAGATCAAAATGTTATGTTAGAAGATACCCTGAAACTTGCTCTCCAGCATGGAGAAATGAGGAGGCAAAATAGCTGAATAAAAAATTTCAGTTTAGCTCAAGAAGACAAAGTCAAATATTATAATGAAATGCACAAAGACCCAGAGTGAGAAAACCAAAAGGGAAGATCATGCTTAGCATGTCTCATACTGAAAGAATTCAAAAAAATGTAAGACTTGACTTACTGTGTTGAAGGAGCTATGGGCAAAATATCGAACGATACAGAAAGTATCAAAAGAAGATCAAAGGAATACAGTCACTGTACTATCTCAAGAGGTAGCATATGATCTGGAACCATTGTTACTGAAGGAAGAAGTCCAAGCTGCACTGGTGGCATTGGTGAAAAACAAGCCTCCAGAAATTGATGAAACACAAAATGAAATCTTACAACAAGCTAATGTCTCACTGGAGATGCTTACTCATCTATGTCAAGAAATTTGAAGACAGCTGTCTGTTCAGCTGATTAGAAGAGATCTGTGTTTGTGTCCATTTCAAACAGAGGTGACCAGCAAAATATGGAAATCAAACAATATCATAAATATCTCATACAAGTTGTTTTTCTAAATTCATCAACAAGTAACTGCCAGAAGTTCAAGCAGGATTCATAAGAGGATCAGGCTAGGGATAGGGTTGCTGATGTAATATGCATCTTGGCTGAAAGGGAATCTGACAAAGATGTTTACTTGTGCTTTATTGATTACACAGACTTTTGACTGTGTGCATAACAAACTATGGATAATATTGAAGAATGTGCATTGCAGGAAGCTTATATGTGCTCATGAGGAAACCTGTTCATTGACCAAGAGGTAGTCATTTGAACAGAACAAGGGGATACTCAGTGCTTTAAAATCAGGAAGGGTGTGTGGCAGGGTTTATCTGTTCACAGTACATACTCATTCTGGATACTAAACAAATAATCCAAGAAGCTGGGTTACATGAAGAATAGGGCATCGGCATTGGAGAAAGATTCATTAGCAATCTGAGATGTGCAGATGATGCAGCCTTGTTGGCTGGAAGCGGAGAGGAGACTTAGTAAAGTACTGAGGAAGATCAGAGACTACAAACTTCAGTATGGTTTTCACCTCAATGTAAAGGAAACAAAACCTCACAACTGAACCAATAAGCAACATTGTGATAAATGGAGCAAAGATTGAAGTTGCCAAAGACTTCGTTTTGTTTGCATCCACAATCAACAATCATGGAAGCAACAGTCGAGAAATCAAATTTGGCATTACATTTGGAAAACCTACTGCATGAGTGCTTAAGAACAAAGATAATCAGTTCGAGGACTAAGTTGCATTTGATCAAGCCATGATATTTTCAGTCACCTCATTTGTATGTGAACGTTGGACAGTTTGAAAGACTGTTGAAGAATCAATGCATTCGATTTGTGGTGCTGGAGAATGATATTAGAAGTACCGTGGACTGCCAGAAGAACAAATCTTTGTTGAAAGAAGTACAGCCAGAATGCTCCTTAGAAGCCAGAATGGCAAGACTTTTGTCTCTCATATTTCAGACACGAAGGAGGATTATCATGCTGGGTAAAGTGGAGGGCCAGCAAAAAAGATAAAGATGGGTGACCTCGGGGCAGCAACAGCCTGACAACAGTTGTGAGGCTGTTGCAGGACCTGGCCACTTTGTCTTTCTGGTGTTAATAGTGTTGCTTTGAGTCGGAAATTACTTGGCTGGCACCTAACAACTACAAATTTCCCAAGAAGTAAGTGCTAAATGTTTTGCACGTTGAACCTTTCTCACCTGAAAAATTGTATCAATTTACTGTCTCATCAGCATTGTATGTGGCACCAAATCATCTTCCCACAGCCTTTTTTATTCAGTTGTGTTTTTGATGAATAGTTGCAGCCATCCCTCAGAACTCAAGATAACAAAGTTATGGGGTTTATTAGGGAGTTTATCAGGCTACAATTTAGAGTCGAGTGTACAGGGGGCACACTTGTTCCAGTCAGTTGCAGATAAATGCCCATAGGACACACGACTCCAGCATAAGCCTCCCACTGAAGGCACTTGGCTCTAGCATTGTCAGCAAAACTATCTCCCCACTGAAGTGTCTGGAGGCACCCTACTCTACAAGCGAACTTACTGTTCTGAGTCACTCAGTTTGACTTGTTCTGTGGGCTGGGAAGTCCATGGCTCTGCCTCATTCTCCGATTCTTGATTGTGCTGCTTCTCCTCTGCTGTTTCTCTGGTGTCATCCCTGGGTCTAGTAGCCTCAATGTGCAGGGTTCTGGGGGTCCAAAAGACATGCTCCATTTCTTAGATTGCAGTGAGATTACACCCCACTTCCCCTACTGCTTCTGAGGTGCTCTGTAGAGATGTTTGTTGGGAGTTATAAACTATGGCTAGAAGAGCCATAGGTAAGTCACTACACCATAGGCCACCCCCTTGGTTGTTCTAACCATTGCCCCTTTCATACATGATGGGCTAACTGGATCCATTATTATTTAAACTGTAATTCACACATCCATGAAAGCTTATAAGCTGGCCACTTCATGCTTTTATTCCCCTTCCCATTTGAGATGGACAATTTCAAAATTACCTATCCCTATGAACCCAGTCCTCTGAGGAAACAAACATGTTCCTTTATGTAATCTTACGTTCTTATTGGAATTTTAGGCATCTGCAATGTCTAGTCCACACCAAGTCATTAGAATTGCAGCAGTTTATACATGCTTAAACATCTCTTTCTTCAGTTTGGTTTTGGTCATTTCAGCTCTAGCCATCCTCGCTATGTCAAATGGGTAGCAGCTGCTAGCTTGGGAGTCCATACACTCCCTCCCTGCATGCCAGACTAGCTGGTTCCCTCATTCGCTCTCTCAGCTCTAGCCCCTATGGGCAGGTTGGTGCCCATTTAAGCTCAGGAGTCAAATAACACCCGAAACTTCAGTCCAGCTAGCCCTTCCTCTTCTCTCAACTAATTTCTTCACTGCTGCATTCTCCCCCACTTCTGTTCACCAAGTGGACTCACCAGTAAGCATACCAGGCTATCTGCTTGCTAACTCTTTTAACGTTCAGTCTTAGACTTGGATTTTCTGTGATGGGCACAGACTTTTCCTACCTCATTGCACCCAACAACAAATTGCTTGCTTGAAATTCAAATTTCCATTTATTTTTCTCTTGGCAGGTCTTTCCTTTAAACATAAATCTCGTTTTCTTGAAGCAGTTCTTGGTGGGGCTCAGGTTTCCACCTAAGCCCTTTACTCTGTATACAGGTTACTGGTTTCAAATAAAGCCTGTTTCTTGCAGGCAATTCCTAATTCCCCTTTAGCATGTCTAATTAAGTATGGGCTAACGCCTGTTTACAAGCTCTCTGTAATCAAAATAACCATTATTAGTTCCCATCACACCAGATGGTCTGTTTTATAATACTGGGTAGGAGGAGTTGTGGTGTAGTGCTATAGGATAAGCACTCAACTATACAGGGTTGCTGTGAGTTGGAAACGACTCCCTAACACTTAACAGGTAGGAGAAGCAGTCAGTGTCCATAGTACAGTCATATGAACACAGAACCCGTATTACCGTAGGCCCCTATCAGCCATCTTGTTTATCTGGCTTTTTGCCCCAGGTGACGCCAAGTAGCAGATTTTCTCCACTCAGCTGCAGCATAACATCTTGCATTCCTTTTATCATTATAATTAATCACCAGAGCAACCATTTAAGAATCAAAAGCTTTATCTCCCAGGTTTTCTTTTTCTTACAAAACTCTTTCCTGAATCTGAAGCCATTGCAAGGAATCTGGCTTCTGACACTAACTCCACAATATTTGAGGCACCTACATTCCTTCCACAGCCTTCTCTATTCAGCTGTGTTTGATAATTCATTACAAGGGCCACACAGAACTTAGATAATGTACAGTTACGGGGTTTACTAGGGAGGTTAACAGGTTACAGTTTGGGATCAGAAATGCTCAGGGTACAGTCCAGTCAGCTGCTGATAACTGTCCACAGGACACAGCACTCCACCCTAAGCCTCAGCCTGAAGGCACTCTAGCTCCCCCACTTACGTGCCTGGAGGCACCCCACTCTACAAGCAAGCTTTCTGCCCCCAAAGTCACTCAGCTGTACTTGCACCGTGGGTTGGAAGTCCCAGTCGTTCTGTCTTGGGCTCTGGTTCTGCTGCTGCTCCTCTGCCCCTCCTCTGGGGTCACAGCTTTCTGTCCCTGGAGAGAGGAGGTTTAATGCACTGGGATCTTGAAGCTCAAAGAATGCTCTCCACGCTTCTCTTTTCTTGGATGGTAGCCAGATTCCCCATTTGCCCCGCCCTGCTGATGGTTCGTTTTTATACCAAAGCTAGAGTTTCAAGTTTTTACAATTACAATCAACTCTGTTAACCACCACACCTGCATCATTGTCCTATTAGTATCTTCTCCCACCTTCTCTTACGCAGACCCAGCAGGGAGTCACAGACTGTGTTGGGAGTCACAGACTATGGCTTGAAGAGTCATTAGATAATTCACTGCACCACACCTCCTTACTCTGATCAACATATTATCATTAAAATAAATAAGGAAATAGAGGAAGAATGAAAAAAAAAATGTAATAAAAAACCCTAAACATTACCTCTTTCACTTGAACAACAAAATATATATGCATACTTGGTATTGGTTAGTGTATTTTTGGTCTCTTGGTGTGGCACTGTACAATAAGCATTGGATTGCTGACTGCAAGGCTGGTTGTCAAATCCACTAGGTGCTCCTTGGAAACCCTATACAGGATCACTATGAATCTGAACTGAATTGATGGAACGTAACATACACAGGAGCTCTGGTGGTTACAAATCGGGCTGCGAACCGCAAAGTCAGCAGTTTGAAACTACCAGCTGTTCCGTGGGAGAAAGATGAGGCTTTCTGCTCCCGTAAAGATTTACAGCCTCAGAAACCCTGTACAGGGTCACTATGAGTTGGAACCGACTCCACGGCACATCACCACCACCACCACCATACACAGTGTATTTTAATTTTTTTTTTGTTTCCTTTTCAGTTTTACTGTACTGTTCATATTCCTGCCAATTTTTGTGTTCTTTTGATTTGTGAGCTGGTGTGGCAGTGTAGGATAAACACTGAACTGATAACTACAAGGTCGGTGGTTCAAACCCACCAGCTGCTCTTTGGAAACCTTATACAGGGTTGCTATGAATCAGAACTGACTTGATGGCACCACCATCACCAACTTTATATATTTAGAATTATTGGTTTTGTATTGCAAGGATGTTTTCATTTAAATATTTTTAGTAACATAGAATTTTTTGGTATCATACAGAGTTTATATTTTTATTTAGTCTTATCTCCCCCTTTTTATAGAGTCCCTGGGTGTGGTGTAAGTGGTTATCATATGCTGCTGTGAACAGAAAGGTTAGTGGCTTGAGTCTTAACCCTAACGTGAGGTGCCTCAGGAGAAAGAAAAATCGGCCCTTGAAAACCGTATGGAGTACACTTGTTCTTGGGCACATGTGGGTGCCATGATTTGAAACAGTTCATTGCTAACAGCTGTTTGTTAGGTTGGTTATGAGTGTCCTTTCTCTCCTAGCTGCCAGATAAAAATGGTTTTAGAATGCATCTTGGGCACCTAAAAAGGGTATTTTCAATTATGTGAAACATTCTACTATTCTTATTTCTGAAAATGGATGTTTTTAGTAAGCAAAACCAGGTTTTCGGAATTCCCGTTTTCTCGTTAAACGGCCAGTCTCTGAGAACACCAATCTGAAAGAGTTTGAGTCCTCTGAGTTGGTACCGACTGGATGGCACCTAACAACAGCAACAATGAGTGTCCTGAATCCACTGAGGTGGTGTGGGGATTACTAAACTGTTCTTTAAGTAGGTGGTTCTGTGTGAAATAAACAGTGAAGAGAGCGCTAGAAGAACTATCCTTAATATAAGCATGCAAACAAGATTTACAACAAATTTGCAAATCCAACTCTGTTAAACATAAAGATCCAGAATTTTAAATGCAACTTGTTAGATTTATTGATATTGAAAGACATGTGGGTAGTTAATAAAACATGTTACAAAATAGTATCCTGGCCTGATATCAGGTTTAGAGGAGAAAAGATACATGTGTGTATTTACCTATAAACGAAGGTCTATTGTAGAAAGTACACTGATTTATGTTGGGCATTTATATGTAATCTTTATTTTATATTTCAAAAATTTCTGGCTTTTCAGTAATGGGCATATTTATTTGTGTAATAAGTACAGAGATTCCTGAATCCTCCCTTTCTCTTCCCTAAGAAACTGCCTCAAATAAATGACTGTTTGGAATAATACCTGTGTTATTAACTAGAAGCTTGTTGTATGACAACATTTTTAGCTCATTAAGGTTGGGAAATGCTTCAGATTCTTAGTTGTTTATATTAAGTTTAAGGGAAAATGCTACGATTAAACTGAAGGCAATTAAAGTATAACACTTTATATACTAGCATTTCTTAATATATCTGCTGAAGTAAATGAGCTGTATATTGGTACTTTCATTTGCAAAAGCATGAATCCTGCTGAACAATGAAGACTCAAAGCACTGAACACTGTTATCTTTTGTATTGTAGCACAAAGTGTAATTTATAGTTAGTATCAATTAGAGATAATTTGTATTTACTTTAAAAAAATTCTGATAAATTCTTTGTTGCCTTTCAAAACAGTACATCAACTGTATGGTAAATTAGCAAGTTGTTTTTCTGCCTTCTGGTGTGAATTTCTTTATGCCCTCAGAATGCTGCCTTTTTTTATAGTACTTGAAACTTTTACTTTTTATTTGTTATTTCTCAGGTAAACGCAAAGCACTGAAGCTGAATTTTGCAAATCCACCTTTCAAATCTACAACAAGGTTTACTCTGAATCCCAACCCTACAGGAGTTCAGAACCCACACATGTGAGTATTCATGGGAATCAGATGGAAGGCTCGACTCCAGCACAGAATTTTAGTTATTATTTTTATGATTTTTTTTATAAACATGATTAGTTGGTTGTGTGCCTCCGAGTCGGTTCTAACTCATAGTGCCCTTGTATAGGGAGGGCTTCTGAGACTGTAAATCTTTATGGGAGCAGAAAGCCTCGTCTTTCTCCTGCTTTTTAAACATTGAGACTGGTATTTTCATTATGTTACAGACCATTTGAAATGGTACTATATGAGTTGAAGTAGAAAGCTGTATCTGATGTAAGAAAATAAAATTTGTGTTATTGACGTTTACTTGGAGAGAAGAAAGCTGAAGCTGTAGGTGTGTTTATATCAGAACTCCTTCCTCTTAAGTACTAAACGCTGAGAATATTGTTTATCCCTTTCTTACTGGATTTGGAAACCGTAACGGCCCTATGGACATCTGCACAAACCATCCCCATTTAGTTGAGGACAGAATGTTGTCGTTATTGTTATGTGCCATTGAGTTGGTTCCGACCTATAGTGACCTTGTATAGGGTTTCCAAGGAGCGACTGGTAAGCTTGAACTGCTGACCTTGCTGTTCAAACCGACTTTGCAGTCCAGCGCGTTAACCAGTGCCACACTGGGTCTACACAGGACACAGAATAGACTATTTTAAAATTGCCTGTAAGATTTCCCTGTCGTAGTTAATTGCCAATGAGTGATATATTTCTTCAGTGACTATTTTATATGAAAGAGTAGAAATATTACAGCATCTCACTAAAAATGTTATATAAAACATCTAATTAAAATACTATCTTAAAATGTTTACACAGAAACTTTTGATAGAATTAAACTATCCTGTTAGTAAACCCTTCTTTCCTTCTCCACAAAAGGATCCTGAACAGCAAGTGTGAAAGCTAGTGGTTTTACATTGATCTTTCTCTTCATAAAAATAATGTTCAACTAATCCTGGTATTGAGGACTATAAAGCAGGTGCAAAAAGGTAAAGAAAAATAGTAGAACACATGGTTTTATGATTTTTAGTAATTCCTCAAAAATTTTGTATTCAAGCCTTATTTGACTAAGCATATATTCTTTTAAAAGAGGCACATTTAATGCTACTTTTAATGTTTGATGTACATAGTATTTACAAATAGTTAACAGGGTATTTTGCTGTTATTTTTTAATTTATCGTTTAAAGATCAAGGATGTGTGTGTATACATATATACACCCATGGGCTTAGAAGGAAGGAAAGGTATTTTTAATGAACTCTGGAGTAACAGTGCACCTGACTTGGCGTGCTTTCTGTCAGTTTATAGCTGACTGGTGCTTGTGGTTAGATTTCTTGTCAGAGCTTAGCCTTGAGTCCCAGACGTTTCATTTTTCGCTGAAACATTAAGTGGGGGCCACAGTGAGGAAGTAAATTTAGCACTTCTTTGCGAGTCAGAGTGCCAGCAGCAGCCGGTCTAAATACCCTCCTTCCGCATTTCCCAGAGTTTCTGGTGAAAGTTATTACAAAACTCTTTCTAGGTTGAACATTGCTGTAGTTATTGTTAAGTGCTGGCGAGTCCGTTTCGACACATAATGCCCCTGTATAGGCCTCATCTTTCTCCATTGGAGTAGCTGATGGGCTTGAACCACCGACGTTGTTGTTTGCAGTCCAGTCTATTTATATTACCTTGATTGACTTCTGAACAAAGTAGTAGAATCAAAGAAATAAAAGATCCAATATTTGTAGCCATACTTACCAGTTTATTTTGTCCTTCGAAGCTCCTATGGACCAGTAGAATATCAACCTGACTTAACATTTATAATTGGAAAAATATTCATGCTTATACTCTCTTTCCTTTGGAATTTCTTTGTGTATGGAGAATTCGTGGATGGGTTTTTCTTTTTTTAAAAAAAGAAAAAAGTGTTAAATATCAAGAGTTTCAAAATGGATAAAAGATAATGGACTTTTTCATGAACTTTTTGAAACTCCCTCCCCAAATTTGAGTAAATTAGTTTTTCCCCATGTATACTTTAAACACTTGTTGTTGTTGCTAAGTGCCATTGAGTTGGGATCCGACTAATAGTGACCCTATACAGGGTTTCCAAGGAGCAGCTGGTGAGTTGGAATTGCCAGCCTTAACGGCCCAAACCGCCGTTGCAGTTTACCGCATTAACCTGCAGAGCCACAGTAATTCTCCAACCAGAAGTTTGTCGTCCTTTGGCTTGCCTCAGTAAGTAATACAGCTTGAGAGGACTTGGTAAAAGGCATTTTTAGCCTTGAATGGAGTCTTTAGCACTCTCTCAGTTCTGATATTTAAAAAATTTTAGATCCAGACTTTTTTCAAGTTTTATTTCTGACGTAGTATGTTGATCTGAAGCAGGAGCAGTCAGCTACTAGTGTGAATACTAGTGATAGACAGGATTGCGATGAACTGCAACGTTGGCGGTTCAGGCTCACCAGCCACTCCTTGGAAACCCTAATACAGGGTCTCTGTGGGTTAGAACTGACTCAATGGCACTTAACAACAAGAACAACTGGTTAAGACAGTGCATTTCTATGGCCTTCCCGTTCCATTCCATATGGTGCCCCTTTGTCCTCTTACTCTGGGCTGTGTGCCATCAGCTGTGAAAGTCTATTGCTGATTACTCTTCAGGAAATGGTGAGGTGCCCTGGAGTGGGTTCCTGCTCATGGTGATCCTGTATAGGTTCTGAGGCTGTAAATCTTTATGGGAACAGAAAGCCTCATCTTTCTCCCGAGGAGCAACTGGTAGTTTCAAACTGCTGACCTGTGGTGAGCAGCCCACTTTGTAACCCACTATGTTACCAGGGCTCCTTCTCTTCAGAATGAGGACTTTGCAATTAGAAAATGTGACTTTTTCCTCCTCTTGGGATTTCTTTCAGCTGATTTTTCTTTGCCTTTCAGTGATGACTATAAATATCAAAATTATTCATGAATTTAGGAAATAATATGAACAGGCAACTAATGAAGTTGTAACATGTCCCAGGAGGTAGTTTCAGATCCAGCTGACATTTATTTAATGTCTTCAGGATAATGATCCTCTGGAAGA
This sequence comes from Chrysochloris asiatica, assembly GCF_000296735.1. NCBI lineage: Eukaryota > Metazoa > Chordata > Mammalia > Afrosoricida > Chrysochloridae > Chrysochloris > Chrysochloris asiatica. The sequence goes on from NW_006408572.1 coordinate 14,749,424, forward strand.
ATAATACAAAAAAAGGAAGACTATATATTCTTATTTTCTGAGAAACAGCAATTTAAATAAAACTCCAAGAGATTACAACTGACTCCAGTAATTGGCATGAAGTATCATAGACTGAATGTTACATGAGCGGCACCAGCAAGGGGAAGATCTCTTTGTATGAACTGTTTGGTGAAGGTTTCACAGAAGAACAAGATTTGAGTTAGAATTGGATAGACAGGTCAGGGAGATGAGGTGAAAAGCAGGACGAATGGCATCTGGTGAGTGTCAACACAAGCTAGGTTTTGAGGACCATGTATAGTTGTGCTTTAGAGCAGAAGTAATACTTACAGAATGCTTAGTTCTATCTCTCACTGGAAACCTTAGCATTTTTGTTTTTAATTTTTCATATTCTAAAATTAGAAGAGACTATCCCTAGGCATAGATCATTTTTTATGTACTTGGTAAGCTTGTGTAGTTTGACGATTCATTTCTATTTCTTGAGAAAATTTTTGCTGTTATTCTTTTGAGAGATTCCTTCATGGTTTGTTTCTTATTACTTTTTTAAATTCCCTGTTCCTGAAACTGTTTGCTTTGGACTTTGGATCTCCTAGATTTCCTTTTTTAGATGTTTCTTTCATATTTTTCATGTTTTTGCTCTCTATTCCTTTATTTTTCCAATTCTTACATTGTAGTAATGTATTTTTGTTCCTGAGAGTTGGTTGTGAGTACTGGTGTGTGGCTGTAGGAAGCACTGGGCTGCTGACTACAAGGTCAGTGGTTCAAACCCACTAGTCCCTGCTTGGGAACTCTATATAGGGTTTCTGTGAGTTGGAACCGACTCGATGGTACGTAACAACAATATTACTTTGGTAATTGATTTTTATTTCTAAGGGTTGATTATGGCTAAAAAATCTGTAACTTTGAAGTTCTTTTCTGCCCTCTGGACTGTTTTCAAATCTTTGACTTTTTCCTTCAGTTGTGTTGTTGTTCTTGTTTTGTTTTGTTTTTTCTTCCCTACATGTCTTCTGGTAGCTTAGTGGTTATGAATGGGGCTGCGAACCAGAAGGTCAGCAGTTCGAAACTACCAGCTGCTCCGCAGGAGAAAGATGAGAATTTCTGCTCCTGTAAAGATTTACAGCCTTGGAAACCCTGTACAGGGTCTTTATGAGTCGGAACCGACTTGATGGCACTTAACAATAACAACATATGTCCTATGCTTCTTGGCTGTTTATTGGTGGTTAATGATGAGAACATTGGAAGGCTGACTGGGAGTACTGTGTACATAGCATTGTATTATGTTGACTGGTGGGCTTTGCTTTTCTGTGAGTGACTAGAGAGCTTCCTCTTAGGCCAGAAATCTCCTAAATGCCAGAATGAGCAGGAACCACCCTAGGAGGCCTCCTGCTGTGACCCCAGCACTGTCAGAAATTCTGTGACCTTGAGTGTGCCACTTAACTCCCATTTCTGATTTGGTTTGGTTATCTGAAACTAGAGAGGGGTACATGAATCTCTGTGTACTTCTAAGTCAGATTTAACTGTTAACAATCTAGTCAATATTGTTTTATCTGTCTGCCTTCCGCCTTAGTCTCACTTGCCCTTAGTCTTAAACCCCAGACATATACTCTCTTTTACAAATATTTTAGTATGTAATTCTAAAAGATACAGACTCTTTAAAAAAAAAAACAAAACTTAAGCACAATGCCATTGATACATCTAGTAGAAAAAAATTTGATATCATTGTCGAAGCCAATTGCTCTCTCTTTTTAATTGTTTCAGTCAAGGTCATGCACTGTGTTGGCAGATATTTCTTTTCAATTTTTGAGCCTCTTCTCTTGGAGTTCAGCTGCTTTTCATTGTCTATACATTTTTGTATGATTTTAGGCATCTAGGAGTTTGGTTAACTCTCTTAGTTTCTTCACTGTTACAAATTTCCTTAAAAAAAAAAAGTCATTCTTTTCACAATTGTAATTCTTAGAGGGTGAGGAGATAACCTGAACAAGAAACCCTGATTCTTAATTATTGTTGTTAACATTATAAATATTTCCAACAGATAGAAAATGAGTCTTCAAATAGAGACTTTTGTACCTATTACCTAGATTTGACAGCTGTTAACATTTTGTCTTTTGGTGCCTAAGATGGTTAAGCTATAAAACGAGTGAGTACAAATTTGGTTTACAAAAGAGAAATGTATGGCTCCCTTTTCCAGTTCTGTTCGGTTTGGATTATACTGCTGTGTTAAGTGCCTTTGATTGGTTCCAACTTCTAGCGACCCTGTATAGGGTTTCCAGAGAAACTGGTGGGTTTAAATCGCTGACCTTTCATGTAGCAGTCCAGTGCTTATACTACAGAGCCACACCAGAACTGCTGGATTATACTGTTGATGTTGGTGTTAAGTGCTGTCAAGTCACTTCCAACTCATAACAACCCTGTGTAGGGTTTCTGAGGAGTGGACTGGTGAGCTTGAACTGCTGACCTCCAGTTCAAACCGACCTTGCAGTCCCAATGCCTTAAGCCACAGTGCCACTAGGCACCATAAAACTTTGATATCAATATAAATGTGGCAGACTTGTGTTGAAATCACGTTCTGTATATAAGTTTGACAAAAACAGAAGTAGATATTCTGTGATAGCTTATGTTTTCATCATGAGTCATGTGAGAGCTGTCTGTATTGTGAATCATTTCAGATGTACTGAATACAATTGTTATCCTGCAAAAGCAGCCCTTTTATCTTTACAGCAAGAGGAAGTATCAGCTTAAAAAGTTAACACTGAAAATGAATAATGATGTTGTTGCTGCTATGTGCCATGGAGTTGGTTCCGACTCATAGCGACCCTGTACAGGGTTTCCCTGGCTGTAAATCTTTAAGGGAGCAGAAAGCTTCATCTTTCTCCCGTGGAACAGCTGGTAGTTTCGAACTGCTGACCTTAAGGTTCACAGCCTGATTCATAACTACTACACTACCAGAGCTCCTTGAATAGTGATGAGCACAGATAAATTATGGGACTTAAGCTGAGAATTTTGGAACCATATGTTCTGAGTTTAAGATGCTCCCCCTAATTGAGACTGAAAGATACCTCCAGGAACTCATTTGTCTTTATACATTTGAATATAAAATAGGTTCAGTTGTGCTCTAGAACATCTAGGGAGTGGTTGTTAAGGCAGATTCAAAGTCCTCAGTTAATCACTAGTATTCTTAATTCCATGTTGAGCATTCTCAATAGAGTTTTATCTTTAAATGTGCAACAGTAATTATACAGTATCTCTACACATTTTTTGCTATCCAATTATCAATGATTATCTTTTAAACTTTGCTATTTTCTATTAAGAGTGGGAGGAAATTTAGGAGTCCTGGCGCGTCTATCCCAGCAGTCATAAATTCTGTGACCTTGAGTGTGTAACTTAACTCTGATTTCAGTTCATTTGTTGAATTAGAATAGCGAATTTCACTATTTTACATGGACAATTTGAATTATGTCGTTGTTAAGTGCCCCAGAGTGATAGTGACCTTGTATAGAGTTTTTGAGAAGTGGCTGGTGGTTTTGCATTACCAACCTTTCAGTGCAGTGTTTTTCCTACAGTGTCCCACTAGGACTCCATAGAACTGTGCTATGAGTGTATTAAGCTTGCTTTGTATTTAGCATAAGATATGGTAGTCTTGTCTGGCCTCATTCCCGAAAATAGTTCCCAGGACTATTCCTAAGTATAAAAACCACAGGAACTTCAAAGTTTTTTCTGTCTTTGAAATCTTCTGCAGCGATGGTAGTAACGTCTATGATGGAGTGTTTAGGTAAAATGGCAGAAATGGTAGAATATTGTAAGTGCAAATTGTTGTGGTTCTTATGTGTGCCATTGAGTTGGTTTTGACTCATTGTGACCCTGTATAGGGTTTCTAAGAGTGGTTGGTGGGTTTTTTACTGCTGACCTTGTGGTTAGTAATCCAGTACTTATTCTTTAGCATCACAACAAGACACTAGGTACATCTTGCTGTTAAGTGCCATCAGGTCGGTTCCCACCCATAGCGACCCTGTATAGGGCTTTCAAGGAGCAGCTAGGTGAGCTTGAACCTCCTATGTTGCAGTTCAAATGACTTTGCAGTCCAGCACATTAGTCATCAGTGCCACACCAGGACTCCAGGTGCAAATTAGTAGAGGACATTTTAAAACCTCACCAGCTGCTCCTTGGAAAACCCTATACAGTGTCACTATGAGTCAGAACCGCCTTGGCGGCACTTAACAACAACAACAACAATTTAAAAACTTATATATTGAATCTTGGAGGGTAATCGTTAAAAACTTGTGTATTGTGCTTCTTAAACCTTTCCCTCAGTGTCACATCTTTCCTCACGGTTTTGGCACATTTTGTTTAAGTCCTAGTGATTCACTGGAGAAGGGGTTCTCAACAGAGGTCCGAAGGCTAATAGGAGTGATTGAACCGAGGTTTCTGCTTCCCTTCCTCTTTTGAAGGTCCTAGAATATATAGTTCCTTCAAATGAAATGTTTATGATTAAAGTGTGTTGATGTTAATTCTGAAATATTTGTTTAAGGAAATTAATAAATGATGTTTACTTCTTTGACTAATAAGTGACTTTAGTTTCAATGTTGTACATCACCTTTGCCCTTGAATCAGTAGACTTTAAAAGATAATCCCTGGTGCTTTATCATTAGTATTTCTGAAATGTTCTCTATAAAATATGATCCATCTGGTTTCTCTGCTATCAATACGTTTTCCAACCAGATCTACTCAAGAGAGCAAGTCTGTGAGTTCTGACTTCATTCAGAACTGTATAGAGGTCCTTTGTCTTTAAAGAGTAGGTACGTTTCTGGAAACTTTAATTTATTACTATGGAATTTTGATTTAAAAGGGAACATATATTTTCAGAATGGTCTTTTTTCATTATTTACAATCAAGTCCTACAGTATTACTGTTCTTGAGTAAATTTGCTTTCCCAAGTTAATAATTGCTTCATTTTGTGATTGATTCACTGTGAATCTTTTCTCTAAATGATGGAATAACATTTTTTTAAATAAAAGAATCATCTCTCCATGTATACCTGTGTTTTGTTTTGTACTTTAGACCTGCTTCATAACTGGTGGCTGGCATTGGCCTTTATTATTTGTGAATTGCCAGTATTCCTTTTTCTCAGTTTTCAGTCTCATTTTGTTGGAGTATATCTCTTCTAGGAAGCCCGATACAGGGTCCCTATGAGTTGGAACTGACTCAACGGCAGTTACCAACAACAGTAGTTTAATGAGACAAGACAAGTCTTAGTACAAGACTTTTGGGTCCTTGCATGCCTGAAAATGTCTTTATTTAACCCTCATAGATAGTTATATTAGATATAGAATTCGGGGGTAGAAATTTTCCTTCAGAGTCTTGAAGACATTCACTTACTGTTTTCCTCTTTTCAGGGCTACTGTTAGAAAAAACTTGGATGCCATTCTGAGTCCTGAGCCTTGAAATATGATTTTCTTTTCTTTCTTCTTTGTGTGTGATTATAAAGTTTAGGTTTTTTTACTAGTGTCTACAATCTTAATATGACCTGCTGTTTTCTTTTCTTTCTCCTTTCTTCTGCTCCCCTTCCATACTCTCTACATCTTTCCCCTCACACTTTCCCTTTTCTCTTCTCTCTTTTACTTCTCTGCTCCCTTCCTCTTTTTCTTGCTTTCTTCGTTCACTGAGTCTTTGATGTACTTTTTCAATCTAGAAACTACTTTAATTCTAGAAAAAAAAGGATACATTAGGTTTTTTATTCTTCTGATATTCTCCCTGTTCTTTAACTTTCCTACTGGAACTCCACTTTAGGTTTTAGACCTCTTAGTTTGTGGTTCAAATCCACCAGCAACTCCTTGGAACCCTATACAGGTTTGCTATGAGTTGGAACTGACTCATACAAACAGCAACAGCCGTTTGTATGTTTTTCTTACTATTTTCCGCTTTAACTTCATATGTATTGTCCTTTGTTGTTGTTGTTGGTTATCTGATACATAAACATAAAATGAGGAAACAAAAGGTTGATTGGAAACTTTGGGATTTGACTGGTAGAACTCACGGAGAGGCACCTGTTTTTGTTTTTGTTTTTTCTGAGGATCCCCAAATATGTGGAGGTGTTTTCCTCGCGGGACAGTATCTGTTTTGCTAGACAGCAAAGTGTCTTCTTTGGAGCACAGTTCTCCGCTGATGCACATGGGGTCGCCATGAGTAGTAATTGACCCAATGGCAACTTAAAAAAAGTGTTTTTGGAAAGGGGATTAAAGTAGGTTGTGGGTCTCTGGGTGGCAGAAATGTTAAACACTTGGTTACTAGCAGAAAGGTTGGAAGTTCAGAAGACAGGCCTGATGACCTTGAAAACCCTGCGGAGCAGTTCTTTCTACTCTGCATGCAGGGGATTCCATGACTCGGAGTTGGCTCGATGGCGGCCAACAACGACAGACTAGGTTACTGAAGGAAGATGTGTATGGCAGGCTTCTAGAATTCTGGGAGTCAGTCCAGGCACAGGAGGCTATGTGTATATCTTCCTTAGATAGGCTTTTACTTAATCCATCTCTTCACAACATTTTTTTACTCTTGGCCTGGTTCTCCCTGGTAATTTCTCTATAAGAAGAAAATCAAAATGACTCATAATCTTACAATTCAGATAGTTCATGTCAGCCTTTAAAAAAATAATCAATACATGCTTCTTGTAAGAAAATTCAGTTGGTACAAAGAAGTATAAAATAAAAAATAAACTTCATGCCTTCATTATTTCCCTCCAAAGATAACCATTAAGTGCAATAGGACCTTGAAGAAAATGTGATTCATATATCAGAATATATAATTTATGTAAATCCTTAAAATGTACAAAAGAATGTTTATTGTACATTGCTTTGTACCTTGATTTTTTTCTGCACCTAGTAATATCTTGAAGCTGTTTCTTAGAGATACGTGTTTATTGGCTTATGCTGTATTCCTTTTATCAAGCAATTATATATGTAGCACTATGTTTTATAGGTAAGAGGGTGAGTCAAAAATTATCTGCCCTTCAGTTATATTAAAACTCCTGTCTAAGTCCATGGATGACGACAACATTGAGCATGCACACAAAATGATTCTGTTGAATAAATGAGTGACAGTTGATTATGTGGTAGATCATTTGCACATCAGCCATGCTCTGCCTATGAAATAATTCGCGACAGACCTGGATTTCAAAAACTTTGTATGAAATGGGTACTGAAACAACTTACAGAAGAGCATAAACAGAAGCATTTGGACATCTACAAACAACATTTAGACTGATATTTGAAGGAAGTCAAAAATTGTGTAAGAAAAATTGTTACTGGTGACAAGACATGGGTTCTTCACAGTGAGCCTAAGAGTAAACAGCAGAGTATGGGATGGAAACATCCTCAATTGCTGACCAAGAAAAAGTTCAAAAGTTAACCATTAGCTGAGATTCTCAAGGACCAGTAGTGGAACACTATCAGGAAGAAGGTTCAACCATCAACAGTGCTCATTTCAGTGAGATGCTTACTGAAGAGCTGAAGCCTAATATTTTGGATTAAACACAAAGGACTGCTCTCCAGGGTCTGTGATCTTGCATGACAATGTATGTCCACACACCTCTGCCTACACTGTTGACACTCTGCAAAACTTTATTTTGAGGTGTTAAAGCATCCTTCCTATAGACCTGATCTTGCTTCATTGGGCTTTTAACTGTCTGGTCTCCTGAAGGTAGCCCTTCGAGGATGAAGATTCCCCTCTGATGAAGAGGTGAAGACAGCAGTGTATTTGTGGCTTGCAGCTCAGCCTAAAACATTGTTTCATAGGGAGTATGAAATCTTGTGGACAGAGTGTGGATAATTTTTGACTCACCTTTGTATATTCTTACATATTTATCTATTTCCTTACTGATAGCCATTTTATTATTTTTAATTTTTCTTTAAAAACAGTGTCTTAAGGAATAGTTACGTGCAGGTGAAAAGTTTTACCTTTTTGATTAAATTTGGTTTCATTCTTCATAAATCGGTGGTTTCTGGAACCTTCTCCGATCATAGAAGAGAGTATGGAAGTAGCTGTTTCAAAATCATCTTCACCTCAGCACTGTTGATATTTTAAATTCCTTGTTGTGGGGATTGCCCTGTGCCTTGTGGGCTGTTTATCGCAGCATCCTTGATGTCAGTAGCCACCTCTGTTCCACTTGTGACAACCATCAGTGGTTCTGGATCTTGCTAAATGTCTTAGATTTAAGATTGGTCCTTGAGAACCACAGACACAGAGGGCATTGCAGGTCCATAAAGATAGTTTCTAATCACTGTTGTTCTGACTGTGAATAGCTGTAAACGTCAGATATAAAAGGTATATTCCTCCACATCTTTGGAGTTGAGTGTGTGCAATAAAAACAGAAAGACAGACAAAGGGATTTTGGGAGTGAATATAAAGTATTCATAGAGTACAGGGACTGTATTAAAGCTTTGTGATTGATTGATACATGTTAGGAACTAAAGTAATCTAGTATATACTCTGTCATTCATTCAGTAAATGTTTGTTGAGTGCTTCCCATTCATTCTGCCTGTGATGGTAGGGGTGTTGGTATGAGCTGCTGTCAAATTGGCCCACAAACCTTGGAGACCCAGGGCACAAAGGAACCAAATGGTGCTCAGCCTTGCATCATTCCTATGACCTGTTGTAGATCTGATGTCAGTTTGGAAGCTCTGCTGAAGCTTGTTTAGCCTCAGAGCAACAAGCAAACCTCCACTGACAGACAAATGTTGGTTCCGTATGAGGCGTATGGGTGGGAATAGAACCTGGATCTCCTGCGTGGAAGGTAGGAATTCTGCCACTGGACCACCATTGACCCTGTGGTAGGCATTGGACATTTAATTTCATGTTGGAAACAAGAGATATGATTGTTACTTCTAAAGCTTAAGATATAGAGGTTTAGAGTGAAACAGACATGTAAGTAAATATAATTATGGATTGGGTAAATGAAGGAAAAGGACCAGATGCTATGAGTGACTACATGAGGGGACCTCATTATTAGGGTTGTAATTGGCACTTAATAACAACAATATTGGTGGAGAGTGGGGAAGATAGGAGATATAGTGAGTGAGTAGATTCTAAACTTTCTTGGGTTTTTACTAGTTTTGAAGAAGGGCCTGATAAGAGTCTTCCAGATAGTGTCAGGTTTCACTAAGAAGCTCTGGTAGCATAGTGGTTACGAATGGGCTGCTAACCTCAAGGTTGGCACTTTGAAATTACCAGCGGTTCCATGGGAGAAAGATGAGGAGTTCTGCTCCCTCAGAAACCCTGTGTAGGGTCACTATGAGTTAGAACCCATTCCAGGGTACCCAACAACAACATCAGTAAGAAGGGTCTTTAAAGCTGCTGAGATGGGAGCGAAATCACCTTTTCTTGGGATTTAAAGAATGTTACTTTAAGTAGAGAATGATTGAATAAGAGATAGCAGTAGAGCTAAGATAAAGGTTGGATAGGTAGCCATTGGCTATTTAACATAGGGCCTTAGAAGATGTAATGAATTTGAATTATGTATAGGCAAAGAATATTGAAAGTACCCTGGACTGTCAGAAGAAACAAATAAATCCATTTTGGAAGAAGTATAGCTAGAATGTCACTTAAAGTGTGGATGGTCAGATTCGTCTCATGTAATTTGGACATGTTATCAGGAAGGGCTGAATCAGTCCCTTGAGAAGGATATCATGCTTGACAGAGGGTCAGCAAAAAAGAGAAAGGCCCTCAGTGAGATGGATTGACACAGTACAGTGGCTCCTGCAACAGTGGACTCAAATACAATCATGAGTGATAGACTTGGCAGTGTTTCGTTCACAATAGCTGTGCTCTTTGATCTTCATCAGTAAATGTTTTTTTTTTAAGTCCTCTTCACTTTCATATCGCAGGTTGTTAATAAGTCTTCCTCCAATCCTGATGCCACGCTTTTCTTCTTAGAACCCAGCTTCTCACATTATTTATTTGCTCAACATATTGGTTGAATAACTATGGTGAAAAAATACAACCTTGTTGCACACCTTTAAAAATTTTAAACCATTCAGTGTACCCACGTTCTGTTCGAACAACTGATTCTTGGTCCAGGTACAGATTCCTCATGAGCACAATTAAGTGTTCCAGAATACTCATACTTAACAATGTTGTCCATAGCTTCCCATGATCCACACAATCAAAAACCTTTGCGTAGTCAATAAAGCACAGGTAAACAAACATATTTCTGATATTCTCTGCTTTCAGCCAAGATCCATCAGACATCAGCAATGATATTCCTCGTTCCACGGGCCCCTTCTGAATCCGGCTTGAACCTCTGGAAGTTCTCTGTCAGTATATGCTTGCAGCCATTTCTGTATTACCTTTAGTAAAACTTTACTCGCTTGAGGTATCAAAGAGATTGTCCGATGATTTCTTCATTCTGTTGGGTCACCTCTCTTTGGAATGGGCACAAATATGGATCTCTTCCAATCAGTCTGCCAGATAGTTGTCTTCCAAATTTCTTGGAATAGATGAGTGAGTGCTGCCTCACTTTCTTGAAAGATTCAATTTTTTTTTTTTAAGATTTCAATTTTTATTCCATCAATTCCTTCAATGCACCTTGGACTTTAGTATCATTGGCTCCTTATCATATGCTACCTCTTGAAATGGTTGAACATTAAACATTTTCTTTTGGTACGGTGACTCTGTGTATTCGTTCCATCTTCTCTTGATGCTTTCTGCATTATTCAGTAATTTGCCCAGAGAATCTTGCAGTAACGAAAGTTGAGGCTTGAATTTTTTCTTCAGTTCCCCCAGCTTGAGAAATGCTGAGCGTGTTCTTTTTGGTTTTCTGATTCCAGATCTTGCACATTTTGTTGTTAATATTTGGTTTTATCTTCTCGAGCCGATCTTTGAAATTTTCTGTTCAGCTCTTGGCCCTTCTCATTTCTTCCATTTGCTTTAGCGTCTCTACGCTGGAGAGCAAGTTTCAGTGTCTCTTCTGACATCCATTTTGACCTTTTCTTTCTTTCTTGTCTTCTCAATAACTTTATGCTTTCTTCCTGTATGATGTTCTTGATGTCATCCCACAACTCTTCTGGTCTTTGGTCTTTAGTGTTTAATTTATCAAATCTGTTCTTCAGATGAAGTCTAAATTCAGGTGGGATATATTCAAGGTCATATTTTGGCTCTGGTGGACTTGTTTTTATTTTCGTCAGCTTCAGTTTGAATTTGCGTATGAGTAATTGATGGTCTGTTCCACAGTCTGCCCCTGGCCTTGTTTTGACTGATGATATGAAGCTTTTCCATCGTCTCTTTCCGCAGATGTAGTCAATTAGACTTCTATGTATTCTATCTGGAGAGGTCCATGTGTATAGTCGTCTCTTATGTTGTCAAAAGAGGGTATTTGAAATGAACATGTGATTGGTTTTGCAGAATTCTATCATGTGATCTCCAGCATCGTTTCTATCATCAAGGCTATATTTTCCAACTACTGATCCTTCCTCTTTGCTCCCAACCTTTGTATTCCAATCACCAGTAATGATCAATACATCTTGATTGAATGTTTGATCAATTTCAGATTGAAGAAATTGGTAGACTTCTGTTTCATCCTCACTGGCTTTAGTGGTTCGTGCGTAAATTTGAATAATAGTGCTATTAACTGGGCTTCCCTGTAGGTGCATGGATATTATCCTATCACAGACAAGTGTTGTACCTCATTACTGATCTGGATATGTTCTTTTTGACAATGAATGTAACACCATTCCTCTTCAATTTGTCATTCCCGACATAGTAAACCATGTGGTCATCAGATTCAAAATGGCCAATATCAGTCCATTTCAGGTCACTAATTTTAAGATACTGATGTTTATGTGTCCCATTTCATTTTTGACAGCTTCCAATTTTCCCAGATTCATACTTTGTACATTCCATGTTCTGATTATTAATGGATGTTTACAGCTGTTTCTCTTCATTTTGAGTTGTGCCCCATCAGCAGATGAAGGTCCCATGGGCTTTTCTCCCATGGGCTTTACTCCATTCAGGTCATCACGGTCAACTCTACTTTGAGGAGGCAGCTCTTCCCCAGTCGCATTTTGAATGCCTTCCAACCTGAGGGGCTCATTTTCTGGCACTATATCTGACAGTGTTTCTCTGCTATTCATAAAGTTTTTAGTGACTAAATATTTGGAAGTAGTTTGTCACTCTTTCTTCCTAGTCTGTCTTTGTCTGGAAGCTCATCTGAAACCTGTCCACCATGGGTGACCCTGCTGGTATTTAAAATACCGGTGGCTTAGCTTTCAGAATCACAGCAACTCACAAGCCACCACAGTACAACAAATTGACAGATGATTGGTGGCTGTTTGGTTTTAAGTGGAAACTGTCACGTTAACTTTCCAGGAGATCTGTGCACATGAGTAGTAGAACCCTCCAGGGGAGGGGGTGCAGTGTCCATTTGCTCAGGCTCCCCCTCTAATCACCAGAATGGAGGTGCGCAAACAGCGAGAGACCAGTGAACAGATACCAAAAAAGAATGTCCACACCTGTATCTCTGTGGTTCTGTCAGGTGTTCATGGCTGTTCTGATCCTTTCCCCGCTTGGTCTCTCCCATGATGGCGGCTCCAAGAGCAGCTGAGCGTTCTGAAGTAGAAAGCAATGGACTTCTTGATTCTGCTACAAAGTCCCCTAGCTGTAAGGTTTCCAGTCTTCTAAATATTCCTCTATATGGGGTTTAGAGTTCTAGCACCATCCCCTGAGCCTGCTTGGTCCAGTATTCTGTGTTGTTGGAGACGGAGCTCCTTACTACACGTCTACCCGATCTGCCATCCTAACAACAGCAGCAGTAGGTAAAAGTTAGGATAGTCTCTGAAGTGCTGTGGGAATCCAGCTTTAAGCTGGTGAGTGACAGAATCTGATTTGTACTCTAAAGGTATTATTCTGGCTGCTCTGTGGAATGTGTGTTGGTGGTGGTATTAGGTTCCACCCAGTCAATTCTAACTCCTAACAACCTTAGCTACAACAGAATGGAGCACTATTCAGCCTTGGGTCATCGTAATTGTTGCTGTTTGAGCCCCTTGTTTTAGCCATTGTGTCAGTCCATCTTGTTGAGAGTCCACCTCTTTTTCCCTGTCCCTTTACTTTACCAAGCATGGTGTCCTTTTTGAGGGACTGGTCCCTCTTGATAATGTCAGACAAAGCCTTGCCATCTGTGCTTCTAAGTAACATTCTGGTTGGAATTCTTCTCTGACAGATTGATTTGTTCTGACATCCACAGTGTATTTAATATTCTTCACCAACACCGTCATTCAAAGGCATCAGTCTTTTGGTCTTGCTTATTCATGGTCCAGCCTTCTCCTGTATATGAGGTGATAGAAAATACCGTGGCTTGGGATGCACACACCTTAGATCTCATGACATCTTTGCTATTTATCATTTTTAAGGGGTCTTTTGCATCGGACTTCCCCGGTGCAATGCATCTTGATGTCTTGACTGCTGCTTTCATGGGCATTGATTGTGGATCCAGATGCAGTGAAATCCTTGACAACATCAACCTTGTCTCCATTTATTTTGATGCTGCTTATTAGTTCAGTCCTGAAGATTTTTGTTTTATAATTTCTATGGAAGGTGGTAGTATTTGTTTTCCATTAGTAAGTGCTGTAAGTCTCTGCATCTCCTGTGGTCTGTACTGGAGAGAAGTTAAAGTAGAATTAGGGAGATTTGAGTGTTGTGGATGGCTAATGCATTCGCCTGTTAACCAGAAAGTTGCAAGTTTGAGTTCATGTAGAAGACACCTTGGAAGAAAGGCCAAGTGAACTACTTACAAAAATCAGCCATGGACACTCTTCGGAACACACATGGGGTTGCCATGAGTTAGAGTTGACACGATGACAGCTTGTTTTTTACTGATCAAGGCTCTGGTTGTCGTTGTTGTTAAGTGCCGTTGAGTTGGTTCTGACCCATAGCGACCCTGTATAGGGTTTTCAAGGAGCAGCTGGTGAGCTTGAACCAACAATCCTGTGGTTCAAACTGACTTTGCAGTTCAGCGCTTTAGTCCACAGCGCCACACCAGGACTCCACTAGGCTGTAGTAGTATAGCTGAAACATTGTGGTTGATAATGGTAATACAGTGATTGAATTAGTGGTAGAGGAAGTGGGCGGATTCTAAAGAAACCATGAAGGGAGAATCAGTAAAACTTGCTAATTCTGTGAATGTGGGTTGTGAAGACAGGGAGATGTTCAAAGTGACTTCTATATTTCTGGCTTGACCAGATTGGTCCAGTTGTCATTACTGAGATATGAGGGTCACTGGCGGTAGTGTCTGTGGTCAAGAGGCAGAGAAGAGCAAGAATTCACTTTACATTGGATTTGAGATGCATGTGTTTAAAGATATCAAGGAGACAGTTGGAAGTGAGTCTGATGCTCAGAGGAGGGGTCTAGGTTGCAGATGAGATGAATTATAGTTGTCACCATAGGCAAGGTTGTCTGGAAAGTTATTTTATCTTGGTGAAAGAATTGTGTCTTTCGCTGAGCCCTGAGGAAATTTGACATCTCGAGGTTACATGGAGGAAGAGGGTTAGGTAAAAAGACAAGAAGAGTTCAGAGAGGTAGGAAGTAAACTGGTAGTGTGTGGTGTAAAATGATTCACAGAGTGGTAGGAGTAGATCGTGGGCCAGCGTTGAATGTTCAGAAAGCATGAGTGTTGTAAGGCTTCTTTGTTGGTGAAGATCCCTGAAATACACTTGGAACTACTCTGGTCTCTTACGTATTTAAGGGGTAAATGGTTTTAGCTTCATTGGAAATTCA
>NW_006408572.1:14764366-14841935 GCF_000296735.1 Chrysochloris asiatica
TAAGAAAGCATGTAACCTGCTGGCCTAGGGTGGCTTGCCTAACCTTTAGTGAATGTAGCTGATACAGTGAATCAGTGCTTAAATAATGTGCACTCTAGCAGAAAGATGCAAACGTGAAGGTTGTCGTATTTTCTGTAGTAGTACTCCTTTCCTTGGTGATAAAAATATTTTCATTCTGCTTCAGAAATCAGTACTGTTTCAAAGTTTTTTAGATTTTTCTAGTATCTTCGTCTTAAATATGAACAACAGAATTAGAAAATTTATATTTGGAGCATTTTGAGCAATTCTTGTGGATGTCTTTCTTTCAATTTTCCTTCTGCCTCATTATAGATCTAAGCAAAGATACTCATTTTGTTAGTAGTGCCAGGAAGCAGACAGTTTCCATGGCAACTGGCAGGCCGAGTTTACATGGAAATTTCCGGAATTAAGAGAGCTGCATTGCAGAAGGATGCATAAAGCAGTATTCATCTAGAGAGTCTCACAGTATGGACCCAGAAGAACAGTTGCAGTGGTGTACAGGGTATGTGTTATGTTTATTTTCCTGTTTAAGGACTGTTACTAGTTATTTTTGAGCTTAGGAGAGAGTAAACAGCTTGTGGCGTTTTAGTACATGTTGACTTGACAAAATCAAGAATGCTTAGGGAAAAAGAAGGAAGAAACAGTCTGGGAAAAAAGATATGTTTGATGGCTTTGGAAGGAAATGCAGATCAAGGTAAGTGTGACTCAGGTTGAAGAATGTGATAATGAAATAAAAGAATACAGACTCCCAACTTATCAGAAAATCACAAGTTCTTAGGATTGTTAGCTTTAGGGGAAAGATGTTATTTATTCATTCAAAGGAAAATTAGCATTGGCAAGTGTGAGGAATCAGGTTCTCAGATTTGTTCCGGTAGTTAGCTCTGACTTGTTGAAAAATATATAGCTATGAGAGATGCTTAAGCTATTTAATAAGGTTTTCTGCCTTTTTTAGTGAGGATCAGGGAGAGGGTATGAGATCCTGTACCCCACTTTTTTTTTTTTAGTTTGTGGGGAGTTTTCAGAATTGTATTTCAAGATTAATTTGGAAATTAAGCTTAGTATTTAGGTAGATAATTGGAGTTTCTTATCTTCCAGAGCATATTTTTAAATTTAAAAGATAAAAGATATGAAAAATCAGTAACTTATCATTTAGATCATTTAAATGATAGTGATAATTTAGATGTGTAGTCTGTGTGGTGCAAATGGGTAAGCGCGCATCTACCAATTGAAAGGTTGACTGTTCAGATCCACCCATAGGTATCTTGGAAACCCCAACAAAAGCAGGCCTGGTGATATGTGCTTTTGGACACTTTCATTCTACAATGGCAGAGTTGTGACAGAGACTGTATGCCCCACAATACTTAAAAGTGATTGTTTGGTCCTTTTAAGGAAAAATTTAGTGATTCATGGTTTTAAGTGGAGTATTAAGTGATCATACACTTAGTAGGTTAAAACAAGAGAAATGTATTCTGTAAGAGAAGTGTGAAATTAAGTTGTTGGCAGGGCCATGATTCTCCAAAGTCCTTCCTTCCTTCTGATTCTGGTGGCGTCCGGTATTCCCTGGGTTTGGGCAGTATAACTTGCGTCTCTGCCTGTGTCTTCACATGGCCTTTATCCCTGTTTTCCCATTGGTGTGTCACTGCCTCTGATGAAGATCCTCACCATTGGATTTGGATTCTACTCTAATCCAGGATGATCTTTTCTGGGCATCATACCTTCGTCACATCTGCAAAGACCCTTATTCCAAATTCGGTCACATTGTGAGGTTCTGTGTGGACTTGAACTTTGGAGGCAGGACGACTCAGCAGACTACAGGTGGTATTTAAGAACTGGGTTTTGGTTTTTAGGGCATCGTTTTGGCTGAGAGTGGCCAGCTCTTGGCAAGCATCCTTTTGGATCCCTGAAGAATGTACTCCACAGGAGACTTGGTAACTCGACAGAGGATTTAAACTTGCTTTTTAAGGACAGGGTAAGAATGGCCTTGTTGAGACCTTAAAGGAAAACCTCTGTGACAAAAGCAGGACCACCAGAGGACTTGTTGTCAAGTGCCGTTGAGTTGGTTCTGACTCCTAGTGACCCTGTACAGGGTTTCCAAGGAGCGGCTGGTGGGTTAGCAAGCAGTTCAATGTTTATGCTACAGTGTCAGTAGTGTTCAAATATTTACAAGAGAAACTGTAAGTAGTACTGAAACTACTTACAGTGAAGTGATGAGGAGCAGTGTCTAAAGTTTCACATTTCCATCTGTCCTCAACTCCCACCTCAAAATAGATGAAATGAATTTGAAATTTTAATGAAAGATTGTTGTCCCAAAATAAGAAGCAGAGATTTGAGGGATTAGGCTTGTGGCAAGATTATGGCATTGAGGAATAGATATGATTCAGAAGAAGTAGATTTAATCAGAAGGTGGTGGAAGGAGCTTTGGTGGTGCAGTAGGTTAAGCATCGGGCTGCTAACCACAGACCTGCAGTTCAAACCCACCAGCTACTCCTCAGGACAAATAAGAGGCTGTCTGCTCTTCTGTAAAGATTTACAGTCTTGGAAATGGTATATAGCAATTCACCTATGTCCTTAAGGATCTATAAGTTCACATCAGCTGGTGGTCATGGAAGTGATATAGACTAATAATGTGGAATGTGTATTTGTTAGCAAGCTTGGGACTTATTTTAGTTGGAGAGCCTTTGAGTGAGCATTATGGAAATAGATAAACTATTGGGTTAGGCAGGAGAGGTAATATGTGATACTGTACTCTTATCATATGGCCACATTCATCAACCTTAGTTAGTGGTAGTAGACAGGAGCTACCTGTGCATCTCCTGGAAGTCTCCGTTAGAATGTTAGATATAGTCTAATGTGTGAAAAATCAAGTCAGAGAGAGAGAGCTTCCATGAAAAACAGCCAACTCCTGCTTCTACCCCAGTCACACTCCTTTAAGCAAACACTTTAAATAGTTTTCATTCAGTTCTTATGACTGTCTCTAGGAAGTTGTAAATCAAGGGGTTTACCTTAAGGACAAGTGAGGATGCAAATATTAGGCTAAACGTAGCCCTAGTGTATTGCCATCGATATTAGGCTAGAGCCTCTCAAGTTATAGAACAAGGAGGGTTTCCTCTGCAGCTCCAACTTCTACACTATATCTATTCATTTCATTAGACAGCTCCAACTTCTACACTATATCTATTCATTTTGTTAGACAGAAAACCCTTTGGAGAAAACCCTTTGGTTTTTTGCCTGGGAATAAACAGTGCCAGGTGAAGTGCTCAGGGAGGGGAGCTGATTGATATCTGCTCTCTAGATAGGCTTTCCATTCATCCTCATGTTAGCCCATGCTTCACACCTGTCCTAACGCTAGCCTTTGAATCTGGAACCTCCCTAGTCAGCTGCTAGTTGCCACCTGCCATTCAAAATGAGTTGAACATGTAAACCAGAGTGCTCAGAATAGTGTATTTAAAAATGTCCAGTGAATTGCCTGTGTCTTAGCCCCTTAGGCATAAAAGCTCTGGTGACTTTAGACACTGAGAAGGTGTTGGCAATACTTGGAAATTAGTTGCTTATATCTGTATTCCCCGACTTAAAACATATTTGAGTTATGACGAACTACACTTAATAGCTGTAGGTTTGTTGTACTTACTGTGTATCTTGTTAGTAATATGTACTACATATAGTGTTGTAGCATGTAATTTGCAGATGTTATCATTCTCAGATGTTAAGCTGTATGATTTACTGTTCAAATTGTACTGTGGCCTGGTCTACAAGGAACTTGGTGTCGATATTGGGAGTCATAATGTGTAGGAAGTTAGGCAGTGTTCAACTTTAACAGCATACAATAATTGAACTGTACATGTCCATGACAGCTGTTACAGCTCTCAGCTTTTTAATATAATACATATGGCACTGCAGGTTAATGCGCTGGATTGCAAAGTAGGTTTGAATCTCAAGGTTGGCGGTTCCAACTTATCAGCCACTCCTTGGAAACTCTACAGGGTCGCTGTGAGTTGGAACTGACTCAACGGCCCTTAACAACAACAACTTGTACAGATCACCCTTGGCTCTGAATCCCATGAATATTAATATGGAAAAGTCAGCTTAGAGTTCCTGTGGCAGTAACTATTAGCTGCCACCCAGTAACCAGCCATTATCCTTCTCTTCTTCCTTCTTAGCAGGATCTTTTTCTCTTCAGGGCAACATTGCACCCAACACCAAGGCTACACTTAGGTGTACCGTATGAATGCAGAACTAAAAGGAGACGACTCAGGTGGAAGGAAGGTTCTTTTTGCTTGCCCGGTGTCCTCTGTTTTGCTGCCGGGAACATTAGTGATGGCTAGCGTTCTGGTCATGCTCAAGGCCTGTAAGAATGTTAACCAGGCACTGAGAATAATAGACCAGAAAATAAAAGGCCTCTGCTCTAGATCCAGGCGACAATGAAGCCCCTACACCAAGTCTGGGCTGCCTACTCAAAACTTCATATGGAAAGGAGACATCAGCTACAATCAGCCCTCTCTATCCACGGGATCCACATCCATGGATTCAACCAGCCACCACTCACAAATATTAAAGCAAAAAAACAATTAAGTGGTCAAAGAAATCCCTCAAAGGCTAAGAGGGAGCACAAACTGTTATTTTTATAGCATATTTACATTGCATTAGGTGGTATATATATAATCTTGATGATTTACAGTATATGGGAGAATGTGTGTAGGTTAGATGCAAATATTGCATTTTATATGGTGGTGGTGGTTATGTGCTGTGGAGTCGGTTCCGAAGGGGCTTCAAAAAGTTCATGGAAAATGAAATAAAAAAGATATAATGGAATTTCCCCATAAACTTTTTTTAAATTTTTATTGAAGGGCTGGAGAAAAATAAAACTGTCACTTAGCCTATGAGCTTGCAAATCAACTCATTTCAAGAGTGGAAGAATCCGTGGTCATTTCTGAATATCTAATTTTACACAAGTTTCTCTTTTGAATATATTCTGTCTTAAAGAAGCAGTTGTATAAAGTCTCTTCATTTCGTCACAGGACACATTCAATGTTTCAGCCACCTCTTAGTGGAGGGACAACCAACACAACACCATCTCCCCGAACAAAGAACATGGGAATGTTCCGTTTTGTGGCTTTATATGTCTCTTCATATGTTTCTTCATCAATTTCTGTAGTAGTCACAGTTTCTTCCACATCTCCCAATATCGTATTTAAATGTTGATCATAGGCATGTAACCTTCCTCGAAGCTCTCGGTCATTTCGCATTTTCACATAAATGCGCTCATCCAGGCTGAGCCGGATAAGATCCAGAGGCTCCTCTACTGCGTTGGTAGTTTGTTGCTGGTCCACGTTGTCCGCCATGTTTCCTCCCCATAAACTTTTTGAGGTCTCTCATATAAGGGAATTGAGAATCAGATAATGATGAAAGGCAAGAGGAGGGATGGTCCCTAGGCTTTGGGATTCTTCACATCTCTCGGTTCAAACTCATCAGCCGCTCCTCGGAAACCCTATACAGGGTTACTATGGGTTGGAACTGACTCGATGGCACTTAACAACAGCAACAACAACAAGGTAGGGTGAAGGAGCCCAAGTGGTGCAGAGTGAAAATGCCTGGCTGTTCACTGAAAGGTCGGCTGTTGTGACCCACCAGTTCTGGGAGGAGAAAGATGTGGCCGTCTGCTTCTGTAATGATTTACAACGTCGGAAATCTTAGGGGGCACGTCTCCCTGGGCCTGTGAGTTGGAATTGACTTGACAGTAGTAGGTTTAAGTAGAGTCACTATGAATTGGAATTGACGTGACAGTAGTAGGCTTAAGTATGATAAGAGCCTTTTAGAAATGAAGTTTTCAATTCCTGGGATTGCACATTTCATAATGCAGGTTTTCAAAGTTGAAAAGTAACTTATATTTTAGAAATGAAACTGGTTTGCAGAATTAGTTTGATCTATGAATGGAAATTCGGGTTTGTGAATCCTATTGAAACAATGTCTATTGACTAGTTAAGTTCAAGCCTTTCTTAACTAATACAGTGTTTAGAAAACTAAACAAACTGTAAAAGCCTGGAGGTCAGACTATTTTAGTAACTCAGGAGAAAACAAATTCTCCCACACATATATCAGTGCGAGTTAAAAGAAAAAAGTTAAAGCCTATTTAAAATGTGGAAAAATTACTCCCTTTCAACAGAGAGAGACTGAGAACACACAGCATTGAATCGTCAGGAAAACTGAAGATTTCCCCTGAACAGCACTGGGATTTCACTGCGGAGGACTTGAAAGACCTTGGAGAAATTGGACGAGGCGCTTATGGTTCTGTCAACAAAATGGTCCACAAACCAAGTGGGCAAATAATGGCAGTTAAAGTAGGTGATGCCCATAATTATTTTTGGTACTTGAATTCATTAGATAAAATTTGATGGTGCAGTAATGCCACTGTTGTTCCGTTCTTAACTTTCGTGGCAAATATGAGTACTTAAACTATGATTTCTCAGAGTGTTTTTTTAGGGTGTTTGAAATAGAGGTGGGGTCTTATTGGTGGTACGTTTTCTGTCTCTCTGGAACCGTGAGTGTATGAAGTGTGCATGTACACTGCACTTTCGGCATGATGCATTAACGTCTTTTAAACTTCAGGCCGTCCACTGCCAAGGTGAGTTCAGGCAGGCGTCTGCACCCTGGGAGCAGGGCAGTGCTGCACTGAGCCAGGCGGGGAGCTGGAAGAAGAGGCAGCACACTGGGTTGGGCAAGGTGCGGGGCTAGGGCTAACAGCAGTCTCACTGAAGGTTTCCTGGAAACCATACACATGCTGTTGCCACTAACCTCAACCTTACTCGGTCCTGACCGGCTCGGCTTGTCTTTATTTCATTTCATCTCCACTCAGTACTGCCCTGTTCCCTGGTTTGAACGTTGTGTTGAAATGCATACCTTGTGATTATCTTGTCACATTTTGTCCTTATTGTGAGTGACATGCCACTTAATATGTTCATTGAGAAAAAAACCATCAAGACTGGCCAGATATAGAGAGATTGGCCCACGTAGACTGTACCTTTATGTGGGCGCTTTTGATGAACTGGCAGTTTCCAGCTGGCTCCTAACTGGTCCATGTACTTTACTCATTTGTTTGTTCGGATGTCCAATGGCTATTTGCTCCGCCTCAGGTATTTTGGGAAAATTGGAAAGGGGGAACTCTTTCAAAACAAAAAATTGAAAAAATAAAAATCTAGGTATGGCTATATCTTCAGTGAGCTTAAGTTTTCTCCCTTAACAAATAATGTCCCTGTTTATCAGAATTGAGAATCAATTTGCAAAGAAAGTCTTAGTTAATCCCTTCCTGTTAAATCTCTATTTTGAGAGTTTGTTCAGGTTAAGTTATGATAAGAGGAGAGACCTTTGAGGTTTTTTTTTTTTTTTTGGCTTGGCTTGGCTTGGCTTTTGGGAGTGGATTTATGTCATATTAATATAAAATGCCATTTGTGTAAGTCTATGGTGAGCAAAATCTTCATGTAACTTTCTTACCTTCTTGCATACAACCCATAGATGGCTAAAGAGACACAGTCTAAGAAGCATCTATTGAAATAAGATGTCATTTTCCTTGCAATGTGAAATGATGTCTCTTCTTATTTGGTGGTAGGAAAACCATTTTATTTAGACTTTTATTAGTGTTGCCTTGCCCTTATGTACTATTTGTGCTTATCACCCAGTTTTAGTTGGCTCCTTCTTAAAGGGAAAGCGTTTATATTTAGCTAACGTTCTAAAATTTCCTCCCAGATACTAGGGAAAGTATTTAAAAAACAACAACAAACAAATTTTTAAGTCTGTGCTGTGTGTGCTTTATGATGTTGATCAACATCTTGATCTATTTTAGTAATACAGATAGAACTTGTTTTAGGGGTAAATAAAGAAGGTATTAATTTGGGCATAACGTTTTTGTTTTTTCTCATGACCAACTGGATATTACAGGGTATAGAACTGTAAAGTGCCCATTCAAACTCTGAAGGAATTTAAGAGGGAAACAGGGAAGTATTGCTTAGTGTTTATAAGCCCTGGTTGATATATTGTTAAAAATTCTAACTTTTAAGAAGTGCTTCTTAGACAGTCATGGGACCTGTAGATTACAGATCTATACCTGTAAGATGGTATAGTTGGTCTTTTGAGTTCTTAAGCAAGTTTAATAGTTGTTAAGTGCCGTTGAGTTGGTTCTAACTCATAGTCACCCTGAGTACGGTTTCCGAAGAGAAGCTGGTAGGTTTGAACCACCAACCTGGCAGTTAACAGTCCAGTGTGTACCCTAAAGTGGAATACCAGGAATCCAGCTTGGATGGTTGCAGGTGGCAGTATTCCTTACATTAATAAACACGTGGGTAGGGAGTTCCGTTGAATTCTCTGACTTCATGGATACTGGAAGAATAAGCATTTCAAATTTTGATAACCAATTTGATTCATGAGTGTATGCCATCTATTTCAAATTCGGAGTTAGTTTTGTTACCACTTTGACACAGACCTGAAATGTACAAATATACATAGACAGTGTAGGATTAAGGGGGACAGAGAGTTGAAATTCTAGATGTCGACAACTTGATGGCAACGGTATTTACTGAGCATCACCAGCATTTAACTCTGAGCTCAGGACTGTGCAGGTATAAGGGAGCTAAAAGACAAGGACCCAGACACTCCAGAGAGCATTCCTTTGCTGTTGGTAAAATGAAAAACTTGTTTGATGACGCTTTATACTCTATATTCTTTATACTCTGTTTTAAAAGGCACTTTGGGAAAATAAGAGTTACTTCATTAGATGTTAAGCCTATCCCAGAAGCTCAGGCAGGGCAGCCTTCAACTGTGTCACGTACCTAGAAGTTTCCTTAGCAGTTAGTGAGGAATTCTGTGCAGTAAGGATATGAGTCTTGCTGCATTGGTGGGATACAGAATCTTTATTTTGTAAATTTGGGAAAATCAGATTTCCTGTGTGTCAGAACAAGGTGCTGTCATACTGAAGTGTGTAGCAATAGTCTCTGGTTTTTCCAGTTTTGCATTAGAACTGAATTTTGAAAATTTCTGTTGGGAACATAGCATATTCGTCTATAAGGATCAGATTGGTGCGATGCTTAGGGAGCTAAATGTCAACCCTTGCTCTCCTGTCCCCTACATGACTGACATAGAACCACCTGAAGTAAGCATTTCCATATTTTGTTTATGGTATTAATCATAGGTAGAGTCTTGGTGTGGTATATAGGATAAGCACTGGACTGCTAACCACAAGGGCGGTGGTTCAAACCCACCAGCTGCTCTCTGTGTGGAACCCCTATTTGCTGTTGTTGTTGTTGTTATGTGCCATGGAGTCAGTTCTGACTCATGGTGACCCTGTACAGGGTTTCCGAGGCTGTAAATCTTTACGGGAGCAGAGAAACCTCATCTTTCTTTCGTGGAACAGCTGATAGTTTCGAACTGCTGACCTTAAGGTTTGCTGCCCGATTCGTAACCAGTACCCCTATACAGGGTTGTTATAAGTTGGAACTGACTCAAGGGCACTTAGCAACAACTATAGGTCAGATCTTTAGCAAGGAGCACACTTAATGAGCAAGTTTTTTTTTTTTTTTTTTTTAAGTGTGGTGTACAATATTGGTATTTATCGATCATAGAAACTAGAAACAGTTTCAAATTCATTATTAGAACTATAACAAGATAATCCTTTTTTAAAAAAATTTTAAACATACTTTTGAAGCTTTGCTCTAGCACTCTCTCTCTTTGCATCCTTCCTCCCCAGCCCCACCCACCAATTGAGAAGAATTCCTCCTAAGACTCTCACGTGATATGCTTGCTCTTATATCAGTTCCAGAATTTCTGCATAGGTGAGAAGATGTTTCCCAATGCCTACCTGACAAACCCTAATGTGCTGGTGTAGGATAAAAACCGAACTGCTAACCACGAGGTTGGTGGTTCAGACCCACCAACTACTATACAAGGTCACTATGAGTCAGAAATGACTCGACGGCACTGAATAACAACAACACTTCACACAAAATGTAGACCACTCTCCTTGCAGAAAGCATGTAGTCTCCTTTACCTTTGGGTTGTTCTGCTAGCTGTGGTACCATTTGGTCAGGCCATTTGGGAGTGGCTTGACACAGGAATGCAGATACTTTTGGTGCCTAAGGTAACAGCAGGTGCTTGGACAGAAGAGCTGGAGACTGCCCCGAGGCAGCAGCACACAGCCTAGCTGATGGAAACTGCCTTCTGGTGCTTAATCGAAAATGACGCTTTACCTTGGTAATTGCCAAAATATGGCGAGCTTACGCCATTTTTCCCATATCAGATTCTTTTAAACAGTGCCTGGAATAGTCTCTAAAGCCCTACATGGATTTCCTCTCTCAGTACTGAGTCCACTGGGGTCAGTGGACTTCTGAGCTTCACTGGGGCCAGGCCTCAGTTCTAGGTCAGGGACATGTTGCCTCTTTCACCTTTGAGTTCTCCTACTGGTAGCATAGTGGTTACGAATCAGGCTGTGAACCACAAGGTCAGCAGTTCGAAACTACCAGATGAGGTAATGATTTACAGCTTCAGAAACCCTGTACAGGGTTGCTGTGAGTCAGAACTGACTCCACAGCACAAAACCACCACCACCACCACCACCACCTTGCTTTTAAGTTCTCTAAGCAGTGCTGCAGGAATATGAGTCTCCTATGCTGTGGGTTAATGCGCCAGACTGTAAAGCCATTTGAACTGCAAGGTTGACGGTGCTCACCAGCTGCTCCTCAGAAATCCTATACAGGATCACTGTGGGTCGGAACTGAGGTGATGGCACTTAACAACAACTATAACCTTGCTTACACTGCCATGAGGACCTTCTGCTGAGCTATACAGAAACTTGACAAGGACTTGTCATCTGAGAATTTGGTGACCTGATCTGCCAGAATTGGTAGTCATACTCCTTCCACATTAATTTCCGTATGTCTACTTCTTACATAATATTCCCATATATTATCTGCATTTCAGAACAGAATCGTGGCATGTTGCTTAGAATCGATAGCCACATTATAGGTTTATTGAACCATGTCATTTTTTGTTTTTAAGTCTGTCTGTATCACTTTCTAAAGTCATTCCCTAAAAATCTTTACCCAATTCACTTTAAACGAAAACTCGGTACTCCATAAGCAATTACTGCCCTCCTTGTCCTTCCCTCCTGCTTTTGTTGTTGTTGTTGTTAGGTGCCATTAACTTGCTTCTGATACCGACTGTCTGCATAACAAAATGAAACACTGACTGGTTCTCCATCATCCTCACAGTTGTTATGTTTGAACCCATTGTTGCTTCTACTGTGCCCATGTTGTTGAGGGTCTTCTTTTTCGCTGACCCTCCACTTTTCCAAGCATGATGTCATTCTCCAGGAACTAGTTTAAGTTCAGAGTACAACAGACAGTGTCACCATCCTGGCTTTTAAGAAGCATTTTGACTACTTCTTCCAAGACAGATTTGTTTAATCTTGTGGCAGTCCGTGGTGCGTTCTGTATTCTTCACCAACATCATAATTCATATGCATCGATTCTTCTGTATTCTTCCTTATTCATTGCCCCACTTTCACATGCATATAAGGTGATTGAAATACCATGGCTTGGGCCAGGTGCACCTTAGCCTTCAAACTGATTTATTTGCTCTTTAACATTTTAAAGAGGTCTTTTGCTGGAGATATACTTAATATGCAGTATGTTTTCTGATTTCTTGACTGCTGCTTCCATGAGTAAGATGAGGCTTTCTCTTCCTGTAAAGTTTACAGCCTTGGAAACCCTATTCAGGATCGATTTCATGGCACACAGTAGCAGCTTCCATGAACATTAATGTATGTCAAAGCAAAATGAAGTCTTTGACAACTTCCATCTTTTCTTTGTTTATTATGATGTTATTTATTGATCCAGTTGTGAGAATTTTTCTTTTCTTTACATTGAGGTACAATACATACTGAAGACCTGTAGTCTTTGATCTTCATCAGTAAGTATTTGAAGTCCTCTTTGCTTCTAGCAAGCAAGATTGTGTCATCTGTACATCACAGGTTGTTAATGAATCTTCCTCCATCCTGATATCATGTTCATCATATAATCCAGTTTCTTGGGTTATTTGTTCAGTTAACAGGTTGAATAATAAGTATGGTCAAGGGATACAACCCTGACGCATACCTTTTCTGATTTTAAACCATGCAGTATCCCCCTTTACTCTGTCTCTTGGTCTATGTACAGGTTCCTTGTGAGCACAATAAAGTGTTCTGGAATTTCTGTGCTTCACAGTGTTATCCATAGTCTGTTATTATCTGTACAGTTAATACCTTTGCATGGTTAATAAAGCACAGGTAAACATCTTGTTGGTATTCTCAGCTTTCATGCAAGATCCTTCTAATGTCAACAGTGCTATCCCTAGTTCCACGTCCTCTTCTGAATCTAGTTTGAACTTTTGACAGCTCCCTGTTGATGTACTTCAGTAATTGTTTTTGAATTATTATCTTCAGCAAAATTTTACTTGCATGTGATACTAATGATAATTGTTCAGTGATTTTTTGCATTCTGTTGGGTCATCTCTCTTTGGAATGGGCACAGATATGGATCTCTTTTGGTCAGTTGGCCAGGTAGCTGTTTTCCAAGTTTCTTGGTATAGAAAATTGAATACCTTGTTGTTGTTGTTGTTAAGTACCATTGAGTCGGTTCTGACATATAGCGACCCTGTGTGGGGTTTCCAAGGAGCAGCTGGTGAGCTTGAACCACTGACCTTGTAGTTCAAATGACTTTGTAGTCTGGCACAGTAACTCACAGCGCCACACCAGGACTCTTGAATACCTCTCGTGCTGCATTAATTTGTTGAAACATTTCAATTTATATTCCATCGATTCTGGAGCCTTGTTTTGAAATCTTTAATGCCTTTAGTGCAGATTGAATGTCTCCCTTTAATATCATAGGTTCTTGATCATATGCTATCTCTTGAAATAACATTGATTATTTATTTTCAGTACAGTGACTCTGCATATTCCTTCTTATTTCTTTTGATGTTTCCTGCATCATTCAATACTTTGCCCATAGAATTCTTTACCCAAGATGTGAGTGTTTCTTTCGTTCTTTTATCTCAAGAAATGCTGAGCGAATTCTTCTTCCCTTTTGGATTTCTGACTGCAGGTCTTTGTACATTTCATGATAATAATTTACTTTGTCGTACTGTTGGCAGAGCTACCAGCATCACAGTAGCATACAAGCTACCACAGTACACAGGCTGACAGACGAGTGGTGGTCCTGCTCTTGGTAACCACTAATAAACATTTTTCTATATACACTTGCCTTTTCTTGTCTTTGATGTCATTGAGGTCATGTCATATTTGTCCTTTGTGCTTCTGGCCAGCATTTCTTATTGCCTGTTTTTCTTCGCCATCTAGTGACGTGCAATGCTAGGTCACTGCTTTTGATTTTCTTCTCTCTCATGACTAGTGGCGTTGAGCATCTCCATCTATTTGGTGGCCCCTTGAATGTCCTCTTTGGTCAAGTGTCTGTTCAAGTCTTTGCCCATCTTATGATCACGTTGTTGATAGTTTTGTTGTTAAATTGTCATTTGCATATATTTTGATTCTCATTTTTCTTTTCAGATATATGGGTTCTGAAAGTATTCTCCCAATACGTTGTCCTTTTTACTTTTTTTGATAGTCTTTTGATGAAGAGAAGTTTTTAATGTTTTTGAGGTCTCATTTATTTATTATGTCTTTCACTGTTAGAGCTTTTGTTATTGTATTAGATAATCCATCATTTAATAGTTTTATGGTTTTAATTTTCACATTTAGGTTCTTGGTTCATTTTGAATTTTTTTTTTTTTTTTGTCTATGTTGTAAGAAATGGATCCAATTTCAGTTTTATTTATGTGGAAATCCAATTTTCTCAACACCATTTATTGAAGAAATTTTTCTTTCCTTTTTTTATGGATATATCACCCTTGTCAAAAATTAAATGAATGTAGATGTGTGTGCTTGTCTCAGGACTCAGCTCTGTTCAGTTGGTTTGAATGTCTACTGTTAGGCCGATATCAGGCTGTTTTGATTACTCTAACTGTATAATATGTGTTACTATCAGGAAATGTCAGTCCTCCTACTCTTTCAACATTTCTTTAGCTATCTGGGACCTGTTGCCATTTTCATGTAAGTGTTGAGGATTGACTTTTCCATTTTTGTAAAATAGGCTGTTGGGATTTTGATTGGAATTGTGGGGAATCCATAGATCTCTGCAGGTAGTATCAACATCTTAACAGTATTAAGTCTTCTACTCCGTGAACATTGAACATCATTCCATGTATTTAACTCTCTTTAATCGGTTTCAGCAGTGTTGCATCATTTTCATAGTCTAAAGCCCTCATATTCGTGGTTGGATTCATTCCTGGTTATTTTTAAATTTTAGATGTTGTTGTAAGTGTAACAGCTTCCTTAATTTCCCTTTCAGGTTTCTCATTTCCGGTGTATAAAAATTCAGCAGATTTTTGTTTGTTGACCTCCTCTATCTTGTAGCCATGCTAAATTCTTCCATTAGCTCTAGATACTTTCTTGTGGTAGCTTTGTGATTTTCTGTATGTAGAGTTGTATCTGGATAGAGATAATTTCATTTCTTTTTTTTAATATGCATGCCATTTGTATGGTTTTCTTATCTTATTGCTCTGGCCGGGGCTTTTTATCACAATATTGAATTGAAGTAGTAAGAGTGGACATCTTGTTAGCGTCTTCAAGCTAACAAGACACCATTACGTTTAACTGACTTTTCATCTATGCTCCGAATCATATTGAGGAATTTTCCTTCTGTTCCTACTTCTTTGGGGTTTAAATATAGGTTGTTGAGTTTTATCAAATGCTTTTTGTTTATCTATAAAATTCATTGTGTGGTTCTTTCCCTTTTTCTTTTGGCATAGTGTGTAATGTTGATTGATTTTCTGATGTTGAACCAGCCTAGTATTATTGGAAAACCACTCTCTCATAGACTATTGGGTTCTGTTTGGTAGTATTTTGTTGATTGCTTCTGAACTTGTACTTGAAAGCGTTATTGGCGTTTAGTTTTCTTGTTGTGTCTTCTTCTGGTTTTGGTATCAGGGTTATGCTTGCTTCATGGAATGAATTAAGGCGCATTCTTTCCTCCCTTCTCTGTCTTCAGGAAGAATTTGAATAGAACTGGTGTCAGTACTTCCCTAAGTATTTGGTGGATTCCTCATTGTAGCCTTCTGGTCCAGGTATTGTTACTTGAAAGTTTTTGATCATTGATTCAAGCATTTGTTGAGATTTTCTGTGTGTGCTTGAGTCAGTTTGGGAGGTTGTGTGTTTCTACGAATTTATTCATTCCATCTAGGTTATGTATTTTGTTGCTGTCCTGTTTTTTGTACTGTTGTCATAATTTTCTTTATTTCAATCAGTTGTAAAGTTTCCCCTTAAATTTTTATTTTGGTTATTTGCATGTTTTTTCCTTTTTTCTTGGTCATTCTAGCTAATGGTTTTTCAATTTTATTGATATTTTCAGAGTCAGCTTTTGCTTTTGTTAATTGTATTCTATTGTTTTTCTGCCTTTATGTGCTTTGCTCTGCTTTGATATTTTCTGTTTTCTGGTAGGTTTAGGCTTAATTTGCTCTGCCTTTCCAGTTAGGCTGTTAATCTGTGATATTTAAAGTTTTTATTTATTTATGCATTTATTGCCTCTGAAAGCTGTCTTCTATGAATCCCATACATTTTATTATGCTTTGTTTTCAGTTTCATTTGACTGTAAGGACTTGGTGATTTCTTCCTTGCCTCATTGATAACTTAATAGTGTGCTGGCTAATTTCTACATGTTTTTTTTCTTTTCCTGTTTGATTTCTAGCTTCAGTCTGTTGTGGTAATGTGGTTAGAGAAAATATTTATTATGATTTCAGTTTTCAAAAACATTTCAGACTTGCTTTTGTGACCCAACATGTAGTTCCTGAAGAATGGTCTATTTGCACTGCAGTAGAATGTATATTATGTTGTTGGGTAGATGTCTTTAGAAATATGTGTTAAATCTAATTGACTTATAGTATCAGCTTGGTCTCTGTTTCTTTGTTGATGGTCTTTACAATATTGAAAGTGGTGTTTTCAAATCTGCGCTATTATTTTATGATTGTTAACTCATCTTGATTAACTGACCATTTCACCACTATATATAATAAATGTCTGTCTTTATCTTTTCTGATAGATTTTTTTTTCTTAAAACCTACTTTATCTAATTTTATAATTGCCACCCCAGTGCAAGGAATATCTTTTCCTATCTTTTCACTTTCAAAGAGCTCTGGTGGTGCTGTGGGTTAAGTCTTGGACGGCTAACCACGAGGTTGGAGACTCGAAACCCCTAGCTGCTCTGTAGGAGAAAGATGAAGCTGTGTGTTCCCATTGTAGAGTCACTATGGAGCAGTGTTCTACTTTGTCCTGAAGGCTGCTATGTGTCTGAATCAACTTGGTGGCAGTAGGTTTCATTGTTTTGTTTTATATTTTTCCCTTTCAGTTTATTTTTGTCTTGTGAATAGGATATTTGGATCATGTATTTTGTTGTTGTTATTTGTTTGTTTGATACATATTGCCACTCTCTGCCTTTTGATTGGAGCACTTAGTCCATTTATATTCTGGTGTGGCGTCAAAGGATCACCACTGTATTTGCTAACTGTAAGGCTGGTGATTGAAACCTACCAGCTACTCCTCAGAAACCTGTACAAGACTGTTAAGAGTTAATGATAAGTGACTTACTTCTACCAGTTTGCTATGTCTATTTCAAGTGTCTTAAGCTTTGCCTTTGTATTTTGTTGGTCTATTGTAGTGAGCTTTGGGTTCCCTTCTAATGTTTTTATTTTTTTACATTTCTTACAAGTGATTACCATGAAGATTACATTTGACAGATGTATTTCATAATATCCTAGTATAAATTGATATCAACTTAACTTCAGCAACATATAAGAAATTCTCTACCTATACACCCCTCCCATTTTGTAGTTCTTACTACTAATTATGTCTTTATATTCATGTGCCATGGAACATAATTGTATCCTTGCTCTTTATACATTTGTCAGTAACAAGTATGAAGGATAAAGCAATTAGAATGATCAAGCACAGCCACCTGTATTATTAACTCTTAAAGCTTGTGCCTGCAGTTCCCCTTTTTATTTCAATGTATGTCTTTGCATTGCTTTACAGGCCTTTCTCTTTTTTTCTGCAGGGGGTGGGGTGGGGTGGGGTTGGGTTCTTCCATTCGTATTTTGTGTAGGACTGATCTCGTGATATGAATGCCCTCAGTTTCCTGTTTGTCTGGGGATGTTTCCATTTCACCCTCATTTTTCAAAGATCGTTTCTCTGGATGTAGTATTCTTGGTTGATAGTGTTTTTTCATTTAACACACAGCTAGTTTCCGTTTGAGACGAATTCAAGGTATGATGAACAACACCCATTACCATATTTATGTATACATGTATACGTGTGTGTTTGATACATCTTATTGTTGGTGATATGTACTGTATACAATGTTAAAATATATCTGTAAGTGTATTAAAGGGTTTCAAAAAGTTTGCAGAAAAATCCATTATCTTTTAATTTCATTGGTACACAAGCTTTTTGTAACTGCTTGTATATGTAATGTTTTAACTTTCAAAGATAAATATCAAAAGACCAGATTTATAAAAGTTTTGATAGCACAAGGCAATAATGTAAATGAAAAATGAAAAAGAATTCTACTTATAGCAGAATTGACTTATGAAGGAGTCATTAGAATGGAAACTTGCCATAAGTTGGAGGCTGCATTTACATCATTTCATTACCTTGTAGTCTCCAGTGTTTTTGAGGAGAAACCAGCCGTTAATCTCATTGGAGATCCTTTGTGTGTGATTGTTTGCTTCTCTCTTACTGCTTTCAGTATTGTCTCATTATCCTTGTTTTTGTTGTTGAGAGGCTGCCCATCTTTGGTATCGATATCTTTGAGTTTATCCTTCTCTGTCATTATCATTTTCAAATTTTCTTTCTTTCGTGAATTCCCATGATGTGTGCATTCCCACTTTGGATGCCCTAGAAATCCATTAAACTGCTCAGTTTTCTTGAGTCTTTTTTCTTCTTGCTCTTCAGCCCCTGTAATTTTGACTATCTTGGCAAAATTCGTTGATTCTTTTCTTGGCCAGGTTAAATTTGTTACTGAATAATATGTTGTGTTTCTTATATCAGTTATTACCCCTTTCTATTTTATTATTTGTTTGGTTTCTATTTACCCTATTTCTCCCCCCCCCTTTTTTTTTTACATTTCTTAAATATTCATTTTGGTGTTTCACTGTTTTCCTTTTTTATTGTAGCTCCCTTTGTCTTTCCACTGAACTCTTTAATTATGTTTACCATTATTTTATTATATTCTTCATTCTTTTCATTATTTGGACTTTCATTCCCTTTGTCATGTTTCTTTGTATAGGTCATCTTTTATTTTGTGCTTTGTGACTTTTTTGTGGAACATTGGAATTTTTAAGGATGTTAATTCACTTTCTCTTTTCTCCCCAGTTTTGGTGGTTTTGCCCATACCACTTTCTCAAAAAAAAAAAAACACCACACCTCAGACAGCAGAGCTTTTGGCTTTTGTTAGCTGTTTTCTCTTCCTCTCTGTAATAGCTCCTTCTTCTGTCTGGTTTAATTAGGATTTGAAAGCTCCAGATCATAGTTTTCAATTTTCAGTGTCTCCTAAACACTAGAGAGCAATCTGTTGAGCAGTGGGCCCTGCCACTTGAAGTGAGATAGAATGTAGTTTATTACTTCCATTCTTTATCTTTGCAGCATTTTTAGTCTAAGTTATTACACCCAGTTATCATCTGGTCTTATCTGAGGCTTCCTTCTCTGCTCTGTGGGCACTCCTTGTATCTGAGCAGGCACTCAAGGGAAGCTCAGGAAGACTTTCCTGTGTTTTAGGAGGAAGAGGGACTGGCATTCCCAAAAGGGCCTCTGAGAGCTCTGTGATGTTGTCAAAGTCACAGTGACCCAGTGGCAGGCTCCACTTAAGTGATCTGTCTCTTGTCTCCACTGTAAGGAATTAGTGTTGAAGTTCATGTCAGTCTGGCAGTGGGTAGCTACTGGGTTAGGGAGGGATGGACCTCTAGGGAAGCCTGTGTTGTGCCCATCTCGTTCCTCTGTTGTGGTATGTTGTCTGAGTGTAGCTCTACTCAAGATGCCTGCTGTCTGGGCCTTGCTCAACAGCCCTCAATGCTGGCTGGAGGAAGAATGCCTGAACTCACTTATCCCCATGGTAGTCTGTCCTGTTGGTTACAGAGACCTGAAGTAGGAGGTGACTAGAAGGGAGAGGCACTCTTCTGCTCTGATTGGACTCTTTGGGAGGCATCCTCTTTGCTGTCAGTCTTCTAGGTAGGTTGTTGGCTCTGACTACAGCCTCCACTGAAGATGCTTATTTCCTAGACCATTGCAAATCCAGACCCTTGTCCTCCATGTCAACTGGAAAGGAGGACAGAAAGAGCCAACTCACCTCCTGGGAGATCTGTTTTGTTGTTTGGGGGGCCTGAGCTGGTGCTACTTGTGGGAACAAACTACACTGTAAAGGACCTTCTGTAGCAATGTACGTATGGCAGCCTGGCAACCAACAGACCTGGGAAACGGATGGAGTACTATGCTCCAGTTGGATCCTCTCAGAGGTCTCCCCAGTAGGGAGTGCCCCCTCAAGATGCCTGTTTCTTAGCACCCAGCAACCTCAGCCAGCGGTCTTTAGCACTGGCTGGAAATGGGAGCTGACTAACTTGAATTGACACCCAGTGGCATCGGTCCTGTTGGTTTCAGAAGGCGCAGGGAGGAAGTGGAGTGCTGATTGGGAGAGCAGACCTCACTGCAGTACACCTGTACCATTTAGCAGCAGTCTTGAAGTTGACTGTAGCTGGTTCTGTCATGCTTCAAATGCCCCTTTTTGCAACCGGAGGCCCCCTCTCCCCTCTGTTGGCTGTGGGTTAGCCTCCACTCCACTGCTTCCTCAGGCAACAGCCTCAGGCAACACAGTCCTAAGTGTTGCTGACCTGAAGAGGGAGCAGACAGACCTGAACTAACACCCACAGCAGTCTGCCCTCAACTATGGGCTGTGCAGGGAGGCCCGTCAGATGTTTTCTATGTAGGTTTCTTTAGCAATTTGCTGAAGTTTTGCAGTCGACAACAATGCCAGCTTTTTAGGTGGGGAAGGTGCTGGCTCACTCTAAAGGAAATTCCCCTGGGAGATCTGTCTTGTAGATTTTAGAGCAGAAGCTTAGATCCTGTTTACACACAGAGATTGGTGGTTGGGCTCTTTTGCAGAGGTTCCTCCCCCAGGTCACAGCAGTTGCCTGAGTGGCTTAGGCTGAGATGTGGGATCAGTGGGAGAAGTGATTTTCTTACAGTCATTGATCTTGCATATCTGTAGCTCCACACTGCTCTTCTCTGCTCCTAATTGAGTCACTTAAGGTTCAGCACCATTTTCCTGTTGCATTTGTCGGGGAGGGTTGGAATGATATTCTGTAAATGCCACCATCTTCCCAGTGTACTCTGAAATCACTCATTTGGAACAAAAGTTAATGTTTTGTGTTCATGTTCTTGGTTTTAGGTTCTTTTGGGAT
This sequence comes from Chrysochloris asiatica, assembly GCF_000296735.1. Classification (NCBI taxonomy): domain Eukaryota; kingdom Metazoa; phylum Chordata; class Mammalia; order Afrosoricida; family Chrysochloridae; genus Chrysochloris; species Chrysochloris asiatica. The sequence continues at coordinate 14,784,956 of NW_006408572.1, forward strand.
CCTTTAGGCCTTTTGAATTAGTTCAAGAGTTCATATGAGAAATGTTACAATATTACTCCAAAATGTTAGTATACTTAAAACGAGCTGTTCGTCATGTTGGTGCAAATGCAAACATTTCAGATGCTATACCAGCAGCTAGCCGCCCCCCGCCTCTTGACATTTGGACACAGTGTTCAGAGAGCATGAGGAAATGGTAATCTGTTGAGAAGCGTGACCAGTTTCATGTTAGACTAATTCCAAACATGACATTGGTAATTTTGATAAGTATTTTACTTATTCTTAGTTTAAAAATAAAACTTTAAAAGTGTGTCTGTGAAATTCTTTAGGGGTGACTATTTTTTAAAAAAGATCTTAATAATTACAGATTTAAGAGCTGTTTATTAGAGACAACTAATGAGGAAAATGGAGTCTTAGTGTGGCACTATGGGTTAATGTGCTAGACTGCAATGTTGGTTTGCACCACAGGTCAGTGGTTCAAACTCACCAGCTACTCCTTGGAAACCCTACACAGGGTCGCTATGGGACAGAACCAACTTGTCGGTGCTTAATATCAGCAACAACAATGAAGAAAAATTAAATAACCCTGTATTTAGGGAATGGAGCCCTGGTGTAGCACTGTAGGATAAACACTGGACTACTAACTGCTGAGTTGGCTGGTAAAGCCCACTAGCCGTTCCTCAGAAACCCTATACAGGATCACTGTGAGTTGGAATTGACTTGATGGCAACAAAGTGTTTAGAGACGATTTCTACCTACTAAGAATTCTCAGTAAGAAAAATGTAAAAAGCATGTTGTTTTCTGCTTGTATGAATGTATTGACGAATGTGTGTATAACAACACACATACTTACAGGGCGCTATTTTAAAAGATGTCTTCTTTGCTAGTTTATTTTTTTGTTTCTTAAATTCATTATGTGGTTTCACAAAGTTATATTATTTCTATTACTGGAAAGCATGTGTTAAGACCAAAACCTAAATGTTGTCATTGTGGTTTTTAAGCGCCATCAAATCAGTTCCGACTCATACATAGCAACCCTGTATAGGATTTCCAATGTAATTCTTTACAGCAACAGAAAACGTTACATTTCTCCTGTGGAGCTACTTCTGGACTTGAACTGCCAATCTTATCCTTCAGAACCATAGTGCTCCCCAAGCTCAATGCTGTAGTTTGTTAGTGCTCTCAGGTGTTCCAACTCAAAGCGACTCTGTATAGGGTTTCCAGGATTCCCAGTATGACACTGTAGGGTAAGCACTGGAATGCAAACTACAAGGTCAATGGTTCCAGCTCACCAACTGCTCCTCAGAAATCCTATATAGGGTCCCTATGAGTCGGTATCAACTCAGTGGCACTTAACAACAGTAGGATTTCCAAGACTTTTTAAATCTTCGTGGGAGCAAAAAGCCTCAGCTTTCTCCCACTGAGTGACTGATGGGCTTGAACCTCGAACCGCTGACCTTGCATTTCAACACGGTAACTCACAGATCCACCCCAAAATCCAATAGTTATCATAAATATTGGACTCTTGGGGGGCAGTTTCCAAAAACAACCCTGTAGCTCCAAAGAGGATACATGTTACAATGATGACTAAGTGAATTTCAGCATATGATTGTCTCATACAGAGACAATTCCTATCAGGATCGTTATTAACTAGAGTGTAGAGATAAAATTAAAACTGTTTTCAAAATTACTGATATTATTTTTTGAACCAATGAAAACAACCATATTTTTGCATGCAGCACCTCAGCACAAATAACATTCATGCATAATGTGTGAGGGGGCTACACAGTTTGAAAAAAACCCGTATAACACACATACTTCATTTGCATAAAAATACTGGGTTGTTTTGGCTTTTAAAAATTATTCTTTTTGGTTCAAAAGATTGTGTTAATACTGTTTTTAAAAACAAGATGATGATTCCCCAAGCTTTGGAAATAGAGAAATGAGAGAGAGAAGGAAAAATTTTAAGTACTACTTTTTATTTTTTCCTTTTCCTGTTTTCCTCCCCCTGCCCCGTTTTTTTTCCTTGCTTATCTGGATGGGTACTATTCAATGTAAAAGTTTAAGATAAATTAATGTGTATAAGATAGATGTCAGTTAATATATTTCATTTTGTGTAGATTGCTACAGTTAGCAGGTTATAAATTTTGAGTAGGAAATTTAAATTCGCTTGTATTTGGAATGTATAGATTTTCTCATTTAGTGTCAAAAAAAAAAAAAAAAAAAAGCCATGGAAAAAAGAGAAGCTAATTTTATTCCTAAACAACTGCTTATTCTCATGTCACATAGAATACATCTTTTGTATCTCTCTGTGCCTCTGGTTTCTCTTCTGTAAAACGGGCTCAAGAATTTAATTGACTTCCTTCATCCTTTTCAAGAACATTTAGGAAAGATACTTTGAAGTCTTTGGAAGACAAAATTCCACCTTGTGTATTTTTTTTGATACTAAGTTGCCTTGTAAGTATCCTATGTATTGTACACAGTGGCATGGTGTAAGATTGTGAATTTTTTTTTTTTATGAGAACAAAAGTTGTTTGCATGCTTTGATGTTGAACTGTAATTTACTATTCATATTTTATCATTTCTGAGCTTGATTCTTTTCCTATCTCACTAGTGTACTGGGAACTGTTCCTCTGGATCTCACTGTTTCTGATGGGGGAGGAGATGGGGCCTACCAATGTTTCTGAGAGACTCTTAGAAATATGCAGAGCAGTTGGTAGTTGGTGTAGGGTGGGTAATTAAGGATATATGCCCCAAGTCTGCAGTATTTGGAGGAGAGCTTCGTTGGCTCAAGAATGGACAACGAACCCTCTGTTCCTCATTTTTAGGTTTTTCTCCACAGATTTTTGCTGCCCTGCATTCTGACTCATGAGTTGGGAGAGTCAGGTAGAACTAATTTTGCTTTTAACCTGTAGAAAGTCTGGTGAAGTGAGATAGTCCCAGCACACTGCCCTTAGACTAATGGTCTCTTTTTCCCTGCTCTACTCTCTTTTCCATTACTAATGAATAAAATGCTGAAGCTGAACGGGCTATTCCTGCACTGAATGCCTAGACTCCATACTTTTCTGAAAGCGTGATTAAAAGTATACATGCAAAAACCTGTAATGAATTCACATAGAAAGAACTTAAAATATATTCCACTATTATTTTCCTTACTAGATTATCTGTTTGCATGAAGGAGTTAATTCTTACTGCCCAAGAACTTTATCAAGTATGTCTCATCATCATCTGGGACTGCTTGTGGGGTAAAGCCCTATACCACTTAAAGAGTATCTGAGCCCTATCTTATTCATGTTTTCTGTGATAAAAATTGTTCTTGTAAAGTAAAAGGAAAGATGATACTTTTCATGTCCAGTTAGTATTAGTGATATTTGCTTGGTAATTTTCAGTCTTGTAGTAGAAGTTTTTCTTAGGTTTCTAAAGTGCTTTATGTTTTATATGACATCTTTTGTCATTCTTTTCCAGAGAATTCGGTCAACAGTGGATGAAAAGGAACAAAAACAACTTCTTATGGATTTGGATGTAGTAATGCGGAGTAGTGATTGCCCATATATTGTTCAGTTTTATGGTGCGCTCTTCAGAGAGGTAGGAATGAGCTGTTCGGGACAAACAGGAACACAGCAATATTAGATGCTAATACGTACATTAGTGATAAGCCAATGTCTCAGTATGTTAATATATAGCCACAATAATCTGTGTGCGAACTTTCACTCTAATTATTCCTTTGGTTAAGGGGACAATCTCCTATTTTTACTTTTTAAAATTTGTGGTCTCGTTTGTGAATTCTATAGTTCTTTCTTCATTTACAAGTACTTTCTGTTCTTTAAGAACCTGACAAATCAGCCGAATGCGGAATATCAACCCTTTTGCTGTAGGTTTAGAGTTGTACCTCTTTTGGCTATGTGTTCTCTCCATCCCTGCCTGCTCAACCCTCCTCACCCTCTTATTTAAAATGAAAAACTTGACTCATTTTTTTCGTCACATTTTTCTACATTTAATGTAAGCATTTACTAGTTCCCACTTAAATGTTTTGATATAGTCCATCAGACATGGAGCTTAGCAGCTACAGTAGAAATTCTTTTTATCTAATTTTGCAATCCAGAGTATTCTGTGCAAAAACCTGAACTCTAAATTCCTTGGTCTCATGGTCATGTTCTTCTTTTGACTTCTGGTTCTTAACCTTTCTTGTTACTTCCATCCCCAAATCTCAGTCCACTTATTATTTCCAGTCATACGGTTGCACACAGATGAGGAGATGAGTTAGGAACAGGGAATCAAACTAGAGCTGTAAATGAATTAGATACTTAAATGTGTCCTGGACCAATTGTTAAATACTTGTGATATTTAGTTCGGAGTAGGATTTTAACTGAGTAGGTAAATACTTGAAATACTCTTAAAAACACCATTCTCATTTTGAAACTGTTCGGCTAAGTTGATGGAATTGATGTATCTGGTAAGAAGCAACCTTCCCTTTTCCTTCTTTTGGGGACTGGATAATAAGAAGAGCAGCCCTGGGATTTGCTGTTGTTACTGGTTTAAAATGACTGTATTGGAATAATTGGGCTGAATGTAACAACAAGATGAACTGTGTGAAGTCATATAAATGGAAAAGGCTCTAGAAGTTAATTAATTCTCCACTTAAGTTTAGAATTATAATTAAAAAAGAAATTTCCCCCCCTGTATTCTTTAAAGGTAGCTCTAGTAACTCTGTATCCCACGATAGAGGTCATTCAGTATTCAAACTAACCTCTGTCAGTTCTCCGTAGTTTCTTTTTACTCCTGTCTTTCCTGAACTTTTCCATGACTTGAACACTCATTTGTATAGCCAGATACATTGAACTTGTTACCTGTCTTCACCATTTCACATCAGCAACATGAATGAATAGCTGAGTGCCTCCTGGGCCAAAATATTATGTCCTGTTACTCTCGTGCTAAGACAGTGAATCTGGAACGTCTTGGTGCATACGAATTTTGCTGTTTTCTTCCTCGGAGTAGGGAACTTAGTCTTCACAGCCACTCAGTCCTCTGTTCACTGTAGTCTTCAGATCTCATAAAGAGCAAGAGTTATTTAGGTGTAAACTTAGGTTGTCTCTCCTTTCTAGAGTCCATAGTCTGTCTTTTCATGCTGCATTAAACCTCTCCGTAAACCCCACTGGCTCTATCTTAACCCTAAATCATCTCCTTGTTGTTGTTAAGTGTCATCGAGTTAGTTCCGTCCCATAGCAACCCTGTATAGGGTTTCCAAGAAGTGGCTGGTGAGTTTGAACCACTGACCTTATGGTTCAAAAATGCTGGGATATATCATTTAATTTTCTTGCTTCTTGACTTAACTATTCATTCAAGTAATATTTAAATATGTAGCCCCAGACTCAATAGTACAGAAGACAGAATTTATGAAAGGGAGACTGAATAAGTGCTGCCCATAATTAAGAAAGTCTTAAAACCAGCACAAAAGCTTGGACTAATATTTGAGTTGTATTTGTAGTGGATGTATGAGTGAAATTTGGTTTTATATTTCAGGGACATTGAAGGGACTTAATATAAAGGAGCTCTGGTAGCATAGTGGTTACGAATCGGGCTGCTAACCTCAGGGTCGGCAGTTCGAAACTACCAGCTATTCTGCAGGAGAAAGATGAGGCTTTCTGCTCCTGTAAAGATTTACAGCCTCAGAAATCCTGTACAGGGTCGCTATGAGTCGGAACGACTCCATGGCACATAACAACAACAGCAGTACTAATAGCCGATGCTTGGTCGTGTTCACATACCCTAGTGTCCCAGCCGTCATTGTGGCTTAGGTGTTAATACCCACTTTTCCAAAGAGGAAGCTGAGATTCTGAGAACTAACCTGGCCAATCACATGGCAAATAAGTGGCAGAGACAGGACTCCGACAACAAAACTCCGCTCTGTCATTGTACTACAAGTGGTCTCAGGGCACAGAAAGCAGCCACTTTTTTTAACATTGGGAATTTTGAGCCTGATCAGGTGAAGGGTCTGGACCTGCACGGTGCAGTTGTATAAAGTCACAAACTGCATGCACCGATTAGACATGAGTATACATCCACTCCCAACTCTTAGAATGCAAGAATAGGAAACTTAAAAAAATAAAACATGGAGTTTTAGAAAAGTAGAATGTTAACCTCTAAAGGATGAATATAGGCAAAATATGCATCCTGAAGAGGCGGAGGGAACCTTTTTACTGCTAAATTTGTAACATAATTCACTGGCCATAAAAAATTAAAAAGTAGCTGCTCTATTTGGTCAAACATTTAATTAACTCACCCCTAATGTGATGTCTTGGAGTCCTGGTGTGACGCTGTGGGCTCATGTTTCAGACTGCAGAGTTGATGGAACTGCAAGGTTGCTGGTTCAAGCTCACCAGCTGCTCCTTGGAAACCCAATACAGGGTCGCTATGGGTTGGAATCAACTCGATGGCACTTCACAACAACAACAACAAGCTTTTAGTAGAAGCTTATTGTGGTTTGAAATTGTATTTTCCTAACTGCCAGCATTCTATGTATGTAGTTGATCCTCATTATGTGTGCATTGGCAGTTCTCTAAAAATACTTAGGTATCTTTTGCAGTCATTGACTGAAAATTCCCAATTGGATAGAATAAGCCTAGTTTGCTATGTGGTAATTCAATGTTAACAGGTACTTTATAGAGTATAACAAGCATGAATAATAAAAATTGTTGTAAGGTGTCTGTTTAAATCTTTCGTTCATTTGAAATAATTGGTTGTTTTTTTTTCTTGAGTTTTGAAAGTTTTAAAACAAGTTTATTACCACATATGTGAATTACAGATGTTTCTTCCAAGTCGGGGCCTTGTCTTTTTATTCTCTTAAATGTTGCTGTTTTAAAATTTTTTCATTATAAATTGAGTGGAGGTTTACAGACCAGATCATCAGTTTTACATTCAACAAATCACACACTTTGTTTAATCTCAGTGATCGTGATTTTGTTATTGTATCTGAAGAAGTTCCTGCCTAATCAAAGTCTCTGGGGCTTTTCTGTTACACTTTCTTTTTGAAGATTTCTATGTTTAGTTTTACACTTACATCTATGAGATGTCTTGGTGAGAAGTATGGGTTGATGTGTTTTTGTTTTTGTTTTTTTTTTGCCTATGAGTATCTTTTATACCGTTCTCAGAAATGAATGGTTCTCACATAAATTTTTCTATTTTTGGACTACACAGCCTGCTCTATTACTCTGTTTGTCTGTATTAATGTGTCCTGAGTACTCATTTTTAATACATAGTCCTCAGTTAAAGTAGTGTTAGTCCATAAACTTGGTTTTGCATTTTACAAGTTTGGGCTCGTTTTAAAAACAAAATAAAGACAGAACAACAAACAAACCTCCTGCCACTGAGTAGCTTCTGAGTGGTGGCTGTGTACAGGACAGAGCAGAACTGCTCACTCCACAGGGTTCCTTCTGAGTCCTGGCAGTCTTTCTTATAGGGCAGAGGAGACCTGCTCGCTCCACAGGGTTTCTAAGGCTGTAGCTCTTTAGGGCAGCAGACTGCCTCATCTTTCTCCTAAAGAGTGACTTGTGGGCTTTAACTAAACTTCACATTACCAGCCCAGCGCTTAACTCACTGTGCCATCGTTGACTCATTTGCTATAATTTAGTGCCCTGGAGTTGGTTCCGACTCACAGCGACACTCTCTGCACAACAGAAATGAAAAACTGCCTGGTCTTGTGCCATCTTCACAGTTGTTATGTGTGAGTCCCTTGTTGCTGCCAGTGTCAGCCCATCTCCTCTTTTTCTTGATCCTCCACTTGACCAAACAAGCTGCCCTCCTCCAGGGTCCGATCATGCCTGACAACGTGTACAACGAGCACGAATGATGAAGTTTTGCTGTCCTTGCATTCTGCCAGTACTTCTTCCAAAGCAGATTTGTTTGATACTTTCCATATTCTTTGCCAGCACTATAATTCAATTGTATCAACTCTTCTAAGATCTTCCTTAGTCATGTACAACTTTCACATACTATGAGGCAATTGAAAAACCCTGGCTTGGACTGGGCACACCATAGTTCTCAAAGTGACATCTTTGCACTTGAACACTTTACAGAGACCTTGTACAGAAGGGTTGTGTAACGCAGTACGTCTTTTGTATTCTTGACTGCTGCATCCATGAGCATTGACAGTGGATCCAAGCAAAAGGAAGTCTAACAACTTCATCTTTTCTCTGTTTGTTGTTGTTGCTATGTGCCGTGGAGTCGGTTCCAACTCATAGCGACCCTGTACAGGGTTTCCTAGGCTGTAAATCTTTATGGGAGCAGAAAGCCTTATTTTTCTCCCGTGGAACAGCTGGTAGTTTCGAACTGCTGACCTTGCGATTCACAGCCCCCTTCGTAACCACTATGCTTCCAGAGCTCCTTAGGACAATGTTATTTATTACTTCACTTGTGAGGATTTTTTTTTTTTTTTTTTTTTTGACACATTGAGGTGCAATCCATAATGAAGGCTGTAGTTTTTGATCTTCTTCAGTAAGAATTCAAGTCCTCTTTGTTTCCAGAAAGCAAGGCTGTATCATCTGTATATCACAGGTTGATAATGAATCTTCCTCCAATCTTGATGTTACGTTCGTGTTCATATAATCCATCTTGGCAGATGATATGCTCATCATACAGATTGAGTAAGTATGGTGAAAGAATAAAACCCTAGTGCGTACCTTTCCGGATTTTAAAGCATTCAGTGTCCCTCTTTTCTGGTCAAATGATGGTCTATGTAAATGTTCCTAGTTTTTATTGTGAATTGAGTGATAGTTTACATGGGAGAACATTGGTTTTATACTCACTGTTTCATTGCAATGATTACAGTTTCCTCAGTGCATCATCATTCAACAATATTTGCTTCTATTCCCTTTTTTGGGGGTGGGGTGGGGTGGAAGGTGGGGATGTACAAAAATACTAAGGAATATATAATCATTTAAACAACCAAAGGGTACATTCTGTAAGCCTGCATCTTGGCCACGAGCACCCAGTCCCTCTCTTTCCATGAGTCTAGAGCCCTCAGCGACTCCTTCTCTCCATGTCCTCATCTCTGACTCCATCTCTGGTGTTGTCGCTGCTTCTCTGGATAAGGTCCACATTCCGCTCATGCTCTTCTTCCTTGATGGCCCTAGGGTCCTCTGTTCCTGGAATGTAAGATTAACTAGTCCCCTCTGTTACAAAACTTATATGTTTATAGTTGTGACAGTTGCAATTAACCATGATAACAATTACTATTGAATCATAAGAATCTTATTCCCATCTCCTGTCACCAGACCCATCTAGACAAGATGAAACTATTCAGTGGGGATTCTACCTTCCCCTGCACACTCTGAAACTAAACTCCCTCATTTTAGGTAGTCAGTGTCTAAGTTGCCTGTCCCTATGAACCCTGCATACAGAGGGGATAGGATTGATACTTGGTATGAAGACTCCTTCCCTCTCAGTTGATATTTTGAGCTACTACTTCCATTAGTATAGGTCAAGTTCATCAAATTGTAGCAATTTACACTGTCAACCTTTATTTAAAAAATGTTTTATCATCCTCTAGACAAGTTCTCATCATCAAGCCATCAAAGCTAGGCTGAATGGGTACTACCTACAAGTTTGGATGTTCTTGTGCATCTCCCCTCACTTCATATGCTTCACTCTCAGCTTTAGCCCTCTTTGGCTATGTCCTTGTCCATGGGCTCAGGAGGCCCTAGGTCTCACCGCACTTTGGACCAACCAACCCTTCCTTTTCTTTCTCTCATCTCCAGGTCAACAGGAGTCTATGGAACGTGGTCCTCTCAGCCCGTATTGTCATTCTCTCTCCATTTTTAAATCATAATTTTTAGCACTTTATTTTGTCTTTTCTTATGTTAGCACATTTGATCTTTATCGTAGTCCATGAAGATGGTGGGGCAGTGTCATGTCATAGATGAGTAATTGAGCAGGTCCAGTTTACAGTAGTAGAAAGTAGGAGAGTGTGGCTAACAAGTCAAACCTTTCAGATTCTAAAAGCCTGGGAAAGCCACTTTACTATATCACAGAGTAAGTTTCTGGGCTCCAAAAGGGGATTGGTGGCTGTGCCGCGAAGTCGATTCCAACCCACAACTGCCCTGTATAGGAGTCCTGGTGTGGTGTTGTAGGATATTGCAAGGTCGGTTTGAACTGAAGTGTCAGTGGTTCAAACTTGCCAGCTGCTCCTCAGAAACCATATAGAGGATTGCTGTGCATTGGAACTGACTCAATGGCACATAACAACAACACATCGGGTTTCTGAGCTTGTAAATCTTTACAGGAGCAGAAAGCCTCATCTTTCTTCCACAGAGTGACTGGTGGATTAGAACTACTGACCCTTCGGTTCATAGCCCAGTTTATAATCCATTATGCTATCAGTGCTCATGGAAAAGAGATTATGGAAACAAAATCTCTGAGTATACAGCTAGATCTGTAAATTAGTAATAGCATAAAATACGATTTTTGCCATTATCCTGATGGCTGTTTTCACTTTCCTTATAAGTTGTTTGTTTATAGTCTTTGTTTGTATGCAGATATCATAAAGTCTGTATATAATCTGCATTTCCCAGTTAATCAGTGGAGTACTTCTCAAGGATTGTATGGCTTTAAGCCTACTTTAATTTCAGGCAATCCCTTTAACATGATGTACCACGTCCCCTTTTGTTGGCTTTTTTAGTGGTTTCTGTCTGTCTTTCTCATTGTTCTTATTGTTGGCCTTGTAATTTACGGAATATTTGATTAAGAAAGTCGATTCCCAATCATGGAATGACTTTATCAAAAGGTATTAATATTTATTTCTCTAGTTTTATTACCAGATTGCTTTCGAACAGGCCAAAAGCATATTACAGTGTTGTGTTGGAATGATTAGTGGTAACCGTTGTCCACTCATTTAAGAAATACTGGTTGAGCTCTGGTCTTGGCGGTGCTTTCATTCCAGTAGGGAAGATAAATGACAAACAGTAAATAATGTATTATTTTCTAATGTTTATTTCACTTATAAGATATACGTAATACAAAATCGGACAGAATGAGGGAATGCTAAAACTGGAATGAGTTGCAATGTTAGCTATCTTAGCTTCGGTCTCACTGTGAAGGTGGCATTTGAATGAACAAGGACTTGAAGCACTGGGTTTACTTTATGTAGTTTTCCTTTCTTAATTTAAGAAGATGATCTGATATATCGAGGTTGTTACTATTGTTTGCTTTTCTTACTAGTGAGAATGAACTGGTTTCCACATACTTTTATGTTCACTTATGGCAAAAGTTGAATTAAAAAAAGCACAAAGCTTGTTATGAAAGTCTGTCCTGGGCATTACTATTCAGAGTGGGGAACACTGGTTTGAAACACTGTCTGCATTTCACCACGAGAGGAGTTTTCTGCCCAGGGCTTCCATAAAAATAAAGGTGATTTTAAAAAGCAAGGATCTGATTGTTTTCTGTATTATGTAAAGGCAAGGTGGTATCTGATTTAGAGATGTCTGAGAATGACAGATGTTTGTTATTTTACAGGGTGACTGTTGGATCTGTATGGAACTCATGTCTACCTCGTTTGATAAGTTTTACAAATATGTATATAGTGTATTAGATGATGTTATTCCAGAAGAAATTTTAGGAAAAATCACTTTAGCAGTAAGTGCTTGTTTTTATTACTCGTATTCCAACATTATGCTACATTGTTGATTCTGTATATGATGATATGAAGCTACTGCATGTCCTTCACAGAATGTTACTGAGCTTCTGGAAGATCATTTGTAGAAGGAAGGAGACTGATTCACTTCTCGGAGATGACTAACACAGTTGGTCATAAGAGCACTCTTAATAACGTGGTCTGTCTAGATAATTGTTGGCACTTAATGTGCTTTTCATTCAAATCACAGGGAATCAAAACAGATGACACTATATACATAAGACTAGAAAAAATAATTTTCCGTTTATTTTTTTCTTTTGGCTCTTGACTATCTTCAGATCGGTTCTATTAACACAATTATCCTAGATTAATCAGAGTAGTAGTAGTCCTGCAGACCCTTCATGAAAGCTCTTGGACAAACCTTTCTTATGGCTTAAAATCTGAAATGTTCGGACTAAACTATTTAAATTGTTTACTAGCAATTTCAGGAGCCAGAGTTACTACTAATACGAACCACTTACTTTACCGGTGCACCAATAAGAAAAGAGACACTCTTGCTTATGTGTTTATAGTTGTGAAAATGAACCTTACCATAACTCTTTTTCAACTTGTTTTGAAGTTTTTAATTGACAAAGATTGCTTATAATTAAAAAAAAAAAAAGTTAAAAGGCCATTTTTCTTTTGTTGGGTAAAATTAATAAAAATCTCAGGATCCCCTGGGAATTTAAGCTCATGTTATTGCCTGATTTAGTTGATGTTTAAACTAAATCCTAATAGAAAGTTATGAAATAGATTTTCTGGCTGCAGGTGGTTTTCTGTTTCTCCTTCTTTAAGTCTTCTACCTCCCTCTATTCACTTTAGTCATTAAAGGTTAATAAGACTGGTGATAATTATAGACACTTTCTGAACTGTATTTTAGTTGCAAGAGATATGTATATTTATTTAGTTTGTGTGCATGTGTTTGTATTAAGTGAAATTTTTGATTGGCTAAGGTTGTCACTAACTACAATCTCATCTTAATTAATGCTTAAATTTATGAGCTAAAATATAAGGTGTACTCATTCATATAATTTTATGAAAATAGGTGAGTTATATTATTCTTTGGTGATGTTATTGTTGCTGTAAGTGCCATGCAGTTGGTTCTGACTCACAACGACTCCATACAGAGTTTCTAAGGAGCAGCTAGTGGATTTGAACTGCTGACCTTTTGGTTTGCAGTCGGTGCCGATCTTGCCAGTGCCACATAAGGAGTCCACTGTTTTGACAGATATTTGAAATTTTATCTTGATCTGTTTAACCACTTCTCGTCATTATTATTAAGCCCATGAATATTTTAGAATTTGTTGGTATTCGTTGCAGTTTTAAAAAGATAGCAGAATCATGACTGTAGCTAATATTTGTTTATTTGTTTGTATCAGGGCATGGTCTTAGGATATTTAGTCATCGTAGTCCTGCCAGTTATGAGCACTATAACTCCCTTTTTATGGATGATAAATGTGAAGTCTGGAGAGATTCGTAATTAATGTGCTTTTGAAGTTCATACACTTGAAAGTGGTAAATGATGTAAGTCCAGGCAGGCATAGCCCAGAACCTTGCTCTGACCACTGTACTTACAGGGTGGTCATGAAGTCAGAAACCAAAAATAAAATGGTTTCATCATCTATTTCAGTATGTGTAATATGCTCAAGTCATTTATTACATAATTTGCATGTGTTTCCTGCTTTGGTAATTACCATGTATTACAAGTATTAACAACATTTCAAATTAAGATCATCAATTACTGATATGCAAATTCAAACTGAAGCTGAAGAAAATTAAAACAAGTCCACGAAAGCCAAAATATGACATTGAATATATCCCACATGAATTTAGAGATCATCTGAAGAACAGAGTTGATACATTAAACATTAAAGCCCGAAGACCAGAAGAGTTGTGGGAAGACGTCAAGAACATCATACGTGAAGAGAGCAAAAAGTCATTAAGAAGACAAGAAAGAAGGAAAAAGTCAAAATGGATGTCAGAGGAGACTCTGAAACATACTCTCCAGCATAGAAATGTTAAAGCAAATGGAAGAAATGAGGAGGTCCAAGAGCTGAATAGAACATTCCAAAGAGCAGCTCGAGAAGATAAAGCCAAATACTTATAATAAAATGTGCAAAGATTTGGAATCAGAAAAACAAGAAGGAAGAACACGGTTAGCATTTCTCAAGCTGGGGGAACTGAAGAAAAAAATTCAAGCCTCGATTTTCGTTATTGAAAGATTCTTTGGGCAAATTATTGAATGATGCAGAAGGCATCAAGAGAAGATGGAAGGAATACACAGAGTCATTGTACCAAAAGGAAATGGTTAATGTTCAACCATTTCAAGAGGTACCATATGATCAAGAGCCATTGATACTCAGGGAGCAAGTCCAAAGTGCATTTAAGGAATTGGCAAAGGAAATGATGGAATAAAAATTGAAATATCTCAAGAAAGTGAGGTGTCACAAGAGGCACTCACTCATCTCTGCCAGGAAATTTGGAAGACAGCTATCTGGCCGACTGATTGGAAGAGATCCATATTTGTTCCCATTCCAAAGAGAGGTGACCCAACGGAATGCGGAAATCATCGGACAATCTCTTTGATATGTCATGTGAGTAAAGTTTTGCTAAAGGTAATACAGAAACGGCTACAATCATATAATAACAGAGAACTTCCAGAGGTTCAAGCTCGATTCAGAAGAGGCCGTGGAACAAGAGATATCATTGCTGATGTCCGATGAATCTTGGCTGAAAGCAGAGAATATCAGAAAGATTTTAACCTATGCTTTATTGACTATGCAGAGGCTTTTGATTGTGTGGATCATGACAAGCTATGGACAACATTGCGAAGTATGAGTATTCCAGAACACTTAATTGTACTTCTGAGAAATCTGTACCTGGACCAAGAGGCAGTTGTTCGAACAGAGCATGGGAACACTGAATGTTTTAAAATTGGGAAAGGAGTGCAACAAGGTTGTGTTCTTTCAACATACTTATTCAACCTGTATGCTGAGCAAATAATACGAGAAGCTGGGTTCTATGAAGAAAAACGTGGCGTCAGAATTGGAGGAAGACTCATTAACAACCTGCGATATGCAGATGATACAACCTTGCTTGCTGATAGTGAAGAAGACTTAAAACATTGACTGAAGAAGATCAAAGAGCAAAGCCTTTGGTATGGATTACATCTCAATGTCAAGAAAACAAAAATCCTCACCACTGGACGAATAAGCAACATTCTTATCAACGGAGAAAAGATTGACGTTGTCAAGGACTTCATTCTTCTTGGATCAACTATCAACACTCGCGGAAGCAGCAGTCAAAAAATTAAAGGATGTATTGCATTAGGCAAATCTGCTGCACAGGAACTTTTTAAAGTGTTGAAGAGCAAAGATGTCAGTTTGAGGACTAAGGTGCGCCTGATCAAGCCATGGTATTTTTAATAACCTCATATGGATGCGAAAGCTGGACAGTGAATAAGGAAGATCGTAGAAGAGTTGATACCTTTGAGTTTGTGGTGGTGGAGGAGAATATTGAAAGTGCCATGGACTGCCAAAAGAGCCAATAGATCCATTTTGGAAGAAGTGCAGCCAGAGTGCTCCTTGGAGGCCAGCATGGCTAAACTTCGTCTCTCGTACTTTGGACATATTGTCAGAAGGGAACAGTCGCTGAAGAAGGATATCATGCTTGGTAAAATGAAGCCTCAAGAGAAAAAGAGGAAGACCCCCAACGAGATGGATTGGCCAGGTGGCAATCATTGATGGCGTCAAGTGTGGCAGCGGTAGTGAGGTTGGCCCAGGATTGGACATTGTTTCGTTCTGCTGTGCATGGAGTCGCTATGTGTCGGTTCTGACTCGATGGCACCTGACAACAACAACAACAACAACAACAACAACAACAATGATCCTACTACTTCATAACTCAGTGAACACACAAGCATGGCTGTATTTGTAGGAGTCATTTATGGTTTGAGACAGTCATTTGTGTGTTTGCTTCCTTTCTGCTGCTACCCAGCAGCAGGATGACACAGAGCCTTCTGTCCTGAGTACCCTCTTGCTTAGTCTCTCTTTTAGTTGGAATTTTGGAAATGTCCTCCCTTTCTGAAGACGTCTCTGCTTTCTGGTCTTGAGTGTGATTTAGCAGGATAAATTCTGGATTAGTCCATGATATCAGCTACTGGCTAAGCAGAGACTTTTCTGCAAAAATTACTTTGAAGGTTTAGTACCTGGTGAGAATGAACGGTTGCGAGGAATTGAGTATTGGGGGGAATACATTTATTAAAGTTACTCTTGATGACAGAGCCAGCTCATTGATCTTTCTTGTTCTAAATAATTTTATTCTTACAAGGGCTGCAGAAACAAAAAAGCATGCAACTTTTAATGATGACTTAGTAAACAAATTATAAGTTACAGTTTATAATTAGCTTAGTTGCCACATGAAGATAAGTAAGTTATTAGATCCAGAGTCATCATTTAATATCTTCTGTTAGCATAAAGAAGGAGCTCTGGTAAAGTAGGGGTTACAAATTGGTCTGCTAACCGCAAGATCAGCAGTTCGAAACTACCAGCTTTTCTGAGGGAGAAAGATGAGGCTTTCTGCTCCTATAAAGATTTACAGCCTCAGAAACCCTGCAAAGGGTCACTATGAGTCGGAACTTACTCCACAGTTACTTAACAACAACATTAGTATAAAGAATGATTGACAAAATATTAAAATGCTAATTTTCAAATCCCACACACAGCTGATTGTGTATAATTATGATAAAGGTTTGTGCAATTTGACTGAAAAAGAAGCTGATTGTTTATCCCAAGTTTGTTTTTTCTCTTTAGACTGTGAAGGCACTAAACCACTTAAAAGAAAACTTGAAAATCATTCACAGAGGTAGGTATGGGGTTTTTCTTATAGAATAGAATTAGATGAAAATATGAAAAGTGTAGTATCATGATAAAATTTTTCTTAAGTTGTTTTGCTTAAAAAAAAAAAAAGTATTTCTAGGAAAATTAACTTGTATATTCTAAAACTGTGTTGTGTTATTAATTAAATTTTTTCCCCTTAGGAATTCTATAGATTTGAACTTAACATATTATTGGCATGTTTGGCATCAAAACTAAAGTGGATTATTCTGTAGTTAAAAAATATTTACTCATTTCCTTAAAAGGCAGTTAATGTCTCTCCATGTATAAGTAGAGCCATAGTGTGGCATTGCAGGAAAAATATGCTGCTGGACCACAAGGTCAGTTTGAACTGCAAGATTGACAGTTCAAACCCACCAGCTGTATGCAGGGGTCGCTGTGAGTTGGAACCAACTTGGCGGCACTTAACAACAGCAGCATGTGTAAGTAAGTCACCACAGTGGGCCTTTGGGCCTTGAGAGAATAATGGATACTGCTCTAGAGCACTTTAATAACATGGGACTTTAATGACATGGGACTGTCATTTTCAGTTGTTTCTTTTTACTTCGTTGTTGTTAAGTGCCATTGAATCCGTTCCAACCCAGAGAGACCCTGTATAGGATTTCCAAGGAGCGGCTGGGTGAGCTTGAACCACTGACCTTGCTGTTCAAACCGACTTCGCAGTCCAGCGCATTAACAGTGGCACACCAGGACTCTTTACTTTAGAAAATGCTTATGTAAATGTAAATGTTATCCAGTGAGATTCCTATAAACATGGTTAATTGTGAAAACATGATCTTGACTTTACTAGACATGGATCTAGATTTAAACATTTGATGTAGATCTCATGAAGAGCAAGTTTAGAAAAGCAGTAACACCTTGGGTATTTTGAATTTAATTTAGTAAATAGATGATTTTGCTCTCTTCATTTGTATGCTAGACTCAGGGTAGTGAAGTGATGGCTTTGAAGATGTGCACAGGGTCACCCCCCTTAGTAAATTCTGATGGAAAATTTTAATGTGCTCTGTGATGGTATGTGATTCCACCTAACAATACATGGGATAGATGGAAACGATGAAATTTAGAGAAAGGAGAAACGTTGAATTTTATGAAACAGTTTCTGGTGGTTAAAGTAGTTAATTATACTTGTAAGTCCATAATTGGGCATTTACCTAAATCACTGACTTTGGGCATTGAGATGGAACTGTTAAAATTAGTTAACCTTGAATATCACAATGTTTGATTCCATTTTACCTTTTTCTTTATGGATGGAAGCCTGACAACAACGCTTGGTAAAAATAACGCTTTGTTCTTCTTGTAGTTCACGTTGCTTTTACTTTAGGCTTTTCCCTCCTCTTTTAGTCGTGTTTATGAGAGTGTCATCTTAGAGCATTTGACCTCATTAATCACGGTAGAGAACTAACATATACTACCTGGGAGTAGTTGAGTAAAAGAAAATGTCTTTGAAGTTTGTTTTTTCTGTTACACAGTAAATGAGCTTATAAATGTCTTTGGCACTTTGGATCCACTGGAACATTTTACCTGTCATAATGAGTCCAAAGGTGTAGAGTGCCTTCAAGCACAAAATAGTAAGGGCACCAGCTTCATTCTCTTGGTTCTGCCCTCTTTAATAAGTTGGTGCCATTCTCAGGAGAGTGACTGTAGTCCCAAGTGTTACATCTAAATGTGACAACCTCCTGAAGAAGACGCTGTATCTTTATCTGCGCCTCTCTTCAGAGCCGGGGAGCTTTTCCTGCAGGTCTCTAATGCTGCCTGTGGTCTAGAGCCATGAGACTGACACTGAAAGGGATCCAAGGACTAAGATAATTATGGATAAGGGAATGAATGAGTGTGAGAAGGGGAGAGTTGACCAAACAGTTGGTCAGCATATGTAGGCAATAGATTTATTACTAGTGAGGAAAAGGTATTAGGCATGTCAATGTAGGGAATAGTTCCACTGGAGTTTAAAACCTAATGAAGGAAATGGAATGACGTTGGGTTTCTCAGTTTTGTGGGAAAGCCCACCCACTCTGAAACTGGTAGATAAGAATCTGTCTGCAAAAGGTTGGGTGGGAGAAACTGGCTGAATCCATCCAAGATAAGACATTTCTCTCAGAAAAATTGACTTCATTTATTGATTGCAAATACTATTTGGGTACTGTATTACATGTTTGAATCTTCACATCTCTTTGCCATAGGAATTATTATCCCATTTTGTAGCTGAGCAAACTGATTGCTAAGAGAAATGAAGTAGCTTGCCCAAGTCACATTGCTTTTCAGACCCAGATTTTGAACCTTGTTTTTCTGATCCAAAAGATAAATGAATGGTCTTTTGGCTGTACTGCATTGGATATTTTACTAAGTTAGTAAGACTACTCTAACTAAATTATATTTTCCTAGTTTGCATATTTTATATTTTGATTTGTACCTCTGACACTTACTGTAAAATAGTATAGTTTGTTTTCATGGCTTAAATTCATAATTCGTCATATTTTCTTTCCTTTTTTTTTTTAACTTGTAAAGTGAGTAAAGATTTATAGAGCAGATAAATTAGTTTTACATTCAGTAAATCATGTACTTTGCTCCATTACAATGATTGCAATCCCCTCCATGTGCCAAAAGCTAACAGGAGTTCTCTTTCCACTTTAACTGTTGCATTCCTCCCTGTATCTCCGATACCTTCAATTTTTTCTCTGCCCAACCTCCCTCTTGTTGTATATTGTCTACCCTCTAGCCCATGGATAATTTTACCTTCCCCCGTAACCAAATTAGACTGTTTATTTTATTAAGAAAACTTTTTCGTAGCTTTGTACTGATCTTATATAATGTTTGTCCTTTTGTGATTGACTAATTTCACTTAGCACAATACCCTCCAGGTTCATCTGTGTTGTGAGGGTTTTGCAGAGTCATTGCTATTCTTCACCGTTGTGTATTACACACTGTGTGTAAGTACTAAAGTTGTTTAACTGGTCTTCAGTTGATAGGCTGTCTCCATCTTTTTGATATGTCTCAGGTACGTAGCATATTGAAAGAGCTTATTTTCTTATCTAGTCTTCGTTGTCTCTTGACTGGCACATTTAATTCATTTACATTAATTATAATTATTGATAGGTATAAATTGGTTGCTGTCATTTTTCTGTGCCTTATTTTGTAGTGCTGCTGCTGGTATCTTTGTTTCACACAATTTTCTGTACTGAATTTATTTTGTTTATGGGTTTTGTTTTTGTTTTCATTTCTGTTGTGTTAATGTTTGCTAAATCTTTCTGATTTTCCTCTTTTTATTTTAATTTGCAGGTGTATTAATTTTCTTAAAGGTTATTCTTTAGTTTATGATTTCTTTTCTCTGTTAAAACAGTCTGTTTTATCTTGATATCTACTTGACTTCCTTGCCATTAAGAAGTTCTGTATCTAGTCCCTCTTTTTACTTTGTAATTGACATCATTATAAATTGATATCCCGGGGTCCCTGCCTTCAGTCTTGTAGGTTTGTTCCTGGTGTGTCGCTGTACGATAAAGCACTGGACTGCAAGGTGAGTTTGAACCACAAGGTCGGTGGTTCAAACTCACCAGCTGCTCTTCAGAAACCCTGTACAGGGTTGTTATGAGTCAGAACTGACTCAACAGCACTTAACAGCAACAACATCTGGATTGAGTTCTGGGTGGTGGTGTCATGTATGGTAATCTCAGGTTGTTGTCAGCTGTTACTGGTTCTCAGTGCAAAGTATACACTTTAGTATTTTTTGTAAAGGTGGTCTGGTTATTACACATTCCTTTAATTTCTGTTTCTCAAGAAATGTCTTAATTTTGCTGTCATATTTGAGAGACAGCTTTGTTGGGTATGATTCTTGGTTGGTAATTTTTTTTTCTTTCAGGGTTTTGTGTATGCCATCCCATTGCCTTCTTGCTGCATGGTTTCTCCTGTGAAATTTCAGAGCGTAGAATGTAAAACTTATGGTGATAAACTTTTCCTCTTCTCGATTCTATGCTTAAACATTCAGAAAATGTTTTCTCATGAACAATAGAGGAAAAAACACTTAGTTTTGTCTGTTTTCTAAGTAGTTGAGAAAATCAACATCTATTCATTTCATCTGGATTATTAGGACGCTGCTCATAAAATGATTTTGCAGTTAGCATTGACACAATTCTAGTCATTGAAGTTGCTTGTTCAAAACATGAATGGTGTTGCTTTGAAGTCTTTTAGACTATAACTCATTTGATTGAGTACATGTTGACTGAATGCACCTATCTCTTACAGATATCAAACCTTCCAATATTCTTCTGGACAGAAGTGGGAATATTAAACTCTGTGACTTTGGCATCAGTGGACAGCTCGTGGACTCCATTGCCAAGACAAGAGATGCTGGTTGTAGGCCATACATGGCAGTAAGTGAAAAGCCTGCGCTTTCTGGCTTGAGAGTCAGTGCACAGAGAACCTGTGTGGCCTTCGCTGCTACACTTCTGAGGAATCTGCTGTTGGGCACAGGTTCACCATTCTCAACTAGTTCCCTTGGCCCTAAAGACCAAGCTCAAGGAGCTTCTCTGTACCACGTCTCTAAATTATCCCACTGAGATCCTATCGTGTTCATGGTCTTACTGTGTTTTCCTATTTACCACTTAGCCTTTGTTGTCTTCTCTAATTATTATGATGATAACTGTTATTATTTTATTATTATGTTCAATCCATCTCATCATCCAAGTGGTAAATTCTCAGAAGGCTTCTTGTGTTTCAGCAGCATTGAATGCAGTCTGGACTGGAGTAGATATCAGTACATGTTGATACTATGTCTTAGGCCACTCAATAGTGTTATTTCTGATTAGAGGAGTGTGAAATTGCTCTTGTGAAATTGTTCCTTGTGGAACTCAATATGTCTTACAGAGTCGAAGCTATGTTTTGAATGTTATTTTTTGGTGCTGTAGGGTAAACCCTGGAGTGCTAACCACAAGTTCAGTGATTCAAACCCACCAACTGCTCCTTGGAAACCCTCTACAGGGTCTCTGAGATGGAACTGACTGGACAACACTTAACAACAGCAACAACCACAAGCACTTTGACAAGTGCAGGGGTAGACTCCTCAGGTATTCCCACTCTGAGGCCTCAGTCTCATCTACCCCTGGTAGATGCATTGCCCCTGTAGTCTGGATTGTGATCCATATTTGAATTGCAAGTTTAATACCTATGTTTTAAGCAGTTTTCCTTGGTGTCGGCATCATTGCTGTAATGTGGCCATGATTCTGGGGGGACCAGTATATTGCTCTAAATGGTGATAATTGAGGTTTCCAGTTGTGAGGCATTCTTGCCAACAGTTTCTGTTTAAACTTTATAGATGTTTTGAAGCCACAGGTTAGCGTAAAATTAAAGAAAATGTTTCATGGGTTAGATTATTTCCGGAATTTTATGCTTCTCACTTAGTTCAGTAAACAAATAGAGAAGTAAGAAGAGTCATAGTCTGTATATTATACAGCTTTTCTGCCCTGTTTAAGGGAGCTCTGGGATCAGCCCTCTATCTGTGTCTGTAGGGTAACCATAAAATTTGCAGAAACAGCCCCCCAGCTGCAGTGCGGGAGAAAGATGAAGGATTTTGCGCCCATAAAGACTCACTCCCTCAGAAACTTTGTACATGCTCTACTGTGAGTCAAAAATGACTTGACAGCATACAACAACAACAACTTTGGTTAAGGATGGGTAGGTTTAGCAGTACAACAAATACTACACTTGTTGAAAAAAAAAAAATGAAATTTTTTTCTTGCATTATTTGAAAGTAAATTTTATTTAATAAGTGTTTTTCCGCTAATCTATTCATCATTTATCTTTAAATAATGAAAGAAATAAAGCTACATATATTATTATCTTTAACTAATGAAAAAAAAATGCTGCATATATTATTAACTCCTCAAAGCATAATGGACCATGATGACATAAGTGGAGCAAAGCGTTCAGGACCCTCATTTGTCGACGGGTCACAATTCAAAATGAGAAGAAACAGCTGCAAGCATCCATTAATAATTGGAATGGGAATGTACCAAGTATGAATCTTGTTATGTGCTGTCCAGTCGATTCCGACCCATAGCAACACTGTATAGGGTTTCCAAGGAGCAGCTGGTGAGCTTGAACCGCGAAACTTGCAGTTCAAAAATGGCTTTGCAGTCTGGCGCGTTTAACCCACAGCACCACACCAGGACTCCAGTATGAATCTAGGGGTATTAAAAATCATCAGAAATGAAATACAGTATATAAAGATTGATATCCTAGTCATTAATGACCTAAAATGAACTGGTATTGACCATTTTCATCCAACAGTGATATGGTTTACTATGCCTGGAATGACATACTGAAGAGGAGAGATGTCATGTTCATTGTTAAAAAGAGCATTTCAAGGTCTATCTTATATGCTATCTGTGATAGGATAATATCCATATGCCTACAAAGAAGGCCAGCTAATACTACTCTTAATCAAATGTACTCACCTACCACTAAAGCCAGTGAAATTGAAGAATTCTACCAAAGTCTGCCATTGAGAAAAAGCGGTTTGAAATTGATCAAATATGCAATCAAGATACATCAATAATTACTGGGAATTGGAATGCCAAAAGTTGGCAACAAACAGGAAGGATCAATAGTTGGAAAATATAACCTTGGTGATGGAACCCATGCTGGAGACCACATGATAGAATTTTGTAAGACTAGCAACTTATTCATTGCAAATGCCTGTTTGTTTTTTTTTTTGGGGATATGAAAACAACATGTCTTTATATTTTAGTTTTAGAGGGAATTTCTAACACAAAGGTGGAAAGCATACAATCTGATTATCTTGAATTAACTTTTTCTTTTCCTTTGTAGTAAGTTTCTTGTGTCCTTTTTTTAAATTAAAAACAATTTTTTTTCTTAAATGTTTTATTGTGAATTATGTGACAGTTTACATGGGAGAACGTTAATTTTACATTCATTCTATCGTGTATCGTCTCATTGCCATGGTTACAATCCCCTCCATGCATCATCAATCAACCAAAGGGTATACACTGCAAGCCTGCCCGCCTCCCGCCCCGTACATAGCCCCTCTCCCTCTCTGTGTCTAAAGTCCCCAGCTGCTCCATCTCTCCATGTTGTCATCTCTGCCTCCATCTCTGGCATCACTGCTTCTCTGGGTAGGGTCCCGCTCTCTGCTCTTCTCACTTGATGGTCCTAGGGACTTCCGCTCCTAGACTGAGAAGTTAATCACTCCCCTCCTTGCTATAAAACGTCTACCTTTACATTTCCAACCCTCACAATCAGTCCTGATAACAATTATTCACTATTGTATCACAAGAGACCCATCTGCATTTCATTGCATCAGCCCCGCCTAGACAGATTGAATACTACTCACTGGAGATTCTACCTTCTTCCAGGCGCTCTGGATCTAGGTTCCCTCTTGAAAGTCTGTAAGCCAGTCACTTCTTGCCTTTGTAGCCCCCCACTCCCCATTTTGGGTAGCCAATGTCCAAGCTGCCTATCCCTGTCTACTCTGTGTGTGGAGGGGGTGGGAATGATTCTTGCTGTAAGGACTTGTTCCCTCTTTTGAGCTACTGCTTCCATAGGTGTAGGTCAAGTTCATCAAATTGTATGAGAATACTTTTTTTCCCCTCTTCTTTTTACTTCTGGTTGAGCTCTGATCATCCAATCATTGAAGCCAGGTCAAGTGGGTATTATCTGCAAGTGTGGGTGTTCGTATGCATATGCCCTCTCTTCTTATCACCTTGACGCTTCACTCTCCACTCTAGTCCTCTGTGGCTATGTCACTGACTCTGGGCCCAAGAGTCCCCAGGTCTTACCACACTGCTGGTCAACCAGGTCTTCACCCGTGTTCACAGAAGTCTATTGGACATTGTAGGGCTTAGCTCACCACTTCATTGCTGTTTTTCCCTCACTTCCCCTTATCAGTGTCAAGTGTGGCCACCAATCAGAGCGTGTATTCCCATTGAGTCTTAGTCTTGGAAGGGGGTTTGCACTGAGGGGACCCGACCACTTGCCTTGATGTTTCCTGGGCAAGCAAGTTGCTTGTTCTTGTAGTAACAGTTGGTCTGCCTATGTTGTTTTATATTTTTCCTGTAGGTATTTTCTTTCAAGAAGTATCTTCTGTTCTTCTAGCCACTCCAGGCTGGTCTGCTTGTCCTTTCAAATGCGAATTTCCCATCTCTGGAGATCTGGATGTGGTTCAGGTTTCCGCCTATAGTCTTACGTATTGCAGAGGCTCCGCAGGAAGGCTCCTTCACTGGGCATGTTGTAACCCCATTTTAGGTATTCCAATCAGTTATAGGCAGAAGACGGACTTATAAGCTTTCTATGGTGATGCTTTTCGCTATTCCTTTCTCTCCCCCTCCAGTGTGTATTTTATAATATAATGCAAGGAAAACGAAGGCAAATACCTGTTTTTAATAACATAAAAGGCGACTATACACATGGACCTCATCAGAGGGAATAGACAACAATCAAATTAACTCTGCAGATGAAATGGTTGGGGACTCTAGACAAAGGGAGGGAGAAAGGCTGTGTGCTGGTGGCCCGGGGGGGCAGGCTTGCAGGGTATGCCCTTTGGTTGTTTGAATGATTATATATTCCTGAGTGCTTCAGTGTACATCCCAAAAAAATAAACAGAGGGAATGGAAGCAAATGATGATGCAGGGTGGGGATTGTAATCATTGCAATGAAATGAAATACGATAGGATGGGTGTAAAGCTGATGTCCTCCCACGTAAACTATCACTCAAATCACAATAAAAACTTAAAAGAAAAAAGTCTGCAAAAGGCATTTAATTGTATGGCTCATAACCAACTATGGATAACATTGTGAAGAATGGGTATTCTAGAGCATTCCATTGCACTCAGTAGGAACCTGTACATACATAGACCAAGAGGCCGTCATTTGAACAGAACATGAGGATACTGAATGGTTTAAAGTCAGGAAAGGTGTACATCAGGGTTGTATTCTTTCTCCATACTTATTCAATCTTTAGGCTAAGCAAATAATCTGATGAGAAGCTGGATTATATGAAGAAGAATGTGTCATCAGGTTTGCAGGAAAATTCATTAACAACTTGCGATATGCAGATGATACAACGTTACTTGCTGAAATTGAAGAGGACTTAAATATTTACTGATGAAGAGCAAAGACCAGACATTTGACATGGGTTGTTCCTCAAATGTAAAGAACACAAAAATCCTCAACAGTGGACCAGTAAATAACATCATGATAAACAGAGAACAGTTTGAAGTTGGTGTTTTTCCTTGGGTCAGCCATCAACACTCATGGAAGCAGCAATCAAGAAATTAAATGATGTGTTGTATTAGGCAAATCTGCTGCACAAGACTTCTTTAAAGTGTTGACGAGCAAAGGTGTCAGTCTGAGGACTAAGGTGCTGCTTATCCAAGCCGTGGTATTTTCAAATACCTCATATGCATGTGGAAGTGGGACAGTGTATAAGGAAGACCGTAGAAGAATTGATGCTTTTGAGTTATGGTGTTGGAGAGAAGAGTATTAGAAGTACCAAGGATTGCCAGAAGAATAATCCAATCTGTCTTGGAAGAGTTACAGCCAGAATGCGCCTTGTAAGTGATGATGGGGAGTCTTTGTCTCTTGTGCTTTGGACACATTCCCGGGAAGGATCACTCCCTGGAGAAGGACATCAAGTTTGGAAAAGTGGAGGGGTAGTGAAAAATAGGAAGACCCCTAATGAGATAGATTGACACAGTGACAGTAATGCACTCAAACATAACAGTTGTGTGGATGATTCCGGAACTGGCAGTGTTTTTGTATTGTGCATCAGTCAGGTCGCTGGGAGTTGGGAACAGCTGGATGGCACCTAATGACAACTACAGCATATTATTTGTACAATATCTGTTTTCTGATTTCTGGTGATTGTATCTGAAAATAGCCAGTTACTAACTGTATTTTGCAAATGTATTTTCAACATACTTTGAGATTTTGTTTTATATTTTTATATGCCATCTTTTCTGTAAGCGGACGTGCAACAGGTGTGCATGTGTGTTTATACAGAAAGACACCTTGATTTAAAGTTTCACTTTGTAGATGTTGAGTGCCTAGATTCTTGGGGTAATCATTGGGATGTTGTTGTTGTTAAGTGCCGTGAGTGTATTCCGACTCATAGCAACCCTGTATTAGGATTTCCAAGGAGTAGCTGGTGAGTTTGAACTACTGACCTTGTGGTTCAAACTGACTTTGCAGTCCAGTGCTTTACCCCACAGCACCTGGAACATGTCCAAAGGCCAAGAACTAAGAAAGATTAGGTAAACAGCATTTAGAAAGCACGTAAAGCACACAATTAGTAATGATACTGTGTGAGTTAAATGTAAAGTGTTACTTATATTTTTATGACTTGTTTCAGCAGTAATGTTGAATAAGCAATTTTGCTAGGGAACATTGGCTAAGAATTATATTCATCTTATACAGGCTTTAAAAAAAATGTAGTTGCAGCCCAGATAGAATTAATTATTTGTTCCAAATCACATAACATTCAATGGATGATGTAGACTTTTGGTTTTCATGTAGAAAAATGGTTTATAAGCCCAGGAGATAGTGAGATTTTCTTTTCCTGTTAGCCTTCAGCTTTGGAGTAAGCAGGCAGATAAACTATCTGCGTCCAGTCTTCTCTGGTTTGTGAAGTGCATATGGGCATTGTAGACTTCTCAGGCCGACAGTGTAGATGGATACGAATGTATCTGCAGTACTTTTTAAAGCTTCTAAATGGCTTGAGATGCGGGAGCCCTGGTGACGCAGTGGTTATAAGTACTTAGTTGCTAACAGCTGGGTCCACAGTTTGAACCCACTAGCCACTGTGTAGGAGAAAGATGTGGCAGGGAGTTTGTTTCCCTAAAGACTTGCAGCCTTGGAAACCCTGTGGAAAGGTTCTGCTTTGTCCTCCCAGGTCACAGTGAGTTGTAATTGCTGTGATGGCATTGGGTAGGTTTTTTTTGATTTGTGAATGTGGCGGCATTCTTGACAGAGAGAAATGTGCTTTGTTATTTACAATTTATAATTTATCTTCAGTCTACAAGAATTTTGGTAATGTATCATGTCATTTAATACTAAAACCTTGTATAAAATATAGAATTTAAGTGTAATGTTTCCATACACCAATTGCTAACATCTTTCCACTCTCTCCACTGCCGTAGATGTATATGGGTGGGTGTGTAATTTGTTGGTGCTGAACCACTGGAAAGTAACTTGCCGAAGTCATGAATATCATCCTAAGTACTTGGTGTAGTGCTGTGGGCTAATGTGTCAGACTGCAAAACTGTTTGAACTGCAAGGTCTGTAGTTCAAACTCACCAGCTGCTCTTCAGAAATCCTATATAGAGTCGCTATGGGTCCGAATCAGCTCGACGGCACTTCACAACAACAATCCCATGAATACCTGCATTCTTCTGTAGAGCCCAAATACCACTGTTGCATCTTAAATAGTTAGCCAGAGTTTCATAATATTTAATATGTAGTTCATACACAGATTCCTCAGTTTCCCCTAAAATGTATATTTTAACTGTCAATCTAGGATTCTTTTAAGATGGTACATTGCTTTTTTTATTTGTTTATTTCTTAAATCCACATGGGTGGTGTTTTTTGTTGTTAAGTGCCATCGAGTCAGTTCTGATGCTTAGTAACCCTGTATAGGTTTCCAAGGAGCGGCTGGTGGGTTTGAATAGCTGACCTTGTGGTTAGCAGTCCAGTACTTATCCTACAGTGCCATACCAGGACTCTCAGATGGGTGTGTCGTTGTTGTTAAGTGCTGTTGAGTCGATTCTGACCCTTAGTGGTCCTGTATAGAGTATTCAATGAGCAGCTGGTGAGCTTGAACCACTGACCTTGCAGTTCAAACGTCTTTGTAGTCTGACGCATTAGCCCACCATGCCACACCAGGACTCCAAATGGGTGTAGATCATTATTATATTTGTTTTCTGCGACATTGATTATTTTTTTTAAAGTGTTTTTTAGAATTTCCTACATTCTGGATTTGTCTGATTGTTTCTTCAAGATTAGGTTCAGATTAAACATTTTTGGGCTTGGATACGTCATAGATTATCTCTGCTTAATATTGTATCACGTTGTTGTTGTTGTTGTTGTTAGGTGCCATTGAGTCGGTACCGACCCATAGTGACCTTATGCACAGCAGAACAAAACACTGCCCGATTTTGGGCCAACCTCACTACTTGAGTTGCCACACTTGAGTCCATCGATATCGCCACTTGTCCAATCCATCTTGTTGGGGGTCTTCCTCTTTTTCTCTGACCCTCCACCTTGCCAAACATGATATCCTTCTCCAGTGACTGGTCCCTCCTGACAATATGTCCAAAGTATGAGAGATGAAGTTAGGCCAACTTGGTATCATAAATAATGAAATAATCTAACATTATACACTTCCTAGTGTGATACAATGAAGTTTGGAGGCCAAGATGACCAAAGTTCATTGTATCGCATTAGGAAGTGTATAATGTTAGATGATTTCATTATTTATGTATGATACTAACATGTGTTTTTAAACAGTGGAAACTTACAGTATAGAGACTTATTTCCTCCATGTTTTCTTTTCAGAAGAAAAATGTATGCTGCTAGGGTTTTGTTCCCATGGTTTTCTTCACCTGTTACCCGTGCTCTGCCTCTTGTGCCAAAGCTACAGGAAGGGACTTGTAAAAGCCACTTCCGTTTCTCCACCTCTCCCCAGCATTTCCTCGTTTGCATCCTCTCTCTTGTCCTGCAGAAGCCCAACCATAGGCGTTTGTAAGAGTCCCTTGTTTTTGTTGAGTGCCATCGAGTCAGTTCCAAGTCGTAACGACCCTGCATACGGTTTCTGAGGAGCAGCTGGTGGGTTTGAACTGCCAACCTTGAGGTTCAATGCTTATCCTACAGCGCCTCACAGCAGTACTTTCTGAACGATGTCATTTTACTTATCTTAGATAGTCCTCAAACTCTGGCATTATTTTCTCTTGAAATATGCACCTTATTAGGTTATGTTAGGTGTTCTGTTATAATGCTGTAGGATAAGCACTGGAGTGCTAACAAGGGCGGTGGTTCAAATCCACTAGCCACTCCTTGGTAACCTTATAAAGGGTCGATAGGCACTTAACAACAACAGTAGTAAAGGTCTGATACGGAGCCTGGTGGCCCAGTGGGCTGTGTTGTGCCGCTACCTGCACGGGAGAAAAATGAGGCTGGGCGTCTGTTTTCATAAAGAGTCACAGTCTTGAGAACTCGAAGGAGTAGTTGTACTGTGTCCTGTTGGGTCACTATGAGTATATTGATTTGATGGCTGTGGGCTTGGGGTCAGTAGGTGTGAGGAGCTAATCAGATTCTAGCTCATCAACATTAAGCAGTTGTTACAGTCCTTTGATCTCTGTTCAGCTAACGTACATACTCTT
Source organism: Chrysochloris asiatica (assembly GCF_000296735.1). Taxonomy (NCBI): domain Eukaryota; kingdom Metazoa; phylum Chordata; class Mammalia; order Afrosoricida; family Chrysochloridae; genus Chrysochloris; species Chrysochloris asiatica. Next base: position 14,814,889 of record NW_006408572.1, read on the forward strand.
GATAATAGTTCTCTCTGTCTCTTCCATGTCGAAAGAGCTTTTTTCTTCAAGACATGATCCTCATTTTCCACTTATTTATAATATTGAAAAAAATGTAACTCCCGTTTTCCCCTCTATATGACCATTCAGTTGTTATAAATTCCGGGGATTCCTGTTGCAGCGCTGCAGTTAATGTGCTGGACTGCAAGGTTGGTTTGAACCGCAAGGTTGTCAGTTCAAGCTCACCAGCTGCTCCTTGGGAATCCTATACAGGGTTGCTGTGAGTTGTAACTGACTTGACGGCACTCACCAACAAAGATAAATTATTTAGAAACTCGTAGGATTTTAAAAACTGCTGTTAAATTGCATTTAATAACGTTTTTGAGTGTGGGTAGTATGGTTTGCTATGATCTTTAATCTGCTTGGTGATTTTTCAGCTCTTCTGCTCCTTTTTTATGCTCAACCCTTTCATTTTTATCCAGTTTATTGGTAATTTTATTGCTCTTGTCAAGAATCTGCTATTTGTCCTCATGATCTTGCATGAAAATGTTCATCTTCCACTGTGGTATCCTGTTAATTGCATATAAGTGAATGTTTGGAAGACACTTTGTCTCTCTGCTTCTCTTCTATAGCTTTGTCCTACGGTTCCTAGGTCACATACTTCATATTGTTTATGCGCTAAAGCCATTTTTCTTTGTCCATTGTAATCTTATTCTTTTCTTTTGCACTTAAAAACTTTTTTTTTCACTACAGTAGCCACATTGGCAATGCCACTGGTGTTCTTGTCAAAGTACATTTGATACAGGGAGGGCCAAGGTGTGGGAGGTAAACTTGGGAGCTTGGTGGTTTGTTATCCTTAGCCATTGCTGATTCACTTTGATAAACCTGAATTCGCATTCTAGCCTGGCTGTCGAACGGACAGTGAAAATCTGTGTCAACTGCATGGGAATAGTGGAATACTGTGTTTGATCAGAACAGGGAAAGAGGGATGCCATCAAGGAGCAGAAAAGCATGAACATTTTCAGATTTTCCTTTAGTTGAAGATGATATCTGGGTCCTTGGACTGCCAGCCTTAGTGAGTTTCTTCCCAATAAATCATGTAGTCTTTGAGACACAGATACCAAAGTGCTGTGGAGCTGCTCGTTTTATAGCTGGGAATTGTGAAAGGTTTTCTTTGTAGGTCCAGAGAGCCAGAGTATTTGTTGGCTTTCAATTCTTCAAAGCAGGTATGGGTTATGGAAGTATAAGAGTAATCTTCACATATGATATTTATCTTAATCCTGATTCAGATGCTGAAAGATTTCAAAGGCAGTACAGAGAGAATGGGTAGACTCATATTCTTCCTGCTGTTCTTTCACTGTTGATACTTTGCCATCCACATTGGATATCTCTAACTAGGGACTTGATTTCTAAGATTCCACTTTCAGTAGTATGATGGATACATTAAAAATGTACCCTCTTAGATCATAAATTTTGGGGAGATTTACATCTGCCTTGTTAGAGAAAGGTGTATTTGGGCTGCTAATGTATTGAATGGAGTCCTGGTGTGGCACTGTGGATTAATGCGCCAGACTGCATAGCCGTTTGAAATGCAAGGTCGTCAGTTCAAGCTCACCAGCTACTCCTCCCAAACCCTATACAGGGTCATTATGGGTTGGAACCGACTTGACAGCACTTAACAACAACTGTATATTTAATGAGATCCAGATGCATCTTATGATGTTAAAACCCTCCCAGTGGTGAAAAATTCATGAACGAATGGTTTTTTACCAGAGAATTATCCATCCATCTTCCTGATCCTTGGACTGTCCTTCTGTAGGCAGGGATACAAATTGTTTTATCCATCACATACTTCTTTTATCAGAGTTCTTTACAACCTTAATTCAAGATCAATGTTTCTTAGTTTTCTTTCTTTCTTTTTTTTTGAATTGTCTAAAACATCAAGATGAAAGCTTCAATGATATACATACATATGTTTGTTCTCATATGTTACTAAAAACAGAACATTTCCCACCTCACCGATTGTAAACTGTAGGTTCAGACTGCTAAACAATTAGTTTGATGGACTAGGATGCCTTTCTGCAAATGATTTCATTAGAGAATCTTAGGAATATGAGACTAGACATGTTATCTCAATCCTGAACTTCATTTTTTTCTGTGCATGCATGCTTGAATGTGTGTACAAGGGCTCTTTGAAAAGTTCATGGGAAATGTGTATTATGTAAAAATCTATGCCTGGATTTCAGTTTTTTCTCCCCACTAAGATAAACTCCTGCAAACTTGGTGTAATGTGTCTGAACAGGACCCGGTGTGAGGCAATAAGAGGGATAAGCCATTAGTTGGTAAAGAGCCTGTATCAGAGGAACATGAATTCTGCTAAAATTTGAAGTAAGAGCAAACGTCAAATTTATGGTGAAGCTTGGGTGGGAGAGTGGTGAAATCATTGATGGCTTACAAAAAGTTTATAAGACAGCGCCAAAGAGATCAGCAGTTTACAAATGCATAACTCATTTTGAGAAGGAACAAGATGATATTGAAGATGGAACCAATAGTGGCAGACCATTCATATCCATTTGCTAGGGAATATTCAGTTTTGTTTGTGCCCTGATTGAAGAGGCCTGATGGTTAACAGCAAAAACAGTAGCCAACTATAGACGTCTTAACTGGTTCTGTTTATACAATTCTGAGTGAAGAATTAAAGTTGAGCAAATGTTCTGCTCTATGAATACCAAAACTGTTGTGCTCAGATCAGATACAGACAAGAGCATAGCTTTCAATGGAAAGTTTAAACAAATGGGATCAAGATGTTGAAACATTCTTTGGAAGACTTGTCAGGAGATGAAATTTGGCTTTACCTGTATAATCCTGAAGACAAAGTAGTCAAAACTGGCTACCAAGAAGTGGAAGTGGTCCAGTAAGAGCAAAAGTAGATCTGTCGAGAACAAAGGTCATGACAACAGTTTTTTGGAATGTTCAAGACATCTGGCTTTTTGATTTTTTAAAAATTTTTTGGAGGGCCAAAGAATGATGACATCTGCTTATTATGGGAGTGTTTGGAGGAAGTTAGCCAAAGCTTCAGCAGAGAAAGCTTCAGCAGACAGTCTCCGCACCATGACAACATTTTTTCTTTTTCTTCACATCAAACAAAGGTAATTTTGCAAGCAGTCTGATGGGAAATCATTAGGTGTCCACCTTACAGTTCTAATTTCGTTCCTTCTGACTTGTTTTTGTTTCATATCCTTAAAGGGCACTCAGTTTTCTTCAGGTAATACTATAAAAAAGATTGCATGGGTAAGTTTCAGGATGCTCAGTTCTTTCGGGGGTAGACTAATTGGTTGGTATCATCACTTACAAAAGTGTCTTAAGCTTGATGGAGCTTAGGCTGAGAAATTTTATAGTATTTATTTCTCTCTTCTAATTCCATTTTTCCATGAACTTTCCAGGATGTACCCTTGTACATTTGTTTTGAATGAAGTTATGAGAATCAGTAGCTACAAAAATCCAACTGACACACCTTCTGTTGTAAAATATATTGAGATAAAATTATAGAAATATCTGGTTTTTGAAATCCTTACTTTCTTCAAATATTAGCGTTTGAGAATGTTTGACCTCATTGCACTTACAGATCTGTAAGCCTTACTAATTGCATCTTTATGACGTTACTTACTTTTATCCAAACTTATTATATTTAATAGGGTTTTCCAATTCTCGAAAAGCATTTGCTCAACAGCTTATAAAAAGTCCTGCTTTAGGAGCTGTAGACAATCATTTCAGTTTTTGAAGCTTCACTCATTAGTCATTTATTCAATGGACAGTCCCTAAGACGTTCCTGTTACATTTTTTCGAATGGTTTGTTTGAAGAGAAGATCACCTACTTTATCCCTTTCCTCTACTTCTTTCTAGTTTTCTGATGTGAGAGCTTTCTCTGGTGTTTAAATAAGATTTCTTCAGGCCATACAGATCAGGTGAGGCCTGGAGTACGGAATGATAAATACAGAAACACTTTTCTTTCTTTTTTGATGTCCAGGATGAATCCAAGAAGAAGTTTGTGGGTTAAATCTATACATTTTCTTCCTTTAGACCTTTCTAGTTGATCTTTTTTTTTAAAAAATGTAAAACTCAAAGTCTAACAAAAAGGAACATTTTTTTAATGCCTTCTTTTTTTATAAAAGAATTTCATTTACACCGTTGCTAAGGAGTACTGGTAGCATAGTAGGTTATATGTTGGGCTCCTTCCCGCAAAATCAGCAGTTCGAGTCCACCAGGTACTCTGCAGGAGAAAGATGAGGCTTCCTGCTCCTGTGAAGATTTACAGCATCAAAACCCCTGTATAGACCCTCAAAAACCCTGTATAGTACTCCGCAGGAGAAAGATGAGGCTTCCTACTCCTGTAAAGATTTACAGCCTCAAAAACCCTGTATAGAACCAACTCCGTGGCTCACAATCCCGTCACTACTGCATCCTTTGCTGCTCTTTTATATATTGGGTAGTCCTGGTGTGGCACTGTGCGATAAGGCCTGGACTGCTAACCCCAACGATGGTGCTTCAAACCCACCAGCCACTCCTCAGAAACCCTGTACAGGTTTGCTATGAGTTGGAACCAACTTGATGGTACTTTACAACAACAGCAACAACATTTGATACTTATAAATATTTACTTACATCAAATATCCTGCTATAAGATTTGCTCAGTTTGGTTAAATCTGTTCTGTATCACCAGTTAGAATGTTTTGTGGAGGACTGGTGTGCATTGTAAGATGTCTAGCAGCATCCCACTAGATTACATTTGTGACAACTGAAGTATCTCCCTCCACACGTTACTGGTTGTGCCGTCGGAGGGTAGGAGGGAAGATTGCCCCTCACTGATGTAAGTTATGTTGAGCTTCCTCCCTTTCCGTATCCACATACATGTACTCTCAGAAACACAAAGTGCATTCTTTGGTTGGTGAGCCTTTTCCTTTCTGTAGCCTATGCAATGAATTGCCTGTGTTGTTATTTTTAAGTGCCGTCGTGTCGAGCAAGCCTATATAGGATTTCCGAGGAGCAGCTGGTGAGCTTGAACCACTGATCTTATGGTTCAAACCGACTTTGCAGTCCAGAGCAATAACCCACAGCACCTTGAATCACCTGGACACCTTTATACAAATTCTGTCGACTCTCTCTATATGTTTCTTCTCAAACTGATTTGTCTTGTACGTTCTTTTTCGCAGTCTATTGTGTATTTAGAATTCTTAGCCAATACCACAATTTGCATCATTTTTTCTGCCTTTTTTCACTGTACAGCTTTCACATGCATATAAAGAGATTGGGAAAAAAAAAAACTAGGTTATAAAAACAGTCTTAGAAAGTGATAGGACTATTTACACTAGGATTTCAGTTGGGGAAAAAAATTTTTTTTTTTTTTTTTTTTTTTTGGGTAGCCTTGCTTATCAGTTAGGTCCCAGTTCTTTATTTACGAAGACAGCCTTTGTAAATCAGTATTGAGACAGCTGAAGAAATGCATCAAAACCACGTCCTTTGCCGTATAGGTGGTTCTAACTCAGGACTGCCCTATGGGTTGTAGAGTAGAACTGGGTTAAACTTTACAGAAGCTGATCACCAGGCCTTTCTTCCTTGTCAATAACTGGGTAGGTTCAAACTGCCAACCTTTACATTGTAATATCTGAGCACAAACTGTTTGTGCGCCTAAGGATGCTGGATGTGTATCAACGTCAAACTAAACAGCCAACTTCATTGTTGTCAAGTGGATTCTGCCTCAGAGCAGCTCTGTAGGAAAGAGTAGAATTACCCTGTAGGGTTTCCAAGACTAAATGTTTATGAAAGCAGACTGTTGCATTTCTCTCCTGCAGAGTGGCTAATGGTTGACCTTTTGGTTAGCCGCCAAGTGCTTAACCACGGTTCCACCAAATCCTTGAAAGACGTATGTATTCCTTGAAAATTGGACTTCACATAAAATCAGGTCAATTAAACAATCCACTGGGAATATCAGCTGCTGTAATGTTTGGAAATGCAGAATAGCAGTTGAGTAACCAAACTTTTCTGTTTAGCAGTGGATGTTCTTATTTTAAATGTGATACAACAACTGCCTGCCGTATAATTTGGATGTAAGATTATGTTTGTTTTTTTTTTTAGGAGGAGTGGTTTCTTTAATTTTTAATACTAATGATTTGTGACATTTACTTGCCTTGCAAAGCTTATTAGAGCATTCAGGGAATGAATGGAGGACTGATTTCATCCATCCAAATGTCCATGGAAGCTCATTCCTCAAATGAACCTCACACGCCACTGCTCTGTTGGTTTCCATAGTCTTGAGACCTGCTCTCATAGTGTATCTCCAAAGACTTATTTACTGGGAATTTTGACATTCCTTTGTATTGTTCCAATTTTTGAAAATATTAAGTAAAAACTTTATCCTTGAAAAATGGTATTTTATACATCTGTTTCTTATTGAAAGAATATGTCCCTATTGAAAATATTAAAAATACAAAACAGGATAGTAAAATAAAATAGTTATTCATAAGTTATCCATAAACCAAACCATAATGGAACCCAGTGTCATGAGGTCAAATCCAGTACATCGTGACTTTGTATAAGGTTTCCAAGGCTGTAAATCTTTACTGGATCAGAAAGTCTCATCCTTCTCCCATGTGAGACTGGTGAATCTGAACTGCCGACTTCCAAGAGCCCACTAGGGCTCTTTAAATCATCCTTAAAGAAAGAAATACTGTTTTTATATGAATATTTGTTATGTTTTGGAGTCTTTGTGGTGCGTCGGGTTAATGCGCTGGATTGCAAAGTCGTTTTGAACTGCAAGGTCGACGCTTCAGGCTCACCAGCTGCTCCTTGGAAACCTTATACAGGGTGGCAATGGTAAGAACCAACTCGATGGCACTAAACAACAGTTGCATGGGGTGTTGTAGAATAAGCAGTGAACTGGTAACCTCAGGGTTGGTGGTTCAAACCCACGAGCTGCTCCTTGGAAAAATCCCATACAGGGTCACTCTGAGTTGGGTTCAATTCAACAGCACTTAATAACAGCACAGTATTGTATTTTATGTCAATCGTCTTGCAAGTATTGTCTTAACATGCTTTCCAGGTGTTATTACAGGTTCAGATAATGTGTTTAGCCACTGAAAATGATGAAACTTATTATTGAATGCTTAGGTTTTTCTAGTGTTGTGCTGTACTAAATACCTTTGCAGATACTTTTTAGCTATGTCTTTGTACAACGCTGTTTCTTATGTCCATTCTTTGTAAAAGGTTCACATTTTCTAGTTTTTTTTTTTGGCACCTTTGGGGAAAGTTATACCATTAACTTCCATACCGAGGGGGCTTTGTAACAGCGGTGGTCGTGTTAGGGGCTGTTGAACTGATTTGTGACACATAGTGACCCAGTGTGACTGAAGAGAACTACCCCACAGGGTTTCCTACGTCTTCATCTTGTGGATTGGCACAGTGGCAGCAATGATGGGTTCAAGCATAACAGTAATTTTGAGGATGGTGGATACTGGGCAGTATTTCGTTCGTTGTGCATAATAAGGGTGGTGAAAGCCGGAGCCGACTGCGCAGCTTCTAAACAACAGTGTTTATGGGAGCAGGTTGCTAGGTCTTTTATTCAACGGAGCTGTCAGATGGGATCAAATTGCCCTTTTGCAGTTAGTCTTTAAGCACTCGGTCACTCTGCCACCAGGGCTCCTCTGTTAACGAGTATGTTTTCTAAATAATTTTGTTAATTGCCGTCGAGTTGATTCCGACCCATAGAGACCGTGTATAGGGTTTCCAAGGAGCAGCTGGTGAGCTTGAACCGCCGACCTTATAGTTCAAATGACTTTGCAGTCTGATGCATTAACCCACAGCGCCACACCAGGACTCCTGAGCTTTATTTCTTTGTCACCTTGAGTGGCCAGAGTGCCATCTACTTTGGGTAGTACATTTAAAGTTAAGTACATTTGGTAGTACATTGATAAAGTTAAGTCCTTGCCCTCTATATGTTGTTGTTGTTAAGTGCCGTTGAGTCGGTTCCGACCCATAGCGACCCTGTACAGGGTTTCTGAGGCTGTAAATATTTACGGGAGCAGAAAGCCTCATCTTTCTCCTGCGGAGCGGCTGGTAGTTTCGAACTGCTGACCTTGTGGTTCGCAGCCCGATTCGTAACCACTACGCTACCAGAGCTCCTTTGCCCTTTCTATAGCAACTTCTTTTATGTCTTATAACCTATGCCAGTTTTTCTACTAGAATGTTGATCCTTTCTAGTGATAATGAAATACAATGAGAATTTTAACCCTTTTCCTTTTATGTTTCATGTTTTCTCTGGGGTTGTCATTTGTCTTTTTATGATTTTATTTGTGGTAAACTACAATCAAAGACTTGCCATTACAACCATCTTTATGTGTGCAATTCAGTGACAGTACTTCCATGCACCATGTGTGTAACTACCGCCACTGTTTGTTTCCAAACATTTTGTACCCTCAGTGCTCCATTATCAAGAAATCCTCTTTTATCCCTTCTACCCACCTTCTTGTTGTTGTGAAGTGCCATCAATCAAGTCTGTTACTACCCATAGTGACCCTGTATAGGGTTTCTGAGGAGTGGCTGGTGAACTTGAACTGCCGACCTAGTGGTTCAAACGGACCTTGCAGTCTAGCGCATTAATCCACACAGTGCCACCCCAGGAGTCCTACCCTCCTTGGTAGCCACCAGTAAACTTTGCTCCGTATGCATTTACCTCTCCTGGACGTTTCATATGAGTGAGGTCATGGCAGTAGACAGACTTTTGCTTCTGACCTATTCACTGAGCCTAAGGTTTTAAAGGTTCATCTGTGTCAGATCGTGTTTCAGAACGTAGCTTCTCTTTATGACTGAGTAATATCCCATTAGGGAGTCCTGGTATGGTGCTGTAGGATTAGCACTGGACTGAGGACCACAGGGTTGCCAGGTCAAACCCACCAGCTGCTCTTCGAAAACCCTATACAGGGTCGCTATAAGTCAGAACTGACTTGATGGCACTTAACAATAGCAATATTCCATTATATGTTTGTACCACATTTTGCATATCTTTTCATCTGTTAAGGGACATTTGGGTGGTTTCTATATTTGTGGATACTCTGACCAGTGCTGGGATGTCTGTTACAGTACACATGTGTGTGCCTTTGCTTTCAAGTATTCTGTGTATGTATCTGCAGATGGAATTGGTAGGGCATAGGTGATGGCTGTGGGTTAATGTGCCAAACTGCAAAGCCATTTGAACTGCAAGGTCAACAGCTCAAGCTCACCACTGCTCCTTGGAAACCCTATACAGAGTTGCTATGGGTTGGAACCGACTCAGTGGCACTTAACAACAACAACATAGTATTTCTGTGTTTAACTTTCTGAGGAACCACCTAACTTTTCTACAAGTGCTGTAGTTGAATCAGAAGATCTGTGTAGTCATTTCCCCTGCATTTATCACTGTTGCTACTAAGCAGACTTTGGATCCTTTACCTTTTTTTCCCCCATTTCTTTCCCATTTTCTCCCTCAGTTTCATTTTCCAACCCCAGCTTTGTAAATGCTTTTTGGTTCTTAGAATGGAAGGAAAAACAAAACAAAAACAACTAAAGTGTTACTGTGTCCTCTTGATGGAGGGAGGTAGTGAACTGGGTTTGTTGGGTTTGTTATTTTCAGCATAGGAAGACCTCATTTGAGTGTGTTTCACTTTATTGCTCCACAGATACTGCGGCTTTTTAGAAGAAGGTGACCTGAAGCCTCTTGGGGCTATTTTTCTAACAGTGTGTGCGTGCTTCATGTTTCTGTGTCTCATTCTAAGAACGTTCACAGTATTTCAGAGGTTTTCCTAACGTGGTTGCACACTTTATAGAGTAAGTGTAGTGTTACATGAGTTTTATATGCACTGGGAAACAGAAAACAGGGTTTTGAAAAACTCACTTAATTGCGGTGCTCTGGAACGGAATGTGCAGTGTCTCTGAACTGTGCCTTGTCATGGTGGCTTCCTGTCACTCTCATTCCAGCCCTAGACGTGGATTCCTCGAGCAGTGGGCTGGTGTCTCAGCTCCCTGCCTCAGTTATTGTTTCTACTTGCGTGTTCCGTGGCCGTGAGCAAAGTTATTGACAGCCTTTTCTTTGTGTTCTAGCCTGAAAGAATAGACCCAAGTGCATCACGGCAAGGATACGACGTGCGCTCTGATGTCTGGAGTTTGGGGATCACATTGGTATGTTGATATAGACCCAGCTGTGTCAAAGTAATGTGACAATTAGAAATGGAAGAAACTGGAATCACTTCCATACCTGTTTTTCTCTTCTAACGTGATTTTTTAATCCTCTCCACACCTCTTCCACCCGTCCCCCCATGGTGATAATATTTTGGACTATATTTTTTAACGCTAAAAAGCAAATCCGAGTTGAGTATTTCCCTCAGGTTCTCTGGAGTGCCTAGAACGCCCTAACATTGTAGCTCGGGCTGTCTTGGCCACAGTTCATAGGAGTCAGCAATTACACGGTGTCAGCGAGGCAGGAAGGCAACTAGGCTCCTCCCCTCTTGTGCAGGACTGCAGCGAGTGTGTATGCCATGCATATCTGATTCAATGCTTGGAAAATTGGGTCTACTAGCCACAGAACAGTCACAGGTGAATGAGCTGAAAGTCATTCTTCTGTGAAGGGAAGGGATAAGATAATATGGAGGTGGTCATTGGAAATGAACGTTCTACTTTAGAATAGCAAAGCTGAAAACCAAGAGTAAGATAGCTACTGTTTGGCAACTAGCAAGCCCAGTTAAACAACTCTTAGTCATTAGGCACTGTACTGAAATTTGGGTTGCACTTAAAAATTGTCTCTATTTGCATATTTTGTTTTGAAAGGTTTATGTTCTTACGCTTGCTGTCCTGTCAGGACTTGGTGCGGATTGCCTGGTTTTCAACAGCTGCTTCTACGTTGGGATGTGAAGTTTCCATACCGGAGTTGACTCTCCCTTTTCTAGGCTGCTTCCTTCCATTTTCTTCCCAATTTCCCTCTGTATGATTTCAGACTCTACAACTTGGAGATAGCTAATATTGTATTGAGTAAATTCCATTTCTGCATTGTCATTATGTGGTTTGGCTCTTCCTACAGATCAGAATCACATATCCTTGTTTTTAGTTCGTCATCTTTGACTATCCTTGAATTTGTCTTTCAAAGTATTTGTATTTTATCAAAAATCTTTAGTCAAAGGAATGAAGTTCTGTGTTTGTGTGTGTGCCCACACATATGTGCATGCATGCCTGCATGCCTGCCTGCCCATGTAATGTGTGTAATTGGGTCAGCAGTGAACTGATGGGGGCATCTTTTAAGGAGGAAGGCCTTCCCAGACCAGCTTTCTGTTTGATGATGGCCTTACCTTTGCTCGACGACCTTCATTCAGATAAATCTACACAATTCAATCTAACCTGAGTCAATTCTGAATTAGACTTTTCAGACAATGCTGTCTCCCCCTTCTTCTCTAATACACAACCTTCTTCTCTAATACATATAGAATCTTGTCTTCATATTAACTACCTGTCCATTCACATAAAATGGGATTCATTAGTCCAGCTTGCAAACTTAGATATATTTATTGGTAAAAGCACTATTTGTAGTTTTTCATTATTTTCAGAAACATTGGGAGAAAGACTTTCAACTTTTATCAGATTTGTTGTTAAGTGCCGTTAGAGTTGGTTCTAATCGTAGCAACCCTGTATAGAGTTTCCAAGGAATGGTTTAAACCAACTAGTCTAGTGAATTATAACCCACAGTGCCACTGTGGTTATAATAAAAACCACTTCTCTGGTTTGGTGTGGTTTAGACACCTATCCTGAGCGTCATTGTTAGGGCTTGTTGTTGTTGTTGTTGAGTGCCATCGAGTCGGGTCCGACCCATAGCGACCCTGTACAGGGTTTCCGAGGGTGTAAATCTTTACGGGAGTAGAAAGCCTCATCTTTCTCCCGCGGAGCGGCTGGTAGTTTCGAACCGCTGACCTTAAGGTTCGCAGCCCGATTCGTAACCACTACGCTACCAGAGCTCCTTTAGAATAGTTAGGGCTTAGAGTGAAGTATTTGACCTTGATTTGATTTCATCAGTAATATTAATATTTGGTTGTGCTTGAAATTGTCATAACTATAGACTAGCAGTAGCACATGATTTTGGTATTTATTTCCTGTGAACTCGGATTGGACTTTTGTTTGTGGAACACTCTTTTACAAAGGTATTTGAGTGCATTTCTGGACTATGACCTTTTATTCACATGATTACACATTGAGCAAGCTTTGTACTAAAAAAGTTGTAAACCTAATGTCTAGAATCTCTTAATCAATGGAATCAGCACCAGAAACTGCCCTGGAACGTTGATCAAGAGAGCCCTGTCTTAGCTTAAGTTTGGTGTTTCCTTTTAGCCAAGACATGGAATTAATTGGTTGGTACAGAGTTCTTTTTATTATGTTCATTTGTAAATAATGGCCTTCCATTAGCCTTAATAATTCTGGAGATTTCATCCTCACCCACTGTTGGTTTGATCTGACTTTTACAAGAGTTGCTTGGGAGCTTAGATTTCAATGTGGCCATTGCAGTGGGGAGTAGTAAATAATGTCTGGTGTATTTGTCTTTTTCCGCTGTGTTCTCTTTAGTACGAGTTGGCCACAGGCCGGTTTCCTTATCCAAAGTGGAATAGTGTATTTGATCAGCTAACACAAGTCGTGAAAGGAGATCCTCCACAGCTGAGTAATTCTGAGGAAAGAGAATTCTCCCCAAGTTTCATCAACTTTGTCAACTTGTGGTGAGTACATACTTTATGAATACTCTGTCACATGCTGCAAGAAGACAGCGGTCTATTCAGGTTAGCACAGGTGGTGGTTTGCACTGCGGCGGGGAGGCTTTGTCGTCATATCCCTTGCCTTGTAAGCTGGGACTTTGGGTCACTGTGGCTCTGTGGAGGGCTCCAGACATCCCGGAGAAGCACCGTAGCTTGTTCTGCTGCTCGGGCCATGGTGGAAAGCAGGAGTGAGTGGTGCTGAGACCGTTGCCACCAGAGAAATGAAGGTGAGACTGTTCATCTTACTCTGACGTGGTTCTTACACTGACATAGTACACATCTGGCAGCTTTATCCAGGACCCTACCAAACAGACTCAGAGGTGATGGGATTACTGTTCTCCCATAACACAATGTGTTGTTGTTAGGTGCCATCGAGTCATTGTCGACTCATAGTGTCTCTGTGCACAATAGAATGAAACACTGCCTGGTCCTGGGTCAATCTCACAGTTGAACCCGTTGATACTGCCACTTTGCCAATCCATCTCACTGGGGATTTTCTTCTTTTTCTCTGACCCTCCACCTTACCAGACATGATATCCTTCTCCAGCGACTGGTCCCTCCTCACAGTATGTCTGAGATTTGAGAGACAAAGTTTGGCCATCTTGGCCTCCAAGGAGGACTTTGGCTGCGCTTCTTCCAACACAGATCTGTTGGTTCTTGTGGCAGCCCATGGCACTTTCAATATTCTCCTCCAACACCATAACTCAAAAGCATCAATCTTCTACAGTCTTCCATATTCACTGTCCAGCTTTCACATGCATATGAGGTTATTGAAAATACCATGGCTTGGGTCCGGTTCGCCTTAATCCTCAAGCTTTGCTCTTTAACACTTTAAAAAGGTCTTGTGCTGCAGATTTGTCTAATGCAATATGTTGTTTAATTTCTTGACTGCTGCTTCCGCGAATGTTGATAGTTGATCCAAGATGAATGAAGTCCTTGACAACTTCAATCTTTTCTCCGTTGATAAGAATGTTGTTTATGGGTCCAGTGGTGAGGATTTTTCTTTTTCTGACATTGAGATGCAACCCATACCAAAGGCTGTGTTCTTTGATCTTCATCAATAAATGTTTCAAGTTGTCTTCACTTTCAGCAAGCAAGGTTGTATCATCTGCATATCGCAGGTTGTTAATGAGTCTTTCTCCAATCCTAATGCCATGTTTTTCTTCATAGAATCCAGCTTCTCGTATTATTTGCTCAGCATACAGGTTGAATAAGTATGGTGAAAGAATACAACTCTGTTGCACACCTTTCTTAATTTTAAACCGTTCAGGGTTACTGTGGTCTGTTCAAACAACTGGCTCTTGGTCCATGTAGAGATTCCTCATGAGCACAATTAAAGTGTTCCTGAATACTCATACTTCGCAGTGTTGTCCATAGCTTGTCATGATCTACACAATCGAAGGCGTTCACATAGTAAAGCACAGGTAAACATCTTTCTGGTATTTTCTTGCTTTAAGCCAAGATCTATCTGATGTCAGCAATGATATCCCTTGTTCTACGTCCTCTTCCAAATCTGGCTCGAACCTCTGGAAGTTCTCTGTCAATTTATGCTTGCAGCCATTTCTGTATTACCTTTAGCAAAACTTTACTTGCATGGGATAGCAGAGATTATCCAATGATTTCCACATTCCTTTGGGTCACCTCTCATTGAAATGGGCACACTACCAATCAGTTGGCCAAATTTCTTGGCATAGATCAGTGAGTGCCTCCAGTGCTGCCGTACTTTCTTGAAAGATTTTAATTTGTATTCCATCAATTCCTGGTGCCTTGTTATTTGACAATTCTTTCAGTGCACCTTGGACTTCTTCCTTCAGTATCATTGGCTCTTGATCATATGCTACCTTCTGAAATGGTTGAACATCAGCCATTTCCTTTAGTGACTGTGTGTAGTCCTTCCATCTTCTTTTGATGCTTCCTGCATCATTCAGTAATTTGCCCAGTACACAGCGTAGCCGGTTATTTGCAGTTGAGCCCGACTTGAAGCTCAGTTGATAGAACTCCTTGTACATACTGGTTCTCTAGAAGCGCACTGCAGAGGAGGTGTGACTCCTGCACTGCTGCTGTTCTCGGGTTCTCATCAGACTGTGTGTGACATGTAAGGATGAATACATGTGAACATGGCAATAACCTAGTCACTCATTCTGCTGTTTAGGGTACATTGTAAGTACAAATTCTTAAGTAATTATTTGAGTATTTTCCAAATTATCCTAGTGTTACACTGTAGGATAAGCACTGGACTGCAGGGTCAATGGTTCAGACTCAGCAGCTGCTCATCTGAAACCCTACGCAGGGTCGCTATGAGTCAGAACCGACTCAGTGGTACTTAGCAACAACAAGAAAATCAGCACAGTTCCTGGAGAGTAGAAAAGAGGCGATAGAATAACAGATGTGCCCACCTCAGATCAGGTCAGTATGGTGGCTTAGACATCTTGGACAATACCTGTGCCTAAACTACGACAATACCAGATTAGTCTTTTTAAGAATCTTAAAATGGATCACAAGTTGCTATAAAACTTAGGAATCCATAGAGCTCTGGAACCTTCTGGAGGTAAAGGAAGCATGCCGTGTTTGTTTACTTGAGAGTTTCTGTCAAATCCTGGGGGCTTTGGGCATCTGCTTTGATGACTGCAGAGCAGATAAGGAAGGGACAAGAGATAAAACCTAGAGCCTACCAAAGGAGGGCCATTTACTGCATGACAATCTCACATAAAGTTGAGATCCTAAAGGACTGTCCCCAGGGTGTAAAGATAATGAGAACTAAAGTATGCACCAGAGAACTCTGCCTGTCTTCACCCAGGCTCTGAGTGCAGCACCAATCCCAAACTCCTAGCTCACCTGAATGGGAATTTACTATTATTCAGTTGCACAGTGTGTGTGTGGTCCAAAATATGTAAAGCAGATACATTTTAAGAAGCTCAGTTGGTAAAACTCAGTTGACTGGCAGAAGACAAAGCAAATTGTTTTTGGAGAAATTAAAACCTTAACTTAGGATTCAGAATTTCCAAAGATAAAGTCACCAGGAATATGAATAGTTTATACACAAATAATCCAACACTCATACAATGAGTGAGAATTAGCAGAAACAAGTAATAATAAGAATAGATGTATAAAGACTTACGATATTAGAATGGTCAGAAATGGAAAAACATTTTTAAAATTTAAAGGAAAATACAGAAACGGGTGTAATACGAAGGAAACAGAGATTTGTAAAGAACCAAATAGAACTTGTAGAAATTAAAGCAGTAATTTAAGACACTCAGAAGCTGAATTAAGTAATAGATCTCCACCACTGTTGCTGAGTCAATTCTGAGTTACAGCAATCCTATAGGAGAGAACAGAAGTGTCCCATAGGGGTTCCAGGGCCATAAGTCTTCATAGAAACAGACTTCTTCATCTTTTTCCTGATGGGCGTTTAGTGGCTACATAAAGAGCATTGGCGGGGAATTGAATCCAAGTCTCCCACATGGAAGGTGAAAGTTTCACCGCTGAACCAACAATTCTGTCATAGAATCTTTTATCCAGTGTAATTATCATTTGAAATTAGGAAGAAAGACAAGTATTATCAGAAATACTAAGATTAAGAGTTTACCATTCATAGATTTCTTTGAAAAGCTATACCTGACCAAGAAGAAACAAACCCAGAAGAAGGGTGTTGCTGATTGATCCCCTGGAAAGCAAGCTGTTGAAACAGAGAAGCAAGTTTGTAAGAAGTGATGAGTTAGGATGTCAGGTTAGGTAGGAACAGTTGGGTTACAACTGTGGGAGCTCTCAAGCTGGAATAACCTTTCAGAGCTGCTGGCCTGTTTGGGAATGAGAGGCTTGGATCTTCAGACCCTTTTGTTGATTTATTGGCTGTAAGCTGTCTTGAAAAGCTAACCCTAACCCACTTCAGCAGAGGGAGTTTGAGGGGCTGACAAAATGAGGGTTGTGTGCAGTCATTACTTCCTGCGCTGGAAGAATGAGGTCCTCCAAAGGGAAGGAAGATCTGTGTAGCCCATCACAGCGTGCATTTCAAAAGGTGTGAGAGCTAGAACTCTCTGAATTTAGAAGTAGATAAATTATGCTGCTAATACTAATTTTTGTAGTAAAAATGAATTTGGGGTTGGAGGAGGGTAGTGATTGAGATACAGACCAAGATATATCAGGCATATACAAATAAAATGAGTACCTCCAGCTACATTAATTTGGGCAGAATTAAAGGGAAAAATATCAGCAGATCTGAGATTATATATTGAAAAAAACCCAAAGAATTAATTCATAACATTCATTCATACTTTAACTTTCCTGGCTTCTCTCAGGTAGTTGGGAAATAAAATAATTATGCACACATTTATTAAGATAGATGGAACCCCAAACCAAACCAAACCCCCACTGCCACTAAATCGATTTGACCCATAGCAACCCTGTATAGGGTTTCCGAGATCATAAATCTTTATGGGAGCAGACAGCCTCATCTTTTCCCCAGAGATGGGCTAATGGTGGAAACTGCTGACTATGTGTTTAGCAGTCCTGTGCCTGTTCTGCAGCACACCAGAGTTCCTTTAGCATACAATCTAAGAGGGCATGCCACAAAGTATTGCTGTGAAGTCATAGAAACCTTTATTAATCAACATCAAAATGTGAAGCTGTCCTTGACATCTCCTCCATCTCCATCTGTATACTTCTTAAGCAGTGTTCCCATCTTGCTAACCTTTCCCGAAGAAGTCTGTGCTCTTCACCACATCAAAAGGGCAATTTTGGTACCCTTGAGGGCCTCTGTAATCCTTTTACTTTGAGATATCTTTTAGTTTGGGGCACTAAAAGAAGCCAGAAGGACCAGAAGAGCTGCAGGGTAATAGGGTAAGGTTTCCTAACAACACTACTGTAGGACAGCCTTTGCCACCCTCAGACAATGAGCATTGTTGTCAGGGGAAAATATTCCTCAGCACAACTTTCCTGACTTTTTTGTCACCAGTGTAATTTTCCAGTTTCTTACAGCTTCTTTCAAATAAGCCCTTGTGATCATCCTGTGTCCTTTGAAAGAATCTATGTAGATTGCCCCTTTGTTGTAGTTGAGTGCCGTCGAGTCAATTCTGACCCATAGCAACGCTATATAGGAGCAGCTGGTAATCTTGAACTGCCGACGTTGTGGTTCAAACCGACTTTGCAGTCCAGTGCATTAACCCACAGCACCATACCAGACTGACCCTTAGAAATACTAAAAAACAGTTGGCCATGTCCTTCTGAGCTGGCCTCTGCCTTGAGTGTTACTTACCCAGCAGGTCCCCTTGAAGTCAGTTTCCTGATTGAAGGCACCCTAATGAGACTGTTGTTGTTAAGTAATGTTGAGTTGGTTCCGACTCATAGCAACCCTAAGTAGGGTTTCTGAGGAGCAGCTGATGAGTTTGAACTGCCAACCTTGTAGTTCAAATCGACCTTACAGTCAAGTGTTTACCCTACAGCACCGTACCAGGACTCCATCTAATGACTAAGACACAAATACATTACTAAGAGACTTGTCTTATAACCCTGATCACAAGGACTCATTTAAACTTGTTTTATTAGGAATAAACCTGTACATGTATGAACTAGAACCCTAGTAGTAATATTTTTTTTTACATACTCTAGTATATGTATTTGTGTGTGTGTGCGCGCACGCACACACACACACACACACACACACACACACACACACACACCCCTTCATCTGTTTAACTGTGTTGTGTTCTGCTTTGCAGCTATACAATCATGTATCTCAACAATTCACTTGTTTCGGAGTTTTGACGAATGATCCTATAATATGTTAAGGATAGATTCATAGATATAAATGGTTTAAATTTTTGTGCGTTCTTTTCTGGTTGGCTGGTTGTCTGTTTTTGTTTGTTACTATATATCAAACAAATACCGGATTATGTACAATGATTCATTTGTTCAAAGAAAATTTTTCAGTAAATGTATCTCTGTTTTAATTATTTGATTTTCATGAAATTTTAGCCTTACGAAGGATGAATCCAAAAGGCCAAAGTATAAGGAACTTCTGGTGAGTATGGGACTTGGGAATGTTAACTGGTTTCTCTCTCCTGAATTCTCTTACATGCCCACTCATAGAGCCAGAAGTAGGCCCCTCTGCCACAGCCAAACAGCATGTAATGACTAAAGAGTTTTATGTTTTTAAGCAAAGATATTTTGAAAGAGGAAACTGTAGTAATAGTTTTCCTACAAACTTATTAATTGAATTATTACATAATATTTTGGGTTTGACATGTTGTTAAAATTACTCCAAAGCTTTGAATTCCAGCATCACTTTAGGGAGCTCTTGGCTCAGTAAGTAGTTACAGACGAGCCTACTAACTGAAAACGGTGGTTATAACTGAACAGGGCAGTAGTTTAAACCCACCAACAGCTTCATGGGGAAATAAACTTGGGCAGTTCTGTTCTGTTGTGCTGGGCATCTATAAGTCACAGAGCCTACAGGCACATATGCGTCCCTCAGAAAAAGTGAGTGAAACGTACATTCTCCGTGCGTCGTCTTCATTTAAGACACTTGTAAATTTACAGTGTAGGGCCAGGCCCATTTCTTTGAACTTTTCACCCATCCCGTGGGTGTAAGTTGGTTTCTGCAGGCCTTTGGATATGACACTGGTCTGGGCAGTACAGAAAGCCCTGTGGTCTCATGAAGTGGGAATGCTTTAAGATATGTCTTGTCATACTCAGCTTCTAGCTCTCCACAGTATTAGATGAAGCCTATGGTTGGTCAGTCTAAAGACAGCCCATCAACATTGTCAGAAGCTAGGGGGAATATACTGTTTACTTTGGAGTATTAAAAAGGTATGTTTGCAAGACCGTTTGGGGGCGGTGGGCTCTAGAGGTTGCAGGGCAGAAGCTTGGTATGTTTCTGTTTGGTGTCTTTTGGGGTGGGAAACAGAAAGAATACTGCTGCAGAGGCAGCAACGGGGGATTTCTGGCATTCAGGTAGCTCTTCTTGGCTCCCACACGGTGACAGTGACTCCTGCGAGGAACGATTCTGCTCTGTGTCTCCACAAACACGCCCTGGGTGGATGCTGATCAGTGTGTCGACCTCATCGGCAGGGCAGCACCTCCAAATCGTAACCTATGTCTAGATACTCCCACACCCAGTAACATGTCTGCCCTGAAACCAAGGTTGCTTGGCCTCTCCTAACTCTGGAGCTGGAATTTTTTATAGCTGTATGTGGTCAGCAGTCTTCAGTTCTCTGCAATATATAGAAATTGGGAAAAGTTCAAGGTGGGCGCTGATGCTGCCTTTTTATGTTAATACCTTTTGTTTTCAATTTCCTACAGAAACATCCCTTTATTTTAATGTATGAAGAACGCACCGTAGAAGTCGCATGCTATGTTTGTAAAATCCTGGATCAAATGCCAGCTACTCCCAGCTCTCCCATGTATGTTGATTGATACCGCTGCTACATCAGACTCTAGACAAAAGGGCTGAGAAGAAGCAAGACGTAAAGAATTTTCATCCTGTATCACAGTGTTTTTATTGCTCGCCCAGACACCATGTGCAATAAGATTGGTGTTGGTTTCCATCATGTCTGTATACTCCTGTCCCATAGAACGTGCATCCCTGTAATACCCGATTGATCACACAGTGTTAGTGCTGCTCAGAGAGACCTCATCCTGCTCTTTCGTGATGAACATGTTCATGAAATGTGGAGTCAGTACGATCGATTTGTTGACTGTGATTAGATCGCATCTTAAATTCATTTCTTGATTCAAAACCTGGAGACGCAGCTACTGGAATGGTGTTTTGTCAGACTTCCAAGTGCTGGAAGAAGGAAGGTGGAGGTGGATGTACTCTGTCTGAAACAGACTCGGGCTTGGGCGAGAAGAGCTTGCACAGCCAATGAGACACATTGCCTTCTGCAGCTGGGAGACAGAGGAGGAATTTACTTTCTTCACCAAGTGCAATAGATTTTCTGATTTGATAATTCTGTTGCTTTACAGCCACAGTCGATGTTTGGGGATCGATGTGCTCAGCCAAATTTCCTGTTTGAAATATCATGTTAAATTAGAATGAATTTCTCTTTACCAAAAATCATGTTGCATTCAGAGAGGTGAACATTAAAATACTGAGACAGGACAGAATGGGTTCTTTTCTCCTTTACCAGTCCTATCTTCAATGGGAAGACTCAGGAGGCCGCCACTTAGTACAGAAGGTGCTGATCCTAAGAATTTCTCATTCTCAGAATTCAGTGTGCTGCCAACTTTGATGTTTCACCTGTCACAAACCACCAGGAGTGAAAGAACAACAAGTACAGAGGGCAAAGTTTACAGATGTTTTTAATTCTAGTATCTTACCCCGGACCACTTGTAGTGGCTATGTTTCTCCCCGGGGCCCCAAGCCTGATACTTTAGCCATCATAACTTGCTAACAGGGAGAAGTAAGTAGCTAGTAGCAATGTGCCTTGATCGATTAGATAAAGATTCTTGTAGGCAGCAAAGACCAAATCTCACTTGTTTGCTTCTTGCCATCACTGTTCCTGGTCTTCAGTTACCACATCTCTTTCCCTTCCCATCTGTTGCCGCTATGTGGCTTTTGCCACATAATAATCCAATATTTCACCTTTTTTCCTATTTAAAAAGTCTGTCTGATTACCAGGGACATTCCTTACCAAGGGTTTTTAGGTCCACGTATCTCATGCTCTAATGTTTAAGAGGCTGAGAACGACGGGGCCCAGCAGATGTGGTGAGTGATGAAGCAGCATCTCTTCTCGAGGCGTGTTGGACCAGACAGGTGTCGAGAGCACAGTCTTTTAGATAAGCTCAGCCCCCTCCAGTCTGTAGCTGATCACCATCATCTCTCAGAAGTGGGCTTCCTGTTAGGTACAAAAAGACAAAGAAAGAGAGGCCCCGAACTTCTGTTTCACTCCCCCATGAGCCCTGTCCTGCTTAGGTTTCTGCTCCGGCCTCCCAGACTCGGAACATTAGGCTTTTGTATAAAAGTTCAGCAGCACTGTGAATGGTTCAAGCACACTGGAAAATAAAACAGCCCTGGTCTGAGACGCAGGTAATGAATGCCATTATAGACCCAAACTGTGGCCCGTAGAGCTGTGTCTCCTCCCAGCGCGACAGTCATAAATAAATACTATTAAACAATAAAGAGCGAATGGTGCTGTTGTAAGTTACATCATGTCAATTTCAGAACTTAAAAAGTGATTCTATAACCTCTTTGGTCCACTTGCCTATTTTCCTGTCTCCACCTCCCCCCGCCCCCTCCTCTTGACATCCTAAACCATAGACTTACCAGTGTTTTGAAAGGAGAGACGTTGTGTGCCCTCCTTCGACCATGCCAAGCCATCACCCTCCAGTGCTCCCGGGACTCAAGAGGAACCTGGTTCTCTGCTGTCAGCTTCCCGCCTGGCTCAGCACAGGGTTACTTTGCCATTGTGCAAATGGAGAGAAAGCAATTCTGACTGTCCAGGAGCTGATCTAACCATTCTGTTGTGTGGATGACCACATAAAAAGGCAATTTTAGTGTATTAATCATAGATTATTATGAACTATAAATTTAAGGGCAAGGAGTTTATTACAATGTATCTTTATTAAAACAAAAGGGTGTATAGTGTTCACAAACTGTGAAAATAGTGTAAGAACTGTACATTGTGAGCTCTGGTTATTTTTCTCTTGTACCATAGAAAAAAAATTGTATAAAAATTATCAAAAAGCTAATGTGCAGGGATATTGCCTTATTTGTCTGTAAAAATAGAGCTCCGTAACATAACCGCTTCTTGGAGCTTTGGAATATTTTATCCTGTATTCTTGTTTAAATTCCTCCTCTATTTAAGATATATACATGGAATCGAAGTGTTTATGTAATAGTTCTATCCTTTTGCCTGCAGGTCAGTTGTAATAAATCTAGGATGTGATGAGGACTTTGTAATTTGATTTTCTGAAGTCAGACCCTAAGAGTGGAGCATCAAGTAGATTCCGTTAAATTATCTGTGCATTTCACATTGGGAAAAACCCTCTCGCCAGAAGTGTTGTTGACTTCTCGTCATTTCCTCCCCTCTTGTCATGGCTGCAGTATTTCTTTGTTATATTTTTTTTGGAAGCAACAGATGTACCCATGCAGTGTGAACTCTGCTTTCAGGCCGGGCCAGCGTGATACAGAGTTTCTTCATATTTGCATTTGTTGATTGCCCAGAGCTGCCTCAACCTTGTCAGTGGGAAAAGAGGAGGGCCTTGCACACAATTTGTACGAGCTCACGCTGCCTGGGGCTCCAGATGTGGCTGCCAGCCACGCTCTCTGCTCCTTGTGCCAGACTCAGAGCTGCCAGCTGAGCATTAGATGTCAGTTTGGGTTGTGGGCACTCACTGGTCCCTAGAGAGGACTCTGGAGAGTATGAGAACCATGACGGTCAGATGGGAAGCTTATGGATGAGAAGACATGGCTGTAAACAAGTCACAAAGACATGGAAACTAGTGGAGAAAAGAACCGTGAAGCCCCACTGCTGAATCGATCTGTTCTGCTGACCTCTCCACTCAGTTTGTAGTCACATACTCATTCAGTTCCTGCCCTTTTCCTATGTCTGCTCCTAACCTGATCTGTGTGATAAAGGAGAGACGGCATTACACAACCAGACAGTGGTAAGTATAAGCCTTCTCCAGAGACGGGTGTGGTTGTAGGAACCCCAGTTTCTCCAGACAAGCTTCAGTACCATGACATAGACTCTGACTACATGTGGCAGAGACACACCACCGTGGATCTGTTCATCGCATTTCATCTGCCAAGGGCAGATTTGTAGAGATGTGAGGTTCTGACCCAGTAAGCTGATAGTAGGTGGCAACGCTGAGATTCAAATCGAAGGCTATAATACTTTCCACAGAAATTACATTAGAAAAACCAACACCTGCCAGTATACACACAGATGGAAGCTTCTAGACTAAAGCTCAATTTAGCCGTATAGGCCTTATAAGGAGTCCAGTAAGACTAGTGAGGCATTCACACTTTAATCAACCATTTGAGATCAAAAGGGCAGCATTCACCTAATGACAGAATTCACGAGGATTAAGGAGGAAAATGGAAACAGGAAGCAGAGAGATATGGGGGAGAGGGTAAGTGATGTTACATTGAGAGGATTGTAATCTGTGACTTAAAATGTGTGTGAATTGTCAAATATAAAACTGAGGATCTGCTCTCTAAACCTTCGCCTAATTCACAATAAAAAATCGTAAAAGAATTGCCAGTAAGTATGGAGAGGTAGAAGAGCACACTACAGATTGTAGCTACTCTGCCACTGAACCTTATTGGAATCTGTTATGTTAATTTAAATATGTTGAAAGCAGATGGGTTTACTGACCCATCCAAAGGAAATTGTGTAGACAGCAGCTATCTCTGACGTAACAAAAGAAGCTCTAAGTCCTAAATCTTAGAATTCAGTTTAGACGCTTGGCTATCTGCCCTTAGCCTGATAATTTTTTAGAGTGGAATTTGGCAGAAAAGGTTAGATTTTTCTTTTCACTTAGGTAATTTTGGTAGATGTTTACAGAGCAAATCTGTTTTCTGTTTAACAACTCATACACATTTTCGTGTCAATTGTGATTCAAATTGTAGCAGCTCTCATCCCACTTTCTCCCTGTTTCTTGTGTTCATTCCTTCTTTCTGTCCCTGCCTGTCCTCTGAACTTTGTCTCTGGGCAAACGCTGCCCTCTTGATCTCAAATGGCTGCTGCTGCTTAGAAGGGCTTACCTCTCTGGTGTTATAGTTCACCTTAGAGACCTGTCTACTATTTGACTGATAGTTGAGCTTTGGGGGTGAGATAAATTCAAAGCTTGAAGAATGATTTAGGGCCACAGTCTTAGGAGTTCCATCAGCCTCTATCTGACCATTACACCTGGTCTTTTTTATGATTTTGGATTTTGTTCTACAATTTCCACCCACTCTGTCCAGCACATTTTATTGTGACCTCTTGGACACCATGTAGTTCTTCTTGGACTTGGGGTAGTAGATAAGAGGCTGGAGTTTGCTTGGTCTGTTCTTTGGATTCATTTCCTTGCATCTTCGACTCCACATTTCTTCTGGGCAGGGATATACCAGTTGTTGTAAAGAGCTGTTGAGTCATTCTGACCCATAGTGACCCTGTATAGGGTTTCCAAGGAGCAACTGGTGAGCTTGACCTTGCAGTTCAAACCGACTGCAGTCTAGCACATTAACCCACAGCACCACACCAGGAGTCCAGTAGTTGCATCTTACATAACCACCCAAATAGGCTATAGAACATTTCCTTTGTAGATTATGTTGTGCCATTTGATCTTGATATATCATGAGAATATGATCCTGAGCCCATAGGCTCCATGATTCTCCATCAAGGCGTTTGGCTATGTCTTAAGATGTTTTGTAACTTTGCCCCCTGTATGCTCCACCACATTCGTGCTGGACAGGTGAGCACGTGTAGAAATATCCTCTGTCAAACCTCTATGAGGATAAGTCAAAGAGTATTGCTACAAAATCACAAAAAACTTTATTAAACACAATTTTCAAATGTGAAGGTATTTATTGACATATTGGATAAATATGAAGGTGGTGTTTCCATCTCTCTAACCCTTCCCTCAAGAATATTAAGCACTGCCCAGTTATGCACCATCTTCACAGCTGTATTTGAGACCATTTCTATTTCCACCGTCAAGTCATCTCGGGGTGGGGTCTCCCTGTTTTTCAGTGGCCCTCTACCAAACATGCTTTTCCAGGAATTGATCCCTCCTGAAAACATGTGAAACGGATTTGTTCTTCTGGGAGCCCATGGTACGTACGGTATTCTTTGACAAAACTATAATTCAAATGCATCAATTCTACTCCCCTCCTCATTCATTGTCCAACATGCATATGTTGTTGTTGTTATGTACCGTGGAGTCGGTTCCAACCCATAGTGACTCTATGTACAGGGTTTCCGAGGCTGTAAATCTTTGCAGGACCAGAAAGCCTCATCTTTCTCCCACACTTAAGGCTGTATTATTTGATTTTCATCAGTAAGGCCTTCCAGTCTTTTTCGCTTTCAACAAGCAAGGTTGTGCCATTTGCTTATTGCCAGTTAACAAGACTGTGAGTGAAAACCTATGTAGAGTTGCTATGAGTCATAATTAACAACACTTAACAACAACAAATTAGCCTTCAGATAAGCCCTGGACCACAAGTCAGTTTGAACAGCAAAGTCGGCTCTTCAAACTCATCAGCAGCTTCCTGGAAACCCTATGAGTCGGAACCGACTCGATGGCACTTAACGACAATAACAATGAGTCTTACTCCAGTCCTGATGCCGTGTTCTTCATACAGTCCAGCTTCTCAGATTATTTGCTCAGCACACAGATTGAATAAGTAGGGCGAAATGATACAACGCTAATGCACACCTTTACTGATCTGAAACCACTCAATATCCCACTATTCTGTTAGAGCGACTACCTCTTGGTTTATGCACAGGCTCTTTGTAAGCACTATTTATTGTTCTGGAATTTCCATTCTTCTAAATGTCATCCATTATGATCCACAGAAGTCAAAAGCTTTCACATAGTCAATAAATTACAAGTACGCATCTTTGTGGTATTCTCTGCTTTCACCAAGATCCGTGTGACATCAACAATGACATCCCTTGTTCCATGTTCTCTTCTGAATCTGACTTGAATTTCTGTTATCTCCTTGTCTATAGGCTGCTACAACCATTTTTGAATTATCTTTGGCAAAATTTTACTTGTATGTGATACTAATGACATTGCTCAATGATTTTTGCATTTCATGTAGTCACCTTTCTTTGGAATGGGCACAAATATTAATCTCTTCCAATCTCTTGGCCAGGTCATCCAAATTTCTTGGCATAGGTGAGTGCGCTCCTCCACCATTTCGTCAGTTTTGGGAAGCATTCCAATCTGTATCCCATCAATGCCTTCAGTACAGCTTAGACTTTTCTTTCAATACCATCCGTTCTTAATTACATTCTACCTCCTGAAATGACTGAACATCAACCAGTTCTTTTTGATACACCATCTTCTTTTGATGCTTTCTCATTTGTTCCATATTTTGCCCCTGTTGTTGCTGTTGTTAAGTGCTGTGGAGTTGGTTTTGACTCTCAGCGACAACCATGGTGAGTTTGAACTGCTGCCCTTGTGGTCCAGTACTTATCCTACTGTGCCACACCAGGTCTTCATTTTGCCCTAAGAATCCTTCAATATTGCTACTCAGGGCTTGAATTTGTTCTTTAGTTCAAGAAATGTTGAGTGTTGTCTTCCTGTTTGGTTTTCTAACTTCAG
>NW_006408572.1:14843585-14860210 GCF_000296735.1 Chrysochloris asiatica
TATGTGTTCCACTTAATTTTTGATGACTTCAATTTTGCTGGTTAGTACTTCATTCCAATTATCAATGGATGTTTGTTGTCTCTTCTAATTTTGAATTATATTCCACCAGCAAATGATAGTCCAAGTTTTGCTCCGTCCACATCATTAAAGTCGACTCTATTTTGAGGAGGCAGCTCTTCCTCAGTCTATTTTGAGTGCTTTCCAACCTGAGGGGCTCATCTCCTGGCATTGTATCAGCCAATGTTTCACTGCCATTCACAATGTTTTCAGTGGTTAATCCTTTAGAAATGGATTACCTATTTCTTCTTCCTAGTCTGTTCCAAGTCTGGAAACTCTGCTGAAACCTGTCCACTATGGGTCACCCTGCTAGTATTTGAAACACAAATGGCGTAGCTTCCGACATCAAAGCAGCATCCACGTCATCACAGTACATCAAACTTGTGGGTGCTCTTTGATTTACGCTACATCAAAATGGTGGTATTGGCATTCTTGGGGACCTGATGTTCTTTTTAAATGTTCTCTTTGAGTTCTGGGAACAAAAAGGTGGGAACAAAAAAATGATCAGGGCTGGAGGGTGGATAGGGTAAGTTTTCCTAACAAAATTCTTATAGCATAGCCTTTGTTACCTGGGGCAAGTAAGCAGGTACATTGTGGAGCTAGAATAAAATTCCTTGGCACAACTTTCCTGATGTGTTCCTCACCAATGCACTTTTCAATTTTCTTAAAACTTCTTTATAACCAAGCGACATGATTATACTTGATCCCTTGAGAAAAACTATCAAGATTACCCCTTTGGAATGTCTCCAAACAGTAACTACAACCAGACTGACTTCTCGGCCTTGAATTTAACCAGCACAGCTCTTTGGAAGCCACTATTTTGATTGTACCTTGCTCTCTGGATCATGTTGGTCAATCTGAGTCTTGTCCCCAGTTAGGATTCATTCCATAAAATCATCTTCGTTAGTCTAATGTATCTGTAAAGATTTAACAATCTCTCTGAGCTAGCTGATCGTCATCCAGTGCTTTCTGGCAGCCATCAAGTCAAGAGCTTGTTGCCGTTAACTGTTTTATATTTTTCCTGTCGGTCTTTCTTTCAAGAAGTATCTTCTGTTCTTCTAGTCGCTCCAGGTTGGTCTGCTTGTCCTTTCAAGTAGAAATTTCCCATCTCAGAAGATTCTGGGTGAGGTTCAGGATTCCACCTATGGTCTTATGTATTGCAGAGGCTCCACAGGAAGCCTCCCTCACTGGGCACGCTGTAGCCCCATTTGAGGTATTTCAATCAGTTATAGGCAGAAGATGGACTTACAAGCTTTCTATGGTGATATTTCTGGCTATTCCTTTCTCTCCCCCTCAAGTGTCTATTTTATAATGGTATGCCAGGGAAACCAAGATTCAAAAGACAGCCAAACATCTTAACATTAATTCCCCCCTTTTGCCCATTCCAACCATGTCTCAATCCCTACATCCCAGAACCCTGTTTTTCCAAAGTTGTGCAAGCATCATACCTCTGTCCTGCTTAGCCCATGCAAACCTGCCTAATTGTTTTCCCACCCGCCATGTTCTTCCATTCCCCTCCCCCTTCTTGTGAATTGCCCCCTTCCCTAGCACCCAAACTATCCTGTGTCTATTCCCTACCATGTGCTCCACCTTCCCCTCCCTCCCCTCATCCTATCCCCCACATCCCCGTAACCAGCTAAGAATCACCCCTCCCCGCCCTTTAGTCTTTTACAGTAGTGGTCCTATTCTGTGGATATTCTTAGTATCTTCTTGGTGGTTGCCATGAAAATGATACAGGAATCCTTATGTTTGCTGCAACCTACTTTAACTT
This sequence comes from Chrysochloris asiatica, assembly GCF_000296735.1. Lineage (NCBI taxonomy): Eukaryota > Metazoa > Chordata > Mammalia > Afrosoricida > Chrysochloridae > Chrysochloris > Chrysochloris asiatica. The sequence goes on from NW_006408572.1 coordinate 14,845,414, forward strand.
AATACCAATGAGCTCAAATACTAAGTACAAGTAATATGCAAGATTGTTGTTGTTGTTGTTAAGCTGAGTCGATTCTAACCCTGTATAGGGTTTCTTAGGAGTGTCTGGTGAGTTTGAACCACTGACCTTGCAGTTAGCAGTCTGACCCATAGTGAACCTGTATAGGGTTTCCAAGGAATGGCTGGTGAGCTTGAACTGGCGACCTTGTGGTTCAAACCAACCTTGTGGTCAATTGTTTATCCTACAGTGTCACACCAGGACACCACATACAACATTAACACACTTAATTTCAAATCCTTATTCTTTCCTTCCTCCCTATGTCTCTGTTGTTAGATCACACGTCACACCTTTATACATTTTGTGTCTGTTTTTGACAAATTTGCATTTATTATACAGAGTCCTAGTATGGTGCTGTGCGTTTAAGGCACTGGACTGCAAAGTCGGTTTTGAACTGCAAGGTCAGCGGTTCAAACTCACCAGCCGGTCCTCAGAAACCCTACACGGGGTCGCTATGGGTCGGAACCTACTTGACGGCACTTAACAACCTACAGTTGATATTACGGAGCTTGTGGCGCTTAATAATAAACTCCTTACCCTCTTAAGTTTATAATAATCTATGATTGATACACTAAAATTACAAGTCATTTCATTTTCCCATGCCATTACCTTTATTTTAATTTTTAGTCATCTTCATTCTGTTAGCATGATCGGATAGTTGTCTGACGTTCTTTGCTATCCCTCTAAATTCTGCTAGAGGGAGCTCTAACCATGTGTTTCTTCCAGCATGTACGCACTACTTTTTTCAGCTTTCTAGAGTTAATGGGCCCTTATGAGTCACAGCCAACACCACCACCACCAGACCTGGTTTGGAGGGGAGTGCTTTTCCTTTTGAGTGAGTTAGCCGATCTGGGGATATTTTCAGTCTGTCCTTCACTCTTTCTTAATTGATATCAGCCTCTACTCTGATTTCAAAGCCCCCTTAGTATATTCAAAAATATTTTCAAGTGGAATGTGCACTTTTGTTTTGAAGGTAGTATTCCAGTCCTTTCTATCTCTCTTTTTTTGTCTGAAGGTTTCAGGTCTTTTAATGCAGGTAAATTACAATTATCCAGCATAATGGGTTTCTTCTGTTTGGGCGGTTTGGAATTATTAAGGGCTGCCTCTTTCCCACCTCTTTCCTTCTCCCCTCATCCATTCTCTCCTTGTTCCATGTGGTTGTTGTTGCTACGTGCTGTCGAGTTGGTTCTGACTCATAGCAACCCCTGTATAGGGTTTCTGAGGAGCAGTTGGTGGGTTTGAACTGCCGATCTTATGGTTTGCAGTCCAGTACTGATCCTACAGCGCTACACCAGGCGTGGAGGTGGGGTAAAGCCAGTGTTTGCCTTCAGTCCCAGGATTTTTCTGTTCCTCAGGCCGCTCCTTCCACCATACTGTGACCAAGGCAGTGAACTGCCGGTGAGAGCCTCGCGAGTTGCTCACCTTTGTGTCTTTGTACAGGGCACTTCTGTTCCTCTACCTTGTCCATGACTAGCTCAGCTTTACTGAATGGTGGTGGGTTTCCAGGGTGACAAAGAAAAATAAAACCTCTTCTAACTTAGTTGCTTCTTTCCTCCTTTAATACATGACCTGTTGCTTTAACTTTTGAGTTGGTTTCCATGCTTCTACATCAGGGCTTTTAGCTCCTTGCAGTGCTAATTTGCTAGTTTTTTCTTTCTGTTTGTCTCCACATTGGTGTGTTGAGTAATCGTTGGGCTGCTGATCACAAGGTTGGTGGTTCAAGCCCACCAGTCACTCTACTGGAGAGAGATGAGGCTGTCTGCTCCCGTAAAGAGTCACTGTTGCTATGAGTCAGACTTGACTTGGTGGCAATGAGTTTTAGTGAGATAATTGTTGTGGAGGTGTTCAGAAGTATTTCTGCTCAGGCCGCCATTTTGGTTTCTTCTTCTTCTGAGGTGGTCTTGAAGGTCAGTAAATGGTTGACTTAAAAAAAAAAATCCTCTGTACTGAGAAAAATATATATTCTTGAATTGTTCGATGCAGAATTCTATATATGTTTAATAGGCCAAGCTTGTTCATTTGTTGCTTAGGTCTTTCATGTTTGCTGATTTTTGTGTTTGTTTAGTTTATTATCAATTACCAAGAGAGGTGACTTGAAATCTTCTACTCTGCTGGTGAATGGAGAGTATACGTTTTTGGAACATTAGAATAATTGAGCCAGGCCTTCAAGGTAGCCTCGACAAGAATTTAAAATCTAAAGCAAGCAATAAGAAGGAAATAATAAAGATAAGAGCAGAAATTAGTTTGGTAGAATACAAAGACAAATGTAATAGGGAAGATCAATAAAGGCTATAGTTATTTCTCTGAAATTCCTAAGGAAAAGATAAACCCTAGGCATCAATGGGCTAAAGCGTGGCAACAATTGTAAGGTTGGCCCAGGATTGGGCAGTGTTTCATTCTGTTGTGCAGAACGCTATGAGTCGGTACCGAGTTGATGGCACCTAACAACAACAACAACAACAAGGCAAAATTCATATTTATGTATAAAGAAAACAAGAGTTTGAACAATATTAGGATTGAATAGGGGATTATGAATAGACTTGCTGTGAAATGAAACATAATAGAAAATTATGAAAAAACTTGAAAACATCAAGGAAATGCAGAAATACAGATAGGAAAATGCATTTTACCAAAATTGATTCAAGAAGACATGCAATATGATTACTTGTGGTAGTCTGAGTCTACCAGAAAAAATGTTTGCTTGTGTTTAATTGACTACGCAAAGTCATTTGATTATGGATCATACACATTATGGATAACACTGGGAATTCTTAATTCCCTTGTAGACTCTGTACATAGACCAAAAGGCAATTCTTCAAACAGAACATGGGATACTGCATGGTAAAAAATCAGAAAACTCGTGTGTTGGTGTTGTATCCTTTCGCGATACATATTCCATCTGTATGCTGAATAATCTGAGAAACTGGACTATACGAAGAAGACCATGGCATCAGGATTGGAGGAAGGCTCATTCACAACCTGTGATATGCAGATGACACAAACTTGCTTTGTGAAAATGAAGAGGACTTGAAGCACTTACTGATGAAGATCAAAGACTACAGCCTTCAATATGGATTACACTTCAACATAAAGAAAACAAAAACTTTCACAACTGGACTAATAAGTATATCATGATAAACAAAGAAAAGATTGAAGCTGCCAAATATTTTACTTGAATCTACAATCAGGGCCCATGGAAGCAGCAGTCAAGAAATCAAATGACGTGTTAATGTTGAGCTCATCTGCTGCAAAGGACATTTTTAAGGTTGTTGTTGTTGTTAAGTGCTGTCAAGTCAGTTCTGACCCATAGCGACCCTGTGTAGGGTTTCCAAGGAGTGGCTGGTGAGCTTGAACTACCGACCTTGCAGTTCAAGTCGGCTTTGCTATCCAGCAGCATTAACCCACAGCACCACACCAGGACTCCTATTTAAAGGCAAAATAGTGACATTGAGCACTAAGGCACCCCTGAGCCATTTGAATGATGGTGTTGGAAAAGAATGTTGAATATACCATGGACTCCCAGAAGAATGAACAAATGTGTCTTGGAAAAAGTCCAGTTAGAATGCTCCTAAGAATCAAGGCTGGTGAGATTTGATCTCACATACTTTGAATATGTTGTTAGGAGGAATCATTTCCTGGAAAAGAACATTATGCTTGGTAAAGTAGAGATGGTGAGAGAACAAGAGGAAGACCCTTAATGGAATGGGTTGACCCAGTGGCTGTAACAATGGGCTCAACCTTAGCAACAATTGTGAGGATGGGGCAGTGTTTCATTCTGTTGTACACAGGGCCACTGTGAGTCAGAAATAACTGGGCCGAACCTAGTAACAACCACATAGCTATTGAAGTCACGGAATCATTGAAAATATTTTTTAAAACCATACACAGATGCGTAAGTGGTCCTACTAAACATTTATGTGTCTCCCACTGGGGGCAACCCAAAACTCTAGAGAGATGCAAAAAGGTTCTGAGACGCCACCAACAGCAGAGGGATTGAGGAGAGAAATCAAAGCTTGGAGACATGATTATGCCTTGGTCAAAACTCTTAGAACTATACTAGAAAAAAGGAGCTCTGGTAGCATAGTGGTTACGAATCGGGCTGCGAACCTTAAGGTCAGCGGTTCGAAACTACCAGTCGCTCCGCGGGAGAAAGATGAGGCTTTCTACTCCCGTAAAGATTTACACCCTCGGAAACCCTGTACAGGGTCGCTATGGGTCGGAACCGACTCGATGGCACTTAACAACAACAACATACTAGAAAAAAAGCAATTATACTGGATGTAAAATGAAAACTGAGCCTCAAAAGCAAAAACACTTCCCCAGACTACCTGGAGGTAAATAAGGAAAGCAAAGCAGTTTCTGTGCTCTGATGATGGTGTTGTTAAAGACAGAGAAGCAAAGACAGCCCTGAGGTTGGACTTGCTGCTTCCAGGCATGAAGGCTTCAGTGTTGAGCACAGGGCTGGTCTCCCCGGGGGTTCTCACTTGATGAGAAGGGAGGTTCTTCGCCCCCATCCCAGTCACAATTCACTTTTCCACATGCAGGCTCTCCTTCATAGCTTCTCCAAGTCAAGTGTGGACACCTTGGAAGCTTCTCCAGCCTGTTATCCATTCTTCTCTCTGAGCAGTGATTCACACTGAAGTGCAGAGTTTTCAAGAGTTGAGCCTCTAGACTTAGACCACCTGGGTTTGAAGACGGGCTCATCACTTGCTAAGGTGGCTTTGAATTCCTCTGTCTCAATTTCCTCACCTTTAGCATGGAGTCCCTGGGTGGTGAAACTAGTTACACATTCAGCTACTATCAGAAAGGTTGGTGGTTCAAAACCACCAGAAGTGTTAAGCAAAAACTCTGGTTATCTGCTTCCGAAGGTCAAAAGCCCCCAAACCAAACCGATTGCCGTCAAGTTGATTCTGCCTTATGGAGATCACATGTGTTACAGAAGAGAGTTGTTCCATAGGATGTTCTTGGCTATAATCTTTAAGAAAGCAATTACTAGGCCTTTCCGCCACTGCCCCACCGGATAGATAGATTTGAACCTCCATTCTTTTGATTAGTAGCCAACCTTATCATGTTGTTGTTGTTGGTTTTTATGTGCCGTGGAGTCGGTTCCGACCCATAGCAATCCTGAACAGGGTTTCCAAGGCTGTAAATCTTTACGGGAGCAGAAAGCCTCATCTTTCCTCCCATGGAACAGCTGGTAGTTTTGAACTGCTGACCTTGTGGTTCGCAGCCCAATTCGTAACCACTACGCTACCAGAGCTCCTTAACCATGAAACCCTATGTTGTTGTTGTTGTTATGTGCCATTGAGTCGGTTCCGACCCATAGCGACCCTGTATAGGGTTTCCGAGGGTGTAAATCTTTACGGGAGTAGAAAGCCTCATCTTTTTCCCGCGGAGCAGCTGGTAGTTTCGAACCGCTGACCTTAAGGTTCGCAGCCCGATTCATAACCACTACGCTACCAGAGCTCCTTATATAGCTCAGTTATACTCTGAAGTACATGGGTCAGTATCAGCTTTATGGCAACTGATATAAGGTGGAGACAAAAACAATAACCCCTCATAGTATTTTGGTAAAGATTTAATGAAAAAATCCGTATGAAATGCCTACCACAGTGTCTGATAAATAAATGAACGGCGCTGTTAATAATCACTGCATAAAATGCAGCCAATCATTCAAGTTGCATTTACTCCATTGACCACTTGGGAGAGCCATAGACTTGTGAAGCAAAAATGTTCCAGGAAACATTTATTTTAGTTTAGATAAGAGAAGGAGATTTAAGGATCATCTAGATTCATTCCTCATTTTACGTTAGGGGAACTGGCCTTCCTTGTCCAAAGTATGTGAGATAAAGTCTCGCCATCTTGCGTCTAAAGAATATTCTGGCTGTACTTTTTCCAAGACAGATTTGTTTGTTCTTCTGATAATCTATGGTACATTCAATGTTCTTTGACAACACTGTGATTAAAATGCATACGTTTTCCTCTTTTTTTCCCCTAATTTATTGTCAATATTTCACCTGCATATGAAGTTATTGAAATACTATGGCTTGAGTCAGGCAAACCTTGGTCCTCAAAGCGATATCTTTGTTCTATAGCACTTTAAAGAGGTCTTGTGTAGCAGACTTATTTAATGCAATAGGTTATTTTATTTCATGTCTGCTGCTTCCATGAGTATTGATTGTGGATCCAAGCAAAATGAAATCGTTGACAACTTCAATCTTTCCTCCACTGATCATGATGTTATATATTGGTCCAGTTGTGAGGTTTTTCACTTTCTTTACATTCAGCTGTAATCCATACTGAAGGGTATACTCGTTGATCTTCCTCAAAGTATTTCAAGTTCTCTTTGCTTATAGCAAGCACTCTGTATCATTTGCATATCTCAGGTTGTTAATGAGTCTTCTTCCAATCCTGATGTCACATTCTTCTTCATGTAATCCAGCTTCTTGGATTATTTGCTCAACATACAGATTGAATTGTTGTTGTTAGGTGCCATTGAGTCGGTACCGACTAATAGCGACCCTTTGCACAACAGAACGAAACACTGCCTGGTCCTGGGCCAACCTCACAATTGTTGCCACACTTGAACCCATTGATGCTGCCACTGTACCGATCCATCGCACTGGGGGTCTTCCCCTTTTTCTCTGACCCTTCACCTTACCAAGCATGATATCCTTCTCCAGCGACTGGTCCCTTCTGTCAACATGTCTGAAGTATGAGAGACGAAATGTAGCCATGCTGGCTTCCAAGGAGCATTCTGGCTGTACTTCTTCCAACACAGATTGGTTTGTTCTTTTGGCAGACCATACAGAGTACTCTCAATATTCTCCTCCAACACCATAACTCAAATGCATCACTTCTTCTGCGGTCTATCTTATTCACTGTCCAACTTTCACATGCATAGGAGGTTAGTGAGAATACCATGGCTTGGGTCAGGCGAACCGTAATCTTCAAACTTACATTTTTTTTCTCTTGAACACTTTAAGGAGGTCTTGTGCAGCAGATTTGCCTAATGCGATACATTATTAGATTTCTTGACTGCTGTTTCTATGAGTGTTGATGGTTGATCTGAGAAAAATGAAGTCTTTGACAATTTCAATCCCTTCTCCATTTATATGTTGTTAAGTGCCGTCAAGTCGTTTCTGACCCATAGCGACCCTGTATAGGGTTAACAAGTAGTAGCTGGTGAGATTGAACCACTGACCTTGCAGTTCAAATGGCTTTGTAGGCTGGCGCATTAACCCACAGCGCCACACCAGAACTCCATTTATACAGATGTTATTATTGGTCTGGTGGTAAGGATTTTTGTTTTATTTACACTGAAGTGCAACCCATACCAAAGGCTGTGGTTTCTGATCTTCATAAATATTTTAAGTCCTCTTCACTTTCAGCAATCAAGTCCCCTTCACTATGTATCATCTGCATTGTGCAGGTTGTTAATGAGTCTTCCTTTAATGCTGATGCCACGTTCTTCTTCATATAATCCAGCTTCTTGGGTTACGTGCTCAGCCTACAGATTGAATAAGCATGGTGAAAGAATACAATCCCAGTGCACACCTTTCATAATTTAAAAAACATTCAGTGCTCCCTTGTTTTGTTTGGACAACTGCCTCTTGTTCTATGTACAGGTTCCTCATGAGCACAATTAAGTGTTCTGGAATACTCATTCTCCACAATGCTGTCCATAGCTTGTCATGATCCACACAATTGAAAGTCTTTGCATAGTTAATAAAGCACAGGTAAACATTTTTCTGACATTCTCTCCTTTCATCCAAGATTCATCTGATGTCAGCAATGACTACATTTGAATAAGTATGGTGAAAAGATACAACCCTTTCCTGATTTTAAACTGGTCAGTATCCCCTTGTTCGGTTCAAACAGCTGTCTCTTTGTGCAGTTTCCTTACGAGCCATGGTTTCTTAGCTCAGGTGCTCCTTACTCCTCAAAGTGACACTTTTGCTTTTGCTTTTGCTTTTGAGCAAGCACTTCAGAGTGGTCTTTTGTAGCAGATTTGCCTTGTTGCCTTGATAAATACACACCCAACTGGCATTACTTTCAGGAAACTTACTTGTACGCAGGTCCACGCACATAAAAACATGTTGTTGTAGTAGGTTCCCAAACCCTTCTTAGCCAGTCTCTGAATGTCTCTGCTTCATCTAGTCTTTGTCTCCCACTTGGCCCCTCAGCTTTGGGGCCACTAGTTTCTTAGGACTGCCATAACAAGATGGACTTAAAATAGCAAACATTTATTTTCTCATTTTTCTGGAGGACAGAGGTAGAATTCAGGGTGTTGGCAGGACTATGGTCTTTCCAAAGGCTCTGGGGAAAAGTCCTTCCTTGTGTTTTCCAGCTTCTGGTAGCCTGGGCGTTCCTTGATTTGTGTCAGCATAACTGCAGTTTGCTTCCTCGTTCACATTGAGATCTCTGTGTTTGGGTCTGTTCTCCTCTTTTATAAGGAAACTACTCATCTAGGATCAGGTCACAACCTACTCATGTTAACTGGTGGTGTGTGGTGGTGATGTGCCATGGAGTTGGTTCCAACTCACAGCCACCCTGGACAGGGTTTCCGAGGCTGTAAACCTTTACAGGAGCAGAGATTCTCATCTTTCTCCTGCTGATCAGTTAGTAGTTTCGAACCGCTGACCTTGAGGTTCGCAGTCTGATTCGTAACCACTAGTAACATCCTTAAAGACCCTATTTCCGAATAAGGTCATGTCTAGAGATGCCAGGAGCTAGGACTTCACTGTATTTTTTGAGGGGGACACAATTCAACCCACACCGTCTCATTGACCTCCTTACGGTTCCCATGGAATGTTCTAGGAAGATTCTCACTGTAGTGCCTTTACCTCTTGCCTTCAGTGTTCTGATCCCAGATATCTGTAAAGCTCCTCCTTCACTTCTTTACTCATACCTTCACTCACACGTCATCTTTTCCCTCATCATTCTTTTTAGCTTTGCCACCTCCTTCCACCGACTCTTCCTTTCCCCTTCCCATGCTATGATTTTTCTCCACAGCACTTGTAACCCAAGATTCTCTCTCTATTGACTTTTATTTTGGTCAGTGTCTCTCTCCATCTCTTAGAATGTTAGCTCCCTAAGGACAGGGATTCCCATTGGTTTTGTTCATTGCCAGATACCCCAGTGCAGAGAAGGCTGAAAGATACACATTTTGAAATATTCAGTATGAAAAAGGTGAGACAGAAGATGAGTCAAATGGTTTTGACTTTCCTCTTTCTGTTTAATTTTGGGCAAGTCACTGAGTCTCTTGTGGTGTGGGATCATGTAGCTGAGTCTCCTCATTTTATAGATGAAGATGGAAGGGTCTCTTCTTACTATACAATTTTGATGTAATGAGTTCAGATCCTGTGGATATTGACACAATAGAGCTCAGATATTGCTCAGATATTGCTCAGTTATTATGGGGGTTTCTGGGCACTGCAAATGGCTAACACACTTCCCTGCTGATCAAAAGACTGAATACTCAAGTCCACTCAGAGGCACCTTAGAAGAAAGGTCTTCCAAAAAATTAGTCATTAAAAAACTCTATGGAGCTTGGTTCTACTCTGACACACTTGGGATCTCCATGAGTTGGAGGTGATTCAACAGCAACTGGTAATTAGTATAGTTATGAAACTTTGACTATAGTTATGACTATTGGCTAGCAGCGACACTGGCCATGACACAGGGGTAAACTAGGCAGACAGAAATCCAACATGCAGGAAATGTCTGGAGATGGCTGGAAAGCAGGTCAGACAGGAAGAGAAAAGTTCCTGAGGCATAGAGTGAGAAAGAAAGCGAGAAAGAGGTTGGTGCCATGTTTGGAGGGATTTGTCTTCAGGCCAAAGTCCAAACTCCTTAGCCTGGAATTCCATGGGGGGAGGCACCATTAATTTTGAAGAGGAAAAGATCCAAGTAGTAGTTTAGAAAGACTAATCTATTCAGGATGGATTAGAAGGGAGTGCGTCTGGAGTCAGGGGCCAACTCAAAGACTGTTAAAAATGTTTAAGTCTCAGATGATAAGGCCCTGGACTAGAATGTGTGTAAGTTACAATGCACTAAAAAAATGAAAGAAAACATTTAAAATCCATTGTGAGGGAAAATTGGAACAAGCCTTGGCACTAGAAAGGCAATAAAAAGAAATAAAAGGTCTCCAAATCAGAAAGGAAGAAGTAAAACTATCTCTGTTTTCGGATGACGTGATTTTATATATATATAAAAAAACCCAAGAAGTTCTACAAAAAAGCTACTAGAGCTAAGAAAGTTAGCAAAATTGCAGAGTACCATAACACACAAAGATCAGTTTCTAACAATTTCATTTACAATAACATCTAAGAGAATAAAGTACCTACTGGTATGGTGCTGTAGGATTAAACTCTGGGCTGCTAACTACAAGGTTGGTGGTTCGAATTCACCAGCTGTTCATTGGAAGCCCTATGCAGTGCCGGTATGAGTTGGAACCGACTTGACAGCGCTTAGCAACAACAACAGGAAGGTGAAAGGCTAGTTGGTACACTGAAAATGACACAAAATGTTTGAAAAAAAGGGGAAAAAAAAAGGAGACTTAAATAATTGGGAAGACAGCCTGTGATCATGAACTGGAAGACTTACTATAGTTAAGAAACAAGGCTTCAAACTGGTTCAGTAACTGACGTAGTAAACAAGGGCTACATATATGTTGCATAGCAACCAAATTTGTTGCCCACAGTATGTTGATTAGAGTAGGAAAGAAACAGCTGTTCTCTGCCCAAAGATAGCAGCCAACTGTGCTGATTTCAGTGAATGTTGTTCTCCAGATTCCTGCCAATAATGTTGCTCTGCACAAGTCCTGCTACAGTCCTTCCTTCTAATGTGGGAGATTGGATTATTGGCAAGACTCTATTATCCAAAACAATCTATATACATATTCAGTGCAATTCTTTTGAAAACTTCAAGAGCCTTCTTGGTGGAAAAGGATAATAAATTTGATCAAATTCATATGGAATTACAAAAACAATATTAAAGGAGAAGAAATAGTGGGAGTTCTCATTCTTTCCAATTTCAAAACTTACTACAAAAAAAAGCATGATGATGCTATCTATAAAGATAGGGATATAGATCAATGGAATAGAATTGGAAACCCCAAAATGGACCTGTATATCTATGAAGAATTGACTTTTGACCAAGATGCCAAGTCCATTCATGGAGAAAAATAGCCTTTTAACAAATGGTGCTGTGTGGGGTAGCTGGATTTCCACATGCAATATAATGGTGTTGGACATCAACCTCACAGATTATACTAAAATTAACTGAAAATGGGATAATGATCGAATGTAAGAGCTAAAAATATGACACTCTTAGAAGTAGGCATAAGAGTAAATATTCATGATTTTGAAATTTTCAATGGATTCTTAGAAATGACACCAAAAGAATGAGTAACAAAAGACAAAACAGATAAATTATGCTTCATGATGTTATTGGTCCACTTGGGAGGCATTTTGTTTTCTTTACATTGACTTGTAATCCATACTGAAGACAATAATGTTTGGTCTTCATAAGCGAATGCTTCACATCCTCACTTTCAGGAAGTAGCGTTGTGTCATCTGTATATTGAAGGTTGTTAATGAGTCTTCTTTCACCCTGTTGCCACATTCTTCCCTTTATGTCTTCTTGGATTATTTGCTCAGCATATAGATTAAAATGTTGTTGTTGTTAAGTGCCTTTGAGTCAGTTCTGACCCATAGCGACCCATATATGGTTTCCAAGGAGCAGCTGGTGAGCTTGAACCCCCGACCTTGCAGTTCAAAGAGCTTTGCAGTCTGGTGCATTAACCCACAGCGCCACACCAGGACTCATAGATTAGAATAAGTATGGCAAAAGAATACAACCCCGATGCACACATTTCCTGCTTTTAAACCACTCACTATCCTCTTGTTCTGTCTGAATGGCTGCCTCGTGGTCTATGTATAGGTTCTGCATGAGCACAACTATGTGTTCTAGAATTCTCATTCTTTAAAATATGATCCATAGTTTGTTATGATTCATACAGTAAAATGCATTTGCATAGTCAATAAAACACTAGTAAACATCTTTCTGGTATTCTCTGCTTTCAATCAAGATCCATGTGACACTGGCAATGACATGCTTTATTTTGTGTCTTCTTCCTAATCTGGCTCAAATTTCTGGTAGTTCCCTGTTGATGTCTCCTGCAACCTTTGAAAAGTGATCTTCAGCAAAATTTCACTCATGTGTGATATTAATGATAGAAAAGGAGGAAATAATCCCTAACTCCTTCTATGAGACCAACATTAATTACTCTGGTAACCCAAACCAGGCATCTCATGATCCTAGATACAATTCCTTAACAAAATGTCATTGCTGTTCAGTGCTGTGTATATAGTGACCCTTTGTACAACGGAACAAAACATTGCCTGGGCCTGCACCAGCCTCACAATTAATGTTTGAGCTCTTTGTTCCTGCCAGTGTGTCAATCCACTAGCTAAATGGCAGACAAAATGTTAGCAAACAGAAGCCAGCAATATATTAAAGGATATCATACCATGACCAATTGGGGCTTTATTTCAGGAATGCAAAATACATTAAAACACTTGATAAGCAATCAATGTCCTCTACCTTATTAACATACGAATGGAAAGAAAACAATGAAAATTCTTATCTAAGAAGAAAGTGTATATGATCATCTTAATAGATACAAATGCATTTGGTAAAGTTCAATATTCATTCATGATCAAAGCAGATGAGGAACACCCGCCTGTATGGGCACAGAGATGGAAGAAAGAGGCTGGTGGCTCCAGGACTGGGAAACAGGAATTTATGAAGGGCTTACTTGCAAGATGAGGTCCAGGGCTGCTGCAGGGCAGACTCAAGTAAGTCTCTGAACCTCCTAGTGGGCAGGCAGAGGCGCCAAACCCAACAATGGTGGTGGTGGCTGTATGCCGTGGAATTGGAACTGACTCATAGCGACCCTCTACAGGGTTTCCGAGGCTGTAAATCTTTAGGGGAGCAGAAAGTCTCATCTTTCTCCCACGAAACAGCTGGTAGTTTTGAACTGCTGACCTTAAGGTTCGCAGCCCGATTCATAACCACTACGCTACGAGAGCTCAGGGTTTTTATGGCCTGAGTGAACCAAGGTGACTCTATGCTAGGACCCCAGACCTCCAAGGCCACTCCAGCAAGTATTGCCTAAGAGTGATTTAGTATGTAGAAGTGAGCTAGCAGAAAGCAAGAACATAGTCTTAATTTGGCCTTGCAAAATCCTATTCCCCTGCAGTCCACCCCTTGAGGTTGGGTCTTACAATCTGGTGCACGCTTCCCTCCCCTATTTCTGCAAGATTCTCTGAGGGGAGTTGTTAAAGTCCGGTAGGTAGGGACGGCAGGGTTGCTGTAGCTGAAGGAACAGACAAAACAATAACATAGGCAAACATAGCAAAACAATCCTACACTCAGGAAAAGGCCAACACCCAGCAAGAACCCTTGCCAGCTAGAAGAGAAGGAGGAAAACTAGGTGTCCACAGCAGACCAGCCATCAAGTGTGTCCAGGGCCTCTGCTAGTCACTGCTTCTTTATGTGCCCTAATTGATCAGTAATGTTCTAGTGGTAGCCTGGTACAACATTCATTTTTACCTGCAGCAGCACATTGTTGTTGTTGTTAAGTGCCGTCGAGTCGATTCTGACCCATAGCTACCCTGTATAGTGTTTCCAAGGAGCTTCTGGTGACCTTGAACTGCCGACCTTGCAGTTCAGACAGCTTTACAGTCTGGCGCATTAGCCCACAGTGCCACACCAGGACTCATAATGGTAGCACAACCCCCTACCCCCACCCCCCTTGAATGCTGTCGTCAGAATGTCTGGAGTCCTCTCATTCTCCAGCACTACCTTTTTCATCTAGCTGGTCTGGGCAGTTAATAGTCACAAGATTTTCCTGCCGTCACTCAGGGCCTGTTTGGTAAAACTGGTCGAACCTTCAGTTTCCCCCATGATTTCCACAGAGCCAAGGGAAGGAACAAAAACAGTTAAAAGGTCATCATACCAGGCATCATACATACACTCTGCTTGGTCCACCTGGCTTCTACAATGCGGGAATTCCGAGGTTTTGGTATAAACTCCCTAACGGTTTCTATAGCATAGGGCAGTCCTAAGGTGGAGCACCCTGTTAAATCAGATGGCAACCAGGACCCCAAAGGGAAGAAAGCAAAGGAGGACGTACCTATGGTCGGAAAGCTTTCCCCTCCAGGGGTGAGGCAGGGCCTGACTTAGACATCGTCCCAGATTAGGTTTACTCTACAGGCTGCCCCAGGGAAGTCATTTGAGGGCTTGTGAGTAAAGTCCCCTGTTTTGGAGACTTTACTCATAACCGCTTCCATCCCAGGCGCCATTTTCTCAGACCAGGTGAAGGATGACTGTGGAAATCTTCCACATAGCAGGTTCCCTCTGGTCTCTTAGTGCCTCTTCTAGAGGGATGAAGAAACCAATCCCCTCAGGGGCTGGGGAAGCCCCAACAAGCACACAGATGACTTCACATCCCCAGCCATGGCCTGGGACTATAGGGCAGCATCTGATTCTCAGCTATCCATTCAGGCACATTGTGACTTACAGAGCGTGTACCCTGGCAATGATCAGTCCTTCAGGGCTTTCCGTCTGGAACACCCAATGTTTGCAGCCCTTTTATTGCAGTGGTCTGGTTTGCTTATTTGCATGGGTTAAGCTGGTAGCCCGGAGTGCAGGTGAGGCACTGTAGAATAAG
>NW_006408572.1:14860690-14861225 GCF_000296735.1 Chrysochloris asiatica
ATCAACAGTCAGTCTGTTACTGGCTGTGTTCCCTTATGTGTTCAGGATTGTGGGGCATTGGTGTGAGTATATGAGGCAACTTCGTACAGAGGCCACCAAATCACTATACTTTACTGTTACGCCTACCTTTTGGGCTATTTTCCAACCAATACAGGCATTGAGTGTTGGCTTTTCTGGTGAATCCAGTGGGCAGTTTCCCCATCTGAATGTGGTAACTTGTGTTACAGCATCTGTTTTTTGGTTTTACGGTAGGGGAAGAGGCGAATGGACTGTGATGTGAAAAACAGGTCAACCTCTGACGTTTATAGGTGATCCTACATGTTATGGTCTAGGGCTTTGTCTCACAGAACCTTGTCCATTACTGTCCCTTGTTCTTTATGTCACCTACATCATTAACACTGGTTAAAGGTTCAACTGCAGACAATAGAATCATGTATGTAGGAAATTATCCGAAATGCACAAGAAAGCTACAAGAACTAATGAATAAGTTTGGCAAGATCACAGGTTACAAGATAAATATTAAAAAAAAAAAAAA
>NW_006408572.1:14862555-14864395 GCF_000296735.1 Chrysochloris asiatica
GTTTTTATTGTGGATTGAGTGAAAGTTTACAGGGCAGATCATCAGTTTTACATTCAACAAATCATACACCTTGTTTCATTACAATGGTTATAATCCTCTCCATGTACCATCAGTCAACAGTATTTCTCTCTATTCACTTAGCTCTTTAAAAAATAAAAACAAAAGCCAAACACTCAGGCATATATAATAATTTACATCTCCAAAGGGCACATTCTGCAATTCTGCCTCCTGGCCACCAGCTCTTAGTCCCTCTCTTCCCATGGATCTAGAGTCCTCAGCTGCTCCCCCTCTCCATGCCCCCATCTCTGCCTCCGTCTCTGGCATCCCTGCTTCTCTGGATAAGGTTCCATATTCTGCTTCTTGATAGTCCTAGGGTCCTCTGTTTCTGGACTCTAAGACTAACTACTCCACTGTTTTTGTTACAAAACTTCTACCTTTACAATTATGACAGCCTTAATTAGTCATGATAACAATTATTCACTATTGAATCATAAGAATCTTTTCCCCAGAGTCATCTAGACAAGATGAAAACTATCCAGTGGGGAACACCATCTTGAAACCTTGTAAGCCAGTCACTTCATGCCTTTATCACCCCCTCAGTTTAGGTAACCAATGTCTAAGTTGTCCATCCCTATCTACCCTGTATACAGAGGGGATAGAATTGATACTTGATGTGAAGACTCCTTCCCTCTCTGTTTGTATTTAGAGTAACAACCTCTCTGAGTGTAGGTCAGGTTCATCAAATTGTAACAATTTACGCTTGTTTCCTTTATCAAAAATTTTTTAGTTTAATTTTTTTTTTTTTTTTTTTGGTAATCTTCCTCTAGTTAAGTTCAAATGGGTGCTATCTGCAAGTTTGGGCATTCTTGTGCATTTCCCCTCACTTCATATCACCTGGATGCTTCACTCTCAGATCTAGCCCTCTGTGGCTATGTCCTTGTCCATGGGCTCAAGTGTTCTCAGGTCTCAACACACTTTGGACCAACCAGCCCTTCCTCTTCTCTCTCTCATCTCCAGGTCAACAGGATTCAATGGACTGTGGTTGAACTCAGCTCATTTCTTCATTGCTGCCTTTCTGCCTTTGTCACTCACCAGTAGACCAATTTGGTTGCCAGCAAGCTTACATGCTTGTTTGTGTGTTCCCTTTGAGTTTCAGTCTTAGAGGGGAGTTTATCTTGAAGGAACTTGATTGCTAGCCTTGATGTCTTCCTGGTGAATAGCTTGCTCATTCTTGTAGTAGCCAGTCATGCTGACATTTTTGTTTTGGGTTTTTCCAGATGATCTTTCTTTGAAGATGTATCTTCTGTTGCTCTAGCTGTTCCAGGCTGGTCTGCTTGTCCTTGCTAGTGGGAATTTCCCACCTCATAAGGTTCTGGATGGCACTCCGGATTCCACCTAAGGTGCTATAATCTGCAAAGGATTTCTAAGAGGCCTATTTCACTGGGCAAGTTCTAGAACCCCTTTGAGACATTCCAATCAGTTATAGGCTGAAGATGGGCTTACAAGTTTTTTGTAACCATGTTTCCCAACATTCCTTTCTATCCTACTCAAGTGTCTATTTTACAATAGTAGGCAAGGGAAACTAATGCTCATAAGAGAGTCAAGCATTTTAGTATTATTTCCCCTCTTCAAGCTATGCCTAGATCCCTGTATCACAGAGCTCTGTTGTTCCAAGTTTGAGCATGTATCACATGTCCCACTTAGGCCATGCAAACCTGTTTCAGTGTTCCCCAATCTATCTTGTTCTTCCACCTCCTCCCCCTTGTTGTATTATCCTCCCCAACATATGAACTAAACCCCCCACCCCAACCCCATTGTTTTGGTTACCTTATATTCCATT
>NW_006408572.1:14866290-14867203 GCF_000296735.1 Chrysochloris asiatica
TTGAATTAGAAAACAATGGATTTCTTGCTTTTGCTACAAATTCCCCTAGCTGTAAACCTTTCAACCTTCTAAATATTCCTTTATATGTGGTTCAGAGTTCTGGCACCATCCCTTGAGCCTTCTTGGTCTGGTATTCTGTATTGTTGCTG
This sequence comes from Chrysochloris asiatica, assembly GCF_000296735.1. NCBI lineage: Eukaryota > Metazoa > Chordata > Mammalia > Afrosoricida > Chrysochloridae > Chrysochloris > Chrysochloris asiatica. Next base: position 14,866,440 of record NW_006408572.1, read on the forward strand.
ACAGAGCTCCTCACCACACTTCCACCCGATCCGCCATCTTGTTTGTTCTCAGGTTTAAAATTTTTTAAAAATCGGGCTGAGAACCGCAAGGTCAGCAGTTTGAAACTACCAGCTGTCCCGTGGGAGAAAGATGAGACTTTCTGCTCCCGTAAAGATTTACAGTCTCGGAAACCCTGTACAGGGTCACTATGAGTCGGAACCGACTCCACAGCACACAACAACAAAAATATCTTATTATGTTTTTAGTGAAAGTTTATATAGAAAATTATCTTCCCATTTGACAATATCTATACATATTGTTCAGTGACATTTGTTACATTTTGCATCATGTGTCAATGTCTGTAGTACATCTGGTGGTTCTATTTCCAGAACTCTAGTCACCCTGCCACCTTATCTTCTCATATTTGCTTTGGAGTAATTGTTGACCTTTGAGTTCATAAAAATGGTGCTTTAATGGAGCACCCTACTCAGCTGCTAGTTGGAAACCCTATACAGGGTGACTATAAGTCAGAACCAACTCATCGGTACTTAACAACAACAGCATGCTTACCAGTAATATCCTTTATTTTGTATGCCCATCTATTATTTCACTAAAAGATGACCCCAGGGAACAGTTTCAGTTTAAGGTTTGAAGACTACATACCTCAGGATGATATTCTCAGGGACCGCTTCAGTTTCAACTGATGCAGTAATTCTGGACTTTGTAGGATTATGAGTCCTGTCCTGCCTTTTTCTCCATTTTTTCAGGGTCCATCTTTTGTGGT
>NW_006408572.1:14867768-14887055 GCF_000296735.1 Chrysochloris asiatica
CTTTCTGTTATAAAACTTCTACCTTGACCGTTGTGACAGTTGAAGTTAATCATGATAACAATTACTATTGAATCATAATAATCTTATCTGTCTCCTTTCACCAGACCTGTCTAGACAAGATGAAAACCATTCAGTAGGGATAATAGTTGTATCTTATATGGCTGCTTGCAGGCACTTAAGACCCCAGAGTTCGCTCACCTCACTAGGACACAGAATGTGAGTGATGTGACTTGACTGAGTTCCTGTTTTGTTCCATGAGACTAAGGTACCACTAAGCCTTAAAATACAGAAAACCTGTCTTGCCAGAGGTTTGATTGTGTCTGAGAGCTACCTGTTACTGTACCCTCTGTGAATATATGTACTTCCACATGTATATCTGTACATCCTTACTTCTATGTGTGCACATAGTCTCACCTGTACCTACCTGTACAGATATAACGAGGCTTCAAAAAGTTCATGTAAAAATGGAATTAAAACATAGTGGAATCTTTACAAACTTTCGGAAGCCCCTCCATATATGCGTATGTACATATGTGACCATATACTGATTGTTTTAGTTCTTGTTAATATTGCCAAATTATGCATGTTGGAGTCCTGGTGTGGCGCTATGGGTTAATGTGCCAGACAGCCAAGCCATTTGAACTGCAAGGTCGGTGGTTCAAGCTCACCAGAATCTGCTCGGAAACCCTATACAGGGTCGCTGTGGGTAGGAACTGGCTCGGCGGCACTTAACAACAACAACAACAACAACAACAACAACAACAACATTCTTTAGCATAAACAACCTTTTCTCTTGAGTGCTTCTTGGTGGCAATGCTTACTTTTTTGTCAAACTGCGCTCATTATACCCATATTCAGGCCTGCTTTTCTCACCACCCAAAATAGGAAATATAGGAACAATTGTGTGGATGGCGCAGGACTGGGCAGTATTTTTTTCTGTTGCACATAAGGTCACTCTGAGTGGGAACCCACTGGACAACACATAACAACAGCAAAAACAACCATCTGGAACCTGACCTCCCCACTCTCATCTCTAGTGACCACCAGTGAGCATTGATCTCTGTGTATGTCTGTCTGTTCCTGTGAAGGTTCTTATGGAGGTTGGATCATACAATATTTGTCATTATGTGATTTGACTTAGTTCAGTTAGTGTCGTATCTTCCAGGTTCATCCATGTTATATGGTAGACTCTGGGAAGGTCAGAACCTGTGTAAGGCAAAACAGAAGGAAAACTGAAATGTTTCCCACTAAAATGACTATAGAAAACTGTTAAGACTGTGCTCTGTCAAAGACACATAACTTGTGAGACCTAGAAAAACAGCCCCAGAGAGTTCTGTGTCTTACAGGTTTCACTCCTTGTCGCTCTTTAGGACTGCATAGGGTCACATTTTGCTTTTCCATTCATCTATTGATGCTTCTATATATATCTATATATTTTGCTGTTGTGAATAATGCTACAATGAACAGAGGTTTGCATAGATCTGTCTGTTTGTCTTTCATGAGGTGCAGTCTTGATGTCGCACTGTAAGGTAAGCACTGGACTGCCAACCTCAAGATCAGTGGTTGAGACCCGCCAGCTGCTCTTCAGAAACCCTATTCAGGGTTGCTATGAAATGAAACTGACTCGACAGCCCTTAATAACAACAGGTATATATCTAGGAGTGGAACTGCTAGATCATAAGTTGATTCTGTTTCTGTGGGTGGTGGTGATAGTGTGATGTTGGGTCGGTTCTGACTCCTAGCAATCCTGTATAGGGTTTCCAAGGATGTAGATCTTTATGGAATTAGAAAGCCTCATCTTTCTTCCTTAGAGTGACTGGTGGATTTGAACTGCTGACCCTGTGATTAGAAGCCCAATACGTAACCCACTATGCCACTAGAGCTGAGCTTCTTCCTATTTTTATAGGAATACCTTTACATCCTTGTTTCCTGAGAGTTTTTTTTTTTTTTTTTTAATAAGAATGTGTTGTTGTTGTTAGGTGGCATCAAGTCAGTACTGACTCATAGCAACCTTATGCACAGCAGAAAGAAATGCTGCCTGATCCTGGGCCAGCCTCACTACTGTTGCCATGCTTGAGTCCATCGATGCTGCCACTTGGCCAGTCCATCTCATTGGGGGTCTTCCTATTTTTCTCTGACCCTCCACCTTACCAAACATGATATCCTTCTCCAGCGACCGGTCCCTCCTGACAATATGTCCAAAGTATGAGAGACGAAGTTTGGCCATCCTGGCCTCCAACGAGCACTCTGGCTGCACTTCTTCCAACACAGATCTTTTGGTTCCTTTGGCAACCCATGGCACTTTCAATGTTCTCCTCCAACACCACAACTCAAAAGCATCAATTCTTCTATAGTCTTCCTTATTCACTGTCCAGCTTTTGCATGCATAAGAGGTTATTGAAAATACCATGGCTTGGGTCAGGCACACCTTAGTCCTCAAGCTGACATCTTTGCTCTTCAACACTTTAAAAAGATCTTGTGCAGCAGATTTTTCTAATGCAATACATCGTTTGATTTCTTAACTGCTGCTTCCGTGAGTGTTGGTAGTTGATCCAAGAAGAATGAAGTCCTTGACAACCTCAATCTTTTCTCCTTGATAAGAATATTGTTTATTGGTCCAACGGTGAGGACTTTTGTTTTCTTTACATTGAGATGTAAAAATATTTTCCCCTTGTTTATTGAGATAATGATGAGTTTTATGTGTTAATGCGGAACACTGACAGCACTGGATTGTTAACCACAAGTTCAGCAGTTCAAACCCACCAGCTGCTCTATGGGAGAAAGATGAGACTTTATGCTCCAGTAAAGATTTACAGCCTTCACAAACTTTATACAAAGCCACTCTGAGTTGAAACCCACTCAACAGCACCTAACAACAATAATAACATGTATTTATGTTGTGAATTAGATTAATAGATTTTTCTAATGTTGAGTCATCATGTATCCTGGGATAAACTGTGTTTGACTATGATGAACATATGTGTTGGATTTTTGTTAGTCAATATTTTATTTAGGATTGCTATATATATAGTAAGTAAAATTGGCGTGTACTTTTCTTGTATTTCTTTTGGTTTTGATACTGGGGGTATATTATTTTCATGTGAGTTAGTCTACTTCACCTCTTTTTCTATTATTTTGGCGCAACTTGTACAAAATAAGGATTATTTGTTATTTGGAAGTTTGGTAGCACTCACTTTTGTGTCTTGGTGTGAGGATTCACAAAGAAGGAATTTTATTACTTTCTCAATTTCTTGAGAACTATTGGATTCCTAGTGTGGCGTTGTGGGCTAATGCTCTGGACTGCAAAGTTAGTTTGAACCACAAGGTCAGTGGTTCAAGCTCACCAGCCACTCCTCAGAAACTCTATACAGGCTCTCATTGAGTTGGAACCAACTCAATGGCACTTGACAACATCAACATTGGATAAAATAAATGTTCCATCCTGTCTTATTTAAATTGCTTTGCATTTTATATTCATATTAAAAAGAATTTCTTCATTTAATTTGGGGTTTGAAATCTATTGGTGCTTAGTTGTTATAATATTCCTTTTAAATTATTAAAATCTCTGCTTATCTATGGTTATTTCCCCTTTTCATGTATTCATTTGCATATTTTCTTTATTTTCCCCTTACCACTCTGCCTTTTCTTGGTTGTATGTTTTGTTGATTTCTACTTTTATTTTTATTATTTTCTCCCTCCTTGTTTATTTGGTTTTCCACCCATTAGTGACCATCAGCACCCTCACAATAAGTTCATAGAGGGACAGAATTTGGGGTATGCTCCTGGCTGAGAGAGGACCCCACTTGGAACTTAGAGGTGAGCTGCTCCATTGAAGACAGGTACTTGAATCTATTTTCCTCCTTTGTTTTTCCCCACTAAGTGAATGCACCCCCAGGGTCCTCAGTCCCATTCTCTTAGCAGACTTTACCAATGGAAGGTGAGCATTATTGGAGATAGCCCTGTGGGTGAGGATGCTTTTGAATTCATTGATTCTGTTTTCTATTTGAAGTGTAATTCACAGAACAAAAGCATTGAAATTATGAGGGAGTTTATTAGAAATGTAGATTCTTGGGTCCTTCCCCAGATCTACTGAATCAGCATTTGCTTTTTAACAATACCCTCAGATGACTTGCCTGCATATGACATTTTGAGAAGCCCTTGATCAGACACCTTCTTTTTTCAGGTGAAAAAACTAAGGACCCAAGGGGTAAAGTAATACACATGGGATCCCCATGAGTTGGACTCAATTCCACAGCCTATTGACAACTAACAACAATGCACAGGAAAGATGCATATCTTAGGAGATGGGTGGAGAAAGAGTATGTAAGGGAACCAAAGTGTGGATGAAAGTAGTGGGTAAGTACACAGAAAAATAAGTAAGGAGAGAGAGAATGGAGAAGCAGTCTTCACTCAGGGGACCCAGTTCATCTAAGGCCAACCTCTTTGCAAGCTGAGGAGCCAAGAGAAGTTTTATTTACAGTAGTAGAAATATGCCTCACTGCTTTTGATATTGGCTGCTGGAAAACACACCTAGGTTTCAATAAACCTCAAGGCTGGAGCATGGAGACACATCTGTTACATGGCTCTTGGGGGCCCAGGTGTTCTTTCAGACCTCCCACTTATCTGCAGGTCCCTGTGCACAGCCTGCGCCTCAAAAATACTGTTGTAAATCTTCAATCACCCTATCTTGCCTGTGCCCCGAGCTCCTTTCCAGAAACCTCAGGGATTATTTATTGCAGCCCATCGACTTCTCTGTAAGGGTTCACCCCTCAGATGCAGAAGTTGCATGCTCTATTTTTGTTTGACATCCCATGTCAGGAGCAAGCCAGGAAGAGGCATGTGTAATGCAGCAATATATACAGAGAGTGAAGTTACGTGGTAATATATCAATACCAGGTACTAAAAGTCCTTGGAAATCAGGAGAGTATAATTTTAGAATGAATGTAATGAGAATGTTAACCAAGATCCATTTTTTTTCCTCCTCTACTTCTAATATATGCTAAAAATAATTGAGAAAAATTTCCAAGGGTGAATAATGCCTTATCCTGAAGTTACTATCCCCTCTGAGCAGGACACTGGGCATGGAGAAGGATCGTCTCATCAGCTCTGACGTCTCTGGAATGTCACGATCAACATTTCCAGTTGCTTCTCAGATGTCTTCCTGAGAACGTCCATCTTGAACTCAACATGTTCAAATGGAGTTCATTATTTTCCTTCCAAATTCTTTGTCCTCCTATAATCATGTCTAGGTTAGTTTTGCCACTTGGTTCTTATTCCTGTCTCTGACAAGAATTGCCATTCTTGTATTATTGTTGTTGGCTTTGTTGTTAGGTGCCGTCGAGTCAGTTCCAACTCACAGCAACACTGTGCACAACAGACGAACCCCTGCCTAGTCCTCCACCATCTTCACAGTGGTTCTGTTTGAGCCCATTGTTGCTGCAAGTGTGTCAATCCATCTTGTTGGGGGTCTTCCTCTTTTTCATTGATCTTTCACTTCTCCAGAGACAGGTCCTTCTTGATAACATGTCTAACGTACAAGAGATGTAGTCTTAGACTTCTCCATTCCTCCCATCCTAAGGGACTGACTGGTTCCTATCTTTCCTGCCTCCCAAGAGATTCTCAGATCCATCTTTCCACTCTAAATACAGTTTCCTCATTCAGGCCTTCATCTTTCATTTGGTGTATTGTTGTAGTTGTTAAGTGCTGTTGAATCAGTTCTGACTAATATCGACCCTATATAGGGTTTCCAAGGAGCGGCTGGTGAGTTTGAACCACCAAATTTGTTGTTCAAACAGACCTTGTGGTCCAGTGCTTTATCTTGCAGCACCACACCAGGACTCCTTGATGTATTGTGCTGTTGTTGTTAAGCGCTGTTGAGTCGGTTCTGACTCATAGCGACCCTGTATAGGGTTTCCGAGGAGCAGCTATATTGTAGCAACCTCCAAATGTCCTCTTGACTTCAGTTCCACCCTGTCACCAACATTATCTTTTTAAAATTGTCAGTTCAGTACCTTCCTTGTGTACAATTCAGTGACATAATTACATCAGTCCTGCTGTACAACCATCACCAGTATGCACTGTTAAATTTCCCATTGCTATAAACAGAAACAAAATGCTTCCCACCTCCATCCTGCCCCAGGCAAACACGAATAAACATCTGTCTCTGCATTTGCCTATTTTTGATAGTTCATATAATTGAAACCCGGCAATATCTGCTCTTTTGCGATGGACTAACTTTAAGGAGCTCTGGTAGCGTAGTGGTTACGAATCGGGCTGCGAACCTTAGGGTCAGCGGTTCGAAACTACCAGCCGCTCCGCGGGAGAAAGATGAGGCTTTCTACTCCCGTAAAGATTTACACCCTTGGAAACCCTGTACAGGGTCGCTATGGGTCGGACCCGACTCGATGGCACTTAACAACAACAACAACAACAACTTTACTCAATATGTTTTCAAGGATCATCCGTACTGCAGACGTATCAGAATTTAATTTCTCTTGATGACGGAGCAAAGTATTTCATTGGATATGTGCAACAGACTTTGCTTAACCGTTTGTACGTTGTAGTAGGAGTCCTGGTGTGGTGCTGTGGAATAATGTGTCAGATTGCAAAGACGTTTGAACTGCAAGATCAGCGGTTCAAGCTCACCAGCTGCTCCTTGGAAACCCTAGACAGGGTGGCTATGGGTCAGAATCGACTCAATGACATTCAACAACAACAACAACATGTTGTAGTAGTATCTTTTTAAAGCACCCCAAAGAGCACATATCTTTCCCCTCTCAGATAAAATAAAGAACACATTTTTGGAGCATCAAAAACAGTCTTCTTTGAGAGGTGGTCCAACTCCCTTCTCCATCTCCACTCCCATTTTGGCCCTCCTGCACTCTGCTTCAGCCACAGCCACCTATTCACCTTTCTTCAGTATGCTCGCACCGTCACTACCTTTAAACATCCATCTCCAGGTCCAGAGTGCCATTCCCTCTTCCTTATAAATTACAAAATACAAACTATGACTGTAGCAGTTTTATTTCCCCCCTCTCAGCTCTGTGGGGATAAGGTCTCCTCTACTCCTGGATGAACTCTTGGCCAGTCAACAGAGCCTGCCAGCTCTATTATAAATATTAAAGTTTCCTCTGGTTACTTTTAGCCACAAACATATTTCCAGTGCAGTGCAGTGTCTGAGGCAATGTTGGTTCAGTGATTGAAATCTCACCTTCCATGATTCCTGGTCGATGAGGCTCAAGTGCCACCACCAGCCCTCTCTCTGTCAGTGGAGGTGTGGGTTTCATCAGAGCTACCAGACGACAACGGACCAGGAAGACAACTCTGATGATCTACTTTCGAACATCAGGAAATGGAAAGCTTGTGGAGCCCAATGGGCTTATCCACAACGGGTTGCTGAGATGACACAGGACTGGGCAGTGTTTTGTCCCATTGTGCATGGGTCACCATGAATCAGCAACATGGCCACTAGCTACAACAACAGTGCAATGTTTAAGGAAAAAATAAAACCCTTTCAACTTTATTCCAGGTTAAATTTTTTGTTCCCATTACCATCCCAGCTAATTATGGTATGTGTGTGTGTATGTTTATGTGCACATACACACCTGTTCTGTTGTCCTGGGAGGTACGGAGCTGGTGAGAAGCTTCTTTGCTGTTTCTCACCTTGTTATTTCTCTTCTTCCTGGGACTCGGGAAGTTGTTCAAGGAAGGTTTGAGCTCCAAAAGGCCTTGGGTTAAGTACTGGGCATACAAGGACTGAGAAGAAAGAAACTAAGGCAGAGATAGCTCCCACCTTCAAAGAAGGCACAATTCTGACTCCTAGCAACTCCATCCGATGGACGGAGTAGAACTGTCGCACAGTGTGCCTTGGGCCATGGTCCTTTGGAGAATGGAGCCATTGACTAAGTTCAAACTCATCTTGCTGTTAGCATCCATGGGCTTAACAGTGCATCACCAGAGATCCTGCTGTTTAGTGTTTTGTTTTGTTTTTTTAATATACAATCATATTTTTGTTTAACTTTTTGTTGTGAATTGAGTGAAGGTTTACAGACAAGCTCATCAGTTCACATTCAACAAAGCAGACATTTTGTTTCATCCCGAGGCATATTCAAATTTGACATCAACCTTTTGTTGTTGTTGTTTAAAAAGGAAAAAAAAAAAAAAAAGTTTCCTTGCTAAAACAATAATTAAAAAATGAGTAGTCCAGAGGCAAATCAAACCTCTCCAGGGCAGGCAAGCTGTATAAATGAGGGAAGCAGGTAAAAGGGAGTGTGTAAAGGGAGTGGTGAAGACTGGGACAAACTAGGGTGTGCATGTCTCTTCTGAAAGGCAATGCATGGTTGTTGTTCCTCTGGAGGAATGAGGACACACAGCGATAAGAACAACAAAATGTACAAGAGCTAGGGTTGAAGGAGGAAGAGTAGCCTGCAGCCCCGTATCCCCTCCTGTCCTGTTCACTCGGGTGCTCTGCACGATACAGTTTGGAAAACTCCAGTCCCAGACTTAGGGAGCCTCCTCTAAATTCTAACCCACAGCTCCCTACGGACTCTAGCCTGACAGTCTACATCCATGAGCCTTTCTCATCTCCCCACGCATCCTCCCTCCTAGCCAGCCAAGAATGTCCTCTCTCCACTGCTGATTTGACAAGCCCCTCTCATCGGCCTGGGTCTGTGTCACCCCCTCCTGATGTAGCTACTGAAGGACTTGCTGGGAGGCACTTCTACAGAATGAACCCAGCTGCCCCCCGGGTGTTTGTGTGCCTTTCAGTACTTTAAGAGCTATTGGATTTCATTGCGATTTCAGTCCCTGTCTGATGAATTTAAACACACGAGGCAAATATGAATCAAATACTCAAATAAAATGGAAACAATTCTGGAAGAGGGCCTTGAGTCTGTATATAAAATAGTGCCCAGCCTCTTGTTTCCTAAATATTTGCATCTCCCTTTGCCAAAGGGTGAGTACATGAGTGAAGAATGTAAGCTCTGAGAGTAAGGAATAGTCTTCTTTTGCCTTTAAGATACTTCGGGGCTATGCCAACACGAGGCTCTGCCTTTGGTTTGGACTAGGATGGTAGAGGTTACGTTTGCTCTATATTTCAGGCCTTCCTCTGTCCTCTGAAGATCCTTACTCAGTCTGAAACGATGTGTCTCCTCAGAAGGTCTGAGGCTAGCTCAGAGGTCCCTTTTGTCCTTGCTTTCCCCTAGTTTGGCTTAGAGACAGTGGTTCATCACTCTTTCCTTCTCCTACCAAGGCCTGTTGCTTAGAAAACCTCATGTTCTCCTTGTATTGGAAGAAACCCAAACCTGGGCGAATGAAGTTATCATTCCTCTCCATCCCTTTGTCTGGCCTGGATGGAAACACTAAAAGTTCATGATCATCTGCCTGGGAGAGACCTCAGCACTCCTCACAGATTAGAAAAGGTGTTACTGATGAGCTGGTTCCTCACTCCCTGCAAAAATCGTTTTGAAACTCTGCCTTCCTAAACATCTTACCAGACTCACACCCAACGCTCTCAGCTAATGACTTCACCTCTTTTTTTTCACAGAGCAAATGGGAAGGATCATGAAGACGTGTCCTCAAATCTCAGCAGCCGAAGCTATTAACTCACCTGTTCCCATTCCTAGGAGTCCCGGTGTGGATCAACATTGGACTGCTAACTGCAATGTTGGTGGTTCAAACCCACTAGTTGCTCCTTGGAAACGCTATGCAGTTTCACTATGAGTTGGAACCAACTTGACGGCACTTAACAATAACAGTCCAGTCCCATCCTGCTTTTTGGCTCTGTGAACAAGTATCTTTCCACTTGGAAGCTATTCATTTGACCTCAGGGTTAGAGTCCATTTTTGTCGTCATCATACTATTGTGTGTTGTGTATCGTCCCTTCCTCTTCTGTATCTTCTGCTCTTAACTTCTTCCACAGGCTTGTCTTAGTGGCCTCGTGCTGCTAGAACAGAAATACCACAAGTGTGCCATTTTAAAGAATAAACAATTATTTTCTCATAGTTCTGGAGACTAAAGTCCAGATTAGGGTGTCTGCTTTGTCTATTTCTTTCTTTGGGGCTCTCGCTCAGTTTCTGTTGACTGCCAGTGATCCTTGACACTCCGTAGTGTTCGTGGGTGTCTGTCTCTGCCTCTGTATATAGCTGTGTCTAGTTGCACTAAGAAGTGATTGGGTTTGAATTCACCCTACACTGGTATGATTTCATGAACATAGCAAAAGCGAAACTCCTATTTCCAAACAAAGTCATATTTACAAGTACCAAGCAAACAAAACAAAAGAACCGAACTGCTGACATTTCTGACAGTGATCCATAGGCTTGAGTAGCACTTCCCCAGTGTGGCGCTGTGGGTTAATGCGCCAGACTGCCAAGCCGTTCGAACTACAAGGTGGGTGGTTCAAGCTTACCAGTCTCTCCTTGGAAACTGTATACAGGGTCGGCACCGACTGACGGCACTTAACAACAACAAAGCAACATATCTTTACAAAGGAGCTCTGGTAGTGTAATGTTTACTAATCGGGCTGCTAACCTCAAAGTCCGCAGTTTGAAACTACCAGCCATTCCGCGGGAGGAGGATGAGGTTTTCTGCTCCCGTAAAGATTTACAGCCTCGGAAGCATACTCCACGGTACTTAACAACAACAATATCTTTACAAGGAGTCCTGGTGTGGCACTGTGGGTTAATGTGCCAGACTGCAAAGCCATTTGAACTAAAAGGTCAGAGGTTCAACCTCATCAGTTGCTCCTCGGAAACCCTATACAGGGTCGCTATGGGTCGGAACCGACTCAACTGAACTAAACAACAACAAATGTCTTTACAAAAGCAGACTGCCACATCTTTCTCCTCTGGGATGGCTCTTGGGTTTGAACTGCTTAATGTTTGGTTAGCAGGAGAGCACTTTAACCACTGCATCACCAAGCCTCCATTTACAGGTATATTGTCTGTTGTTAAGTGCCATGGAGTCAGTTCCGACTCATAGCGACCCTGTCTAAGGTTTCCAAGAAGCAGCTGGTGAATTTGAACCACCAACCTTGCAGTTCTAACCCACCTTTTGGTCCTGTGCTTATCCTATAGCGCCACAAAAGGACTCTCAATGCATATTTTTGCAGAACACAATTCAATCCATCAAAGTCCATATCATTAGGTTTTAAACATGTTTGCTGTTGTTGTTAAGTGCTGTAGAGTTGGTTCTCACTCATAGTAACCTTGTAAAGGGTTTCCAAGGAGTGGCTGGTGGGTTTGAATCACTGACCTCGTGGTTAACAATTCAGGGTTTATTCTACAGTACCATGCCAGGAGTGAAAATGTCTTTAAATGATTTCTTGACTGCCCTCCTCCCTCCCAGCAAAGACCTTCCCTCAACTCCAAGTCTCATTCCAGCTTTTGTCTTCTTTCTTTTATGACAACACTTCCTGAGAAAGCTGTTTGTCCTTCTAGACTCTGCCTCACACAGTGGCCCTCCTTAACTGGCTTTAGACACAATCATTCCCCTGAAATATCCCTTACTTTTGAGTTCATTTCTTTATTTCTAGGGGACATTTTTAGTTCTCATGGTACCCGATCTCTCCGCAATTCACAACAATTGGGCATTTACTTCTTAAAGCACACTTGAAGGAGGTCTGGTGACACAAAGGGTTGAATGTTGGGCTGCTAACCACAAGGTTGGCAGTTCCAACCCACCAGCTGCTCGTTGGTAGAAAGATGAGGCTGTCTGCTCCCATAAAGATGCACAGTTTTTGAAACCCTAAGGAGCAGTTCTCCTGTGTCCCACAGGGTTGCTATGAGTTGGAACTGACCAGACGGCATTTTTAATTGTCTTCCAGACGTGCCAATAAGGAACTTCCAGTAGTTTCTTCCAGTAATGTCATTCTTCTGGCTCTCTTTCTACAATTGCTATTGTTGTTAAGTGCCATGGAATCTGCTCTGACTCACAGCTCTAGACCCAGGAGTGGCTGGTGGGTTTGAACCAGTGAACTTGTGGTCAGCTGTCCAGAGCTTATCCTACAGGACCACACCAGGACTCTTTCTCTAATTAGGACAAGCCTTTCCAGACTCTTCGGATACCACTGTCTCCTCTTCCCAGACGTTATGTTGAAGTCCTTAGGGTTCAATCCTTGGTCACCTTCTATCTCCACTCTGTAGTGAATTTGTCTAATATACCGTTATAACATCAATTCCCAGTAAAGAGATGAGATGGCTTTAAGTTTCTTCCAGTAAATACCTTTCTTCTGTGTTCCAAAGCTCCATTTTCCACTGCCTTCCATCTGCTCCCACTTGAGTGATCCACAGGCCCTGTAACTTTAACACGTTAATTACTATCCAATTCTCTTCTGACATCATCATGGTCCCCTCTCTTGCAAATGGCACTAAATAGTGACTCACGCCAGAAACCTGATGGCCGGAGTATATTCCTTCTTCTCACCACTCCAAATATGGTCAATAATCAAGATCTATCAATTCTGTTCCAAAATATCTATTGAAGCTGTCCTATTTTTACCACCCTGAGTGCCTTTTTTGCCAAGAATTCAGTCTTGACTACTTCCATGGTCTTTCTGTTGGTCTCCCCGTCTTTTTCTATTTACTGTAGCCACTCTCAATTCTTTCCATTCTTTTTCCAAATTGTAGTCAAAATGATCTGTAAAAACACAGTATCAATAAATTCATTCCCCTGCTTAAGGCTTCGTTTGACTCTTCAAAGCAAAACTCTTACCGAGGCCTGAGGGTTCTATGTGGTGTGCATTCTCCCTGACACTCTTGTTCCATCTTATGCCACAACCCCCCATCTGTCCAGCCAATCACATCTTCTTTCATTTCTGCTTATATGCCCTGTGTCTCACAAAGCATGTCTCTCAAACTCTTATGCTTCCTCCTGCTCGCCTATTAAATATTGCTTTCTCAGAAAAGCCTTCTTTTTTCTCCAACACTTGATATGGCCAACTGTTTTTTTTTGTTTTTTGTTTTTTTCTTTTCCCTCCTTACCTTTTATTTTGTGAATTGGGTGAAGTTTAGACGTGTATAGAGCAAATCTGTTTTCCATTCAAGAATTCATACACGTTTTGTGTCATGTCATTGATTACAGTTCTTACCATGGAGCACTATTGATCACCCGTCTTCACTCACTGTGCCCCCTGTTCCTACTCTTTTTTCTCTTCTAACCCTTTTGAACTTTGTCCGTGGATAAATGCTACCCTTTCTGTCTCTAATGGTTGACTACTCTAAGGTGTGTATAGCTCCCTAGTGTTCATGTTCTCCTTGTAGACTTGTCTGTTGTTTGTCTGAAAATTGAGTCATGGCGATAAATTCATTTCTAGACCTGAAGGTTGACTAAAGGCCATCTAGTCTCCAGGGATCCACCAGCTTCTAGCTGACCAGTAAGGCTGGTCTTGTTTTGATTTTGTGTTTTGTTTGATGTTTTCTCCTATGCCTCAGGACCTTCTGGTGCGCTCTCTTACAGAACAGTTGTTGTTGGAAGCTAGGAACCATCTAGTAGTTCTTTTATTTTCAGGGTTGTGAAGACTGATGTTCACGTGGTCCACTAGTCCATTGGACTAATTACTGCTGCGTGTCTTCAATTTTCTTCAGTCTTCTGTCCTCTGGACAGGGAAACATCAATAGTTGTACCTTAGATGGTCCACATGAGCTTTTTTATTCAACAAACAAACAAACTCTGTAATGTGAATTGGATGAAGGTTTATATAACAGATCATCAGTCCCACATTCAACAAATCATACACTGTCATTACCATGATTGCAGTTCACTCCATGTGCCATCAGTTAACAATATGTACTTCTATTCACTTTAACTCTTGCTCTACTTCCTGTGTTTTCCTTCACAGTCACCTTTCCTCTGCCACCCTCCCTCTTGTTGCATATTACCTTCCCCATAAACCAAGTTAACATGTGTCTACCTCTACAAGTTAGTTCTCATCCCTCCCATCCCTGGTAACCATCTTAGAATGCTTATTTTAGAAAGAAAATCTTTTCTTAACTTTTTACAGCAGTGGTCTCTCTCACACAATATTTGTTCTTTTGCCTCATTAGCTTTTCAGATGCCAGCTGCTATTCACCGAAGCAGGATGTGGAATGTTGTCTTTGTGGACTCTGTTGTTGCTAGGTATTGTTGGTCACCTGATGCACAACAGAACGAAGTACTGTCCGGTTCTGCATCCTCCTCACAATTGCTGCTATGTTTGAATTTTTGGAACCTTCATCGGCTAATGAGGCATGAATGAAAATGAGAAGCAAAAATATTGGCCATTTTGAATTGAACAATCATAGAGTTTACTATGCCAGGAATGAAAAATGGAAGAGGAATGGAGTCTCATTCATCGTCAAAAAGAACATTTCAAGATCAATCTAGAAGCTCAATGCTGTCTATGATAGGATAATACCCATACAGCTACAAAGAAGACCAGTTTATGGAAAACCCACCAAAAGCCAATGATGAAGAAATTGGAAGAATTTTACCAAGAAATTGGAAGAATTTTAGTCTGAACAGAACAAAAGCAGAAGTGTGAATCATTATACTTTTTCAATCTGTATGCAGAGCAAAGAATCTGAGAAACTAGACAATATGACAAAGAGCATGGCATCGGATTGGAGGAAGGCTCATTAATAACTTGTGATATGAAAATATCTGATACAACCTTAATTACCGAAAGTGAAAAAGGACTGGAAGCACTTACTGATAAAGATCGAAGATGACAGTATTCAGTATGGATTACATCTCAATGTAAGGAAGAAAGAATCCTCACAACTGGATCAATACATAACATCATAATAAGCGGTGAGAAGATTGAAGTCTAGGATTTCATTTTACTTGGATCCACAATCAAAGCTTATGGAAATGACAGTCAAGAAATCAAACAATGGATTACACTGGACAAATCTGCTCTTTCAAGTGTTAAAGAACAAAGAAGTCACTTTGAAGACTAAGGTGTGCCTAACTCAAGTCATGGTATTTTTAGTCATATGTGCAAAGGAGCTTTGTTAACATAGTGGCTTACTCATTGGGATGCTAACCATAAGGTCAGCAGTTTAAATCCATCAGCTGCTCTACAGGAAAAAGATGCGAGACTTTCTGCTCCCATAAAGATTATAGGCTCGGAAACCCTATACAAGGTTGCTATGAGTCAGAACCAATGGGATGGCACTTAACAACAACAACATATGTATGTGACACCTGGACAGTGAATCCAGAAGAGGGGAGAAGAATTGATAGGTTTGAGTCATGGTGTTGGAGAAGAATATTGAATGTACCATTGCCTTCCAGAAAAACAGATAAATCTATCTTGGAAGAAGCACAGCCCGAATGCTCTTTAGAAGTGAGGATGTTGAGATTTTGTTTCACATACTTTGGAAATGTTATCAGGAGGAACCAATCCTTGGGAAAGGACATCATGCTTGGTATAGTGAGGGTCAGTGAAAAAGAGGAAGACCCCAAACAACATGGACTGACACAGTGACAGCAATTATGGGCTCAAATAAAGCAAAGATTGTGAGACCAGAGCAGGACTAGGCATCTTTCAGTTCTGATGTGCTTAGCATCTCTGTAGCTCTGATTTGGAGCTGATTAGAGAGGTACGTAACAACAACAACATTAACCCTTTATTATCTATCTAGCACCATTCTGAAACTTTGATATACAGTAGTGACTATAATCCTCACAACTACCCTATCTTCTTTTTACAGAGCCGATACAGCACTGCAAAAGGAAGTAATTTGCACAAACATCAACACTTACAGGTGATAGGGCTGTGGTTCGACTTCAACCTGGGATTAAGTTCAAGTCAATGTACTTAAATTTCACAACTCAATTGCTTCTCTGGTTCTCCCCAACTCAAAAAATCTCCATTGAATTAATTAATATAATTATAGTTATAGTACTGGAGTTTTGGTGTGGTGCTGTAGGATAAGCACTGGACTGCAAGCAGTTCGAACTCACTAACCACTCCTCAGAAACCCTATAGTGGGCCATTATGAGTTAGAACCAACTCAACGGCACTCAACAACAAGAATTTACAGTACTATAGTGTGAATATGGTTCTTGCTTTTACTGCTGAGATCGGCAGCCTCTATGCAGTTAAAAGGGGACACAACTTTTAATTTACTTTAGTAAATATTTTATAAAGTTATAAAAATACAGTTATACCAACATTATATTACAGCTGCTAAAAATATCATATGATCATTGGTTCAGTTCAGAGCAATAGATATCCCACAGACTAATTTAATCATTGGCAGAAGGCCATGCTGTCTCCAGACAGGATCAGCATCAAACTGGGGACTGCTAAATATAGAAATATAAATTTGGGTTTGTTTAGAATGATTTGGAAATTGGAAGAATACATAAGCGAGGATACATATTCCAAAGACACAAACCTGGTGGATTCCCTGTGCTTGAGTTTGTTTGACTGCTCCGATATTGCTTTCAGAGATTCAGTGGAGATAGTAGGCAAATATCCACATTGAAATTCCTAGCAGACTTTTGAAGTAGTCTCGGCTAGAAATAGCTTCCTATTACGCAATCTCCTGGTGTGGCGCTGTGGGTTAATGCGTTGGACTGCAAAGTCATTTGAACCACAAGATCGGCGGTTCAAGCTCACCAGCCCCTCCTCAGAAACCCTATACAGGGGTTGCTATGGGTTGGAATCAACTTGACGGCACTTAACAACAACAACATGCAATCTCCAGAAGTTAACTGTAAGGTCTCCATGGCATGTTTTCAAGGATGGCGCCACAATTCCTTATGTTCTTGTGCTCTTTGATAATGTGCCTGTCACTTCTCCCATCAAAAATGTGAAGTCTTCTCCCATTCCCCAGGAATCTTGGTTGTTTTCTTGTTGTTGTTAGGTTCCATCAAGTCGGTATCGACTTAGCAAACCCTATGCACAACAGAAGGAAACACTGCCCGGTCCTGGGACAACCTTATAATTGTTGCTACGTTTGAGCTCATTGATGCTGCCACTGTGCCAATCCCTCTCACTAGGGGTCTTCCTCTTTTTCTCTGACCCTCCACTTAACCAAACATGATATCCTTTTCCAGTGACTGGTCCCTTCTGACACTATGTCCAAAGTATGAAAGACGAAGTCTGGCCATCCTGGCTTCCAAGGTTGCTTTATCAATAAGAAGCAGTATAAATAACAGCAAGACTTCTGGATCCAGACCTTAAGAGGTCTGGTAGCTTCTGTGTTTGTTTTCTTGGAGAGCAAGTACTATGGAAAGAAGTCTGGGCTTTCTCATAGAGAAACTATGTGGAGGGAATGCCCTGAAAGGTAAGAGGCCATGTGGAGGAGAATCAAGACTCCTCAAATGATAGCCAGCATCAATTTCCAGACATATGAGTGAGGTAATCTTGGATGTTTCAGTCCCAGACAAGTTTCCAGCTGAATCAGTCATGTAAGTGACCCCAGCCCGGCCAACGACATGCAGAGCAGGAAAACCATCCAGCAGAGCTCAGCCAAACAACACAATCGTGACAAATAATAAGCTGGTATTGTTTTAAGCCACTAACTTTCCTTTTAAAAAAGTTTTTATTGTGAACTGAGTGATAGTTTACATGGGAGAACATCAGCTTTACACTCATTGTTTCATTGCAATGATTACAATCCCCTTCATGCATCATCAGTCAACAGTATTTGCTTCTATTCCCTATGTGTTTTTGTTGTTTTTTTTTTTTTATGTACACAAAAAACCTCAGGAATATATAATCATTTAAACAGCCCAAGAGCACATTCTGTTAACCTGCCTCCTGGCCGCCAGCACACACCCTTTTCTTTCCATGAGTTTAGAGTCCTCAGCTGCTCTCTCTCTCCATCTCTTCATCCTCCACTAACTTACTTCTTAAAGTTATTTATTTTTATTTGCTCATCAATGGATACTTTATATAGCTTCTTTCTCCTTCTCAGCTCCTTTTCTTCATCCTTCCTAGAGGGACACTTGTACTTATTGGACCTAGATGATGTCAAACCGTGTTGGTTAATCAAATAACTTTATGCTGCGCTGAGATTCTTCGTGTCTCCATTTCAGCAGAGGCCCTAAGAAAATACCAGTATGAGACACAGGACATAGAAAAGAGATGGCCAAAATCTGATTTTCTTTTTGGCCCTGGTCCAACACACACAGATGCCTCCAGACTATATAAACTAATTGCTATGAACTTAGAAAGACTTGGGGGATAAGGCAGTGCCTTGTCATCTTTTTAAGATGATGCCAGAGATGTCTAAAGAATATGAGGGTGGATGAAGCAGTGTGGGCTTCAGAGCACAGGGTGTGTGGAGGAAATCACATTCTCACCTAAAGAAAGGCTACTGGTATGTGTTTCCCATTCTATGTGGATTTAAACTGCCAACATTGTAGTTAGCAGCCCAGTGCAAACCTGTTCAGCCATCCCAAATTGCCTAGAGGATTATTTTATGATATGTCTTGAGATTTCATCCTGGACCAAGGGAATGAGATCCATAGAGCATGTTTGAATGGGAAAGGGGAGAAAAAAACACGTTGCTTTGTATTTCCCTGCACATCTTTCTTGTTCAGTGTGTAATTTAAGGTTTCTCAAAACACAAATATACTTACCCAGAGGGGCTTTGGAATAGGGAGGAATTCGAGGAATTCAGAAACTGACCAGGCATGGAAAGGAGTGGTTCTGTGTATTACTTACATCGCTTTTTCATGTTTCCTGTGTCTTTCATTTTTTGTCCATTGTTGTTGTTAAGTGCCGTCAAGTCTGTTCCGACTCATAGCGACCCTGTATAGGGTTTCTGAGGAGCTGCTGGTGAGTTTGAACTTAGGGCTAGCATTCCAGCGCTTTTCATACGGCAGCGCACCAGGACTCCTGCAATACCTCAACCAGAGGCTTGAATTTTTTCAGTTCTTTCAACTTAAGAGGGTGTTCTTCTCTTGGTTTCCTAACTCCAGGTCTTGGTGCATTTCGTTATAATACTTGATTTTGTCTTCTTGAGCTGCCCTTTAAAATCTCCTGTTCAGATCTTTTACTTACTCATTTTTTTCTTTTCACTTTAACTACCTTGTGTTCAAGAACAAGTCTCACAGTCTCTTCTGACATCCACTTATGTCTTTTCTTTCTTGCCTGTCTTTTTAATGGGCTCTTGCTTTCTTCATATAGGATGTCCTTACTGCTATTCTACAACTTGTCTGGTCTTCGGTCCTTAGTGTTCAATGCCTCAAATCTGTTATTCAGATGGTCCATGTGTAATGTAATCCTGGCGTGGTGTAACACTGCAGGATGAACACTGGACTGCAAGGTCAGCTTGACCCACAATGTCGGGG